>NW_006408558.1:4743012-4776430 GCF_000296735.1 Chrysochloris asiatica | reverse complement strand
TCTGTATGCTCAGTAAATCCGAGAAGCTGGATTATATGAAGAAGAACATGGCATCAGGATTTGAGGAAGACTCATTAACAATCTGCAATATGCAGTTGATACAACTTGTTGTTGTTAAGTGCTGTCAAGTCAATTCTGACCCATAGCGACCCTGTATATAGGGTTTTCAAGAGCAGCTGGTAAATTTGAACTACCGACCTTACAGTTCAAATGACTTTGCAGTCTAACACATTACCCCACAGCGCCGCACCAGGACTCCAGTACAACCTGTAGAGGACTTAAAATTCTTACTGATAGCGTTATGGTGTTGGTGGAAGTCAATAAACAAAAATCA
This sequence comes from Chrysochloris asiatica, assembly GCF_000296735.1. Lineage (NCBI taxonomy): Eukaryota > Metazoa > Chordata > Mammalia > Afrosoricida > Chrysochloridae > Chrysochloris > Chrysochloris asiatica. Next base: position 4,776,096 of record NW_006408558.1, on the reverse strand, counting down.
TTAAGTAAATAGATATGAGAAGAGCTATGTAACCAATCAGTGGTCATCAAACATTCTCACTCACGGAACCCCACATTTAGCAGAGTGAAACTGTGCTCCACAGGGATTCCAATGCTCAATTTCCAGAAATAAATTGCCATGCCTGTCTAATGAGGCACCTCGAATGGACCCAAACCACTAATATTTTGCTTAGCAGTTGAGTGTATTAGCCCATGGACTCCCTGGAAAAATGTAGGGAATTACAACAGATCAATATAATAAATAATGACTGTTGGATCCACTGGATTGATCAAAGGCCTCTTTCTATAAGGAGATGATATATCTGAATGATAAGTAGTCACCCTTGTAAAGATCCTAGGAAAGGATTTGGGGCAGAGGAAATAGTTTACACAAAGGCCTTTTCAAGGAAATGAGCTTGGAGAAACACAAAGGAAGGCAAAATGATTAAGCATTGTGGCTGATGGGGAGACTTGTAGGAAATGAGGAGGGGACAAAAGTCAAATCATGTCAAACTATAAGTCAAGTAAGTAAAGTAAGTGGAATTTATTCCAGTGCACAACTAAGCTACTGAAGGGTATTAAAAGGGGAAGGCAATGTGTGATATGATCTAGTTTATGTTAAAAATGATCTGTCTGCTATGTAGAGAACAGACTGTAGAGGGACAGGTAGAAGCAAGTGGAAGAGCAGTTAGGATGCTACTGCAGTAGTTTCGAGGATGATGATGATAATGATGAAGATGGATATACTGGAACAAGATGAATCATCTCAGACTTTCCCAAACAGCTCTGTAGCAGATGTAGCTACTATTGACGCCATACTATTATCCCTACTTTAGGACAAAGCAAAGATGCACACCTGATCCATTCAGTGCTTTCATCAGTACACCACGGGTCTAGAATCTAGACTACAGGTGGTCTGGGAAAATTATCATTCTAAGAGAACTTGAAATAGGTGTTGCACTGAAACTTTAGTTGCTTTATCCGTTTGTGCACATGCATATTTTTGTTTTTACACATAGATCTGAGTAAATCGTGAGGGTCCACTCCATCAACACCAAGTGTCTCTCTGATGCTGCTCTGTTGTCTGCATGTTGACTTCATGTTTGGCCTTTATTCAAATCATGCTGGATTGCTTCTAGTGCCAGAGACAGAGTCCTTAGTTCAACAGTTTTTGATCAGCACCTGTGCAAAGGTCAGCTGACCTTTTACTTTTGCAAATAATACAGAAGCGTCCCCAGGTTTTTTTGACCTTTGTTTCCAAATCCTCCTTACCATATACGATTGAGATCAACACATCTGGCTTCTTGGATGAGCTAATCAATAAGAATTATCTAACTCATTCTGGAGTCTTAATACAAGGTGGGAACAAAGGCTGAATGCCAAAGCCCTATGCTGTTAAGTGCCATCGAGTTGGCTCTGATTCATAGCAACCCTGTATGGGATTTCTGAGGAGTAAGTGGTGAGCTTGAACTACCTTCCTTGTGACTCAAACCAACCTTGCAGCCCAGTGCATTAACCCACACCATCACACCTTGACTCCAAAGACCATATTGTTGTTGTTAAGTGCCGTTGAGTCAGTGCCGACTCATAGAGACCCTGTGTATGGCTTCTGAGGAGCAGCTGGTGAATTTGAACTGCTGACCTTGAAGTTCAAGCCGACTTTGCAGTCCAGTGCATTATCCCGTAGTGCCACATGTTGTTAAAGGCCATAGGTTGTTAGTGCCATTGAGTCAATTCCAAACCATAGCAACCATGTATAGGGTTTACAAGGAGCAGCTGGTGAGCTTGAACCACCAAACTTGCAGTTCAAACGACTTTGCAGTCTGACACATTAGCCCACAGTGCCACCACAGGACTCCAAAGGCCATATAATGGGTGTCTTTTACAAAGCAGTTGTTCTGATAGAAACCCTATCCAAAGCAGTTTTTCCAGTTAAGTGCTCACTACTGGTAGCATAGTGGTTGCGAACTGGGCTGCTAATCTCATGGTCAGCAGTTCGAAACTACCAGCTTTCCCACGGGAGAAAAATGAGGCTTTCTGCTCCCATAGAGATTTACAGCCTCGGAAACCCTGTACAGGGTCGCTGTGAGTCGGAACTGACTCCACGGCACAGAACCACCACCACTGGATTGTGATGTTTGCTTTTGTGACTACCCCATAAGGAGTGTCTAAATCCTCTTCATCTTGGTATCCCAAGTACGTAGCATAATACTTGAGTAGTAGTGGATTCTCAGTTAAATGATACGATAGTCACTTTAAATAGGAGAGAGATAACATCCAAAAGGAAGTCTGTCAGCAATAAATGTACCACTAACTGTGCAAGGTGATATTTGAGGATAGTGGAATCTTAGCTGCTTCTGAAATACTGAGAATGCATACATAGGTACAACCAATCAAAATGGCAAGTTCCAGTTGAAATGGCAATGTCCATATGAACTGAAACAGCAGCTAGATGTTTGTTTTTTGTTTGTTTCCTGACGTTGTTAGCGTGAAAGTTAACCCTCATTCTTTAGATGTCTGAAGGTGTATCATACAGCCATTTACCAAGAAGTTTTACTTGAACTAAAGAGACATTGTTTAACTTTAGTTTGAAGTAAGATTAATTAATGCAGGTGATATTATTGAACTACCAAAGTTATGTGCATTTGAAAACCTTGTCTGTTGATAATAGGAGCTAACATTTATTGAGTGATTACTATATACAGACCCTGTACCAAGTGCCTTGTTGACATTGCATCTAATCTTCTGACAGTTCCACAATGAATGGTGTGGGTATCAAGACTCTAGGTGCCTTATAACCCTCCTGTCTGTAAGTGTCAGCTGGGTCCTACAGGTGAGCACAACTGAAACACCTGTGATGCTATTCCTAACCATAACACATGCGGTTTCTTCTGTCATTGAACACAATCTTCAGCAAACAGAAGCAACTGTGTTTGGGGAACAACAAAAAAAGACCCATAATACACCACTTTAACTATGCCCTTTGCTGATAGACTGATCTGTAGTTATGGGATTGGGATGAAGTTTTTTCCACATTGTCAAACAAGGGAATTAATCAGAATTCCAGGTCTTATCCCAGACTTTTCCACTGTTTATTTATCCAGGTAATGCTAGTATTAGATTGCCATTTACTTTGTTCTTTATAGTACTTTTCAGAGAGAAATTCATTACTGGCAGGTCCCAGATTACAAACAAGATCTGTTCCTAACTGTGCCAACCTTTAGGTAGGTTAAAACAGTTGCATGTAGTTCTCACTTTACTTTACTGTGATGTAGAGTTGATTGCAATTTATAGCTGCCCTGTTTCCCAGGCTGTAAATCTTTATGGGCGCAGAGCCTCATCCTTCTCCCATGGACCAGCTGGTAGATTCGAACTGCTGACCTGGGCTTAGCAGCTCAACTCATAATGCACTATGCTGCCCGAACTCCTAGCCTTACTTTGTTGTTGTTGTTAAGTGCCATCAAGTTGGTTCTGACTCATAGTGACAAGAAAAAAAGACCCTGGTGGCACAGTGATGTAAGTGCTTGGCTGCTAACCAAAAGATTGGCAGTTCAAACCCACTATTTTGCTCTGAGGGAGAAAGATACGGCAGTCTGCTTTCATAAAGATTGTTGGTGTTAAATGCCCTCGAGTTGGTTCTGACTCATGACCCTGGATAGGGTTTCCAAGAAGCAGCTGATGGATTTGAACTAGTGACCTTGTGATTCACAGGATTTCTGAGGCTGTAAATCTTTACGGGAGCAGAAAGCCTCATCTTTCTCCCACGGAACAGCTGGTAGTTTCGAACTGCTGACCTTGAGATTAGCAGCCCGATTCATAACCACTACACTACCAGAGCTGCTTCTTACTTAGACTGTTGTTGTTGTTGTTAAGTGCTGTCGAGTCGGTTCTGACCCATAGCGACCCTGTACAGGGTTTCCGAGGGTGTAAATCTTTACGGGAGTAGAAAGCCTCATCTTTCTCCCGCGGAGCGGCTGGTAGTTTCGAACCGCCGACCTTAAGGTTAGCAGCCCAATTCATAACCACTACACTACCAGAGCTCCTTCTTGCAGGGGAAAAACATTGTTTGGTGGGAGTTACAGACTACGGCTAGAAGAGACGTTAATTCAGTACACCACAAGCTTGGAGATGCTATTGTTGTTATGTGCCAACAAATCAATTCTGACTTATAGCGACTCTTTAAGACAGGGTAGACAGCTCCGGAGGGTTCCCGAGGCTCTCATGTTAATGGAAACAGACTGCCACATCTTTCTCCTGCAGAGCAGGTGACGGGTTCAAACAACTGACCTTTCGTACAGCAGCTAAATACTTAACGGAGTTTACCTGGGCTCCTCAAGTAGAAGAAATGTCCAGAAAGTAGATCAAGAAGAAATGAAGTATACAATAGTGGGAGAAGAGACTAGAACATTAAAGGAGTTGTCCAGTGTTTCCAACATTCATACAGTAGGAATCCTCCCACTCCCAAACAAAACAAAACAAAGTCAGCAGAGACAAGGGGAAATTGTCAGTGAAGCAACCCAAGGACATTTTCAAGGACTGAAGGTTTGAATTTCCAGACTGCAAGTAGTCACTCTGGAATCAGGATTCTGGATTAAGATAAATAAATAGACTTATATCAAGACAAGGAGAAAAACAGGTTGTATCCAAATGATTAGGAATCAGAATGATTTTAAACTTCTCAACAGTAGCATTTGAACCCAGAGAACAAAGAAGCAGTGATTTCTTTCTTTGGAATAAAAAATAAATAAATAAAATAAAATGCTTTTCATCTTAAAATTGAACACCCCACCAGGGCATTGGTCAGGTAACAGGATACTCCTTCCTCAGGAAGCTTTTAGAGAACTGATAGTAAGGTAAGAAAGATGATACACGGGATAAAGGAGACAGAAGGCCCAACATAAAAGACAAATGTGTGAAATCCCCAGTATGATGGTAAAGGCATCAAAACCGGAGAGCAGCGAGACTATCTTGGAGCAGGCCAGAAAGGTCTTCAAAAAGATGAACATGATGGAATATTTTCTGTGAATGAGTATTTTGAGAGGTGATTTAAATAGGTGGAGGAGAAGTGGAGCTTGAACTAGAGGTAAATACCTAGAAAAATCAAGCAAATAAAAAACTGATTAAAAAGAAAAAAACAAACTCCAGGGGGAATGATATATAGGAAAGGCAATGTAATCAAAGCTACTCCCTGTCTGGATTCTGAATGCCCTATGCAGTCATAAACTGTAAACACTCTACTAATCAAACTAAAATGATGAGGCAATTTCACATGGAAGTGGGAAATACACAAGTAAATGGTGTGCACAAGGGATGGAAAAGAAAGCAAACCTCATCTCCCATGGTGGTGCGTAACCGAAAACAAAAGAAAGACCCAAACCAGTTGCCATCAAGTTACAGAGTAAAACTGGGCTCCGTGGGATTTTCAAGGCTGTGGCCTTGCAGAAGCAGACCTTGTGCTAAGCCTTTCTTCTGAAGTGCCTCTGGGTAGGTTTCAATCTCTAACCTTTCGCTTATGAGTTGAACATTCAACCATTCATGCCACCTAAGCAATCTTGATATCACTCGTGGCTGTTAACTGAAGAAGTTGGCAGTTCAGACTCACCAGCCACCTCATGGGAGAAAGTTGTGGCAGCTTCTTCCATAAACATTTCCAGCCTTGGAATCTCTATAAGACGGTTCTATTCTGCCCTTGCTATAAATTGGAATTGACTTTAGAGCAGTGGGTTGGATTTTCATGTTTAAGAGCTTCCTAATAGTGAAGGAGCTCTGGTAGTGTAGTGGTTACGAATCGAGCTGCGAGCCGCAAGGTCAGCAGTTCAAAACTACCAGCTGTTCCGCGGGAGAAAGATGAGGTGTTCTGCTCCCGTAAAGATTTACAGCCTCGGAAACACCATACAGGGTCACTATAGTTGGAACCGACTCCACGGCACATAACAACAACAACAACAAAAATAGTGAAATATGAAGAATAGAAATAGAGACATGTAATGTAGTATGTTGTTGTTGTTATTGTTAAGTGCTGTCGAGTTGGTTCCGACCCATAGCGACCCTATGTAGGGTTTCCGAGGAGCAGTTGGTGAGCTTGAACCACCAATCTGGCAGTTCAGATTGACTTAGCAGTCCACTGCATTAACCCAGAGCACCACACATAATAGGAGTAAATACCAGAAGAAAAGCTAAGCAAGTTGGAAGATGTTGTTAAGTGCCGTAAGTCAGTTCCAACTCATAGCAACCCTGTACAGGGTTTCCGAGGAGCAGCTGGTGAGCTTGAACTGTCAACCTTGCAGTTCAAACTGACCTTGCAGGCCAGGGCATTAACCCTCATCACTACAGCAAGAGTCCAAGTTGAAGATGTTGTTGTTGTTGTTAAGTGCCGTCGAGTCGGTTCCGACCCATAGCGACCCTGTACAGGGTTTCCGAGGGTGTAAATCTTTACGGGAGTAGAAAGCCTCATCTTTCTCCCGCGGAGCGGCTGGTAGTTTCGAACCGCTGACCTTAAGGTTCACAGCCCGATTCGTAACCACTACGCTACCAGAGCTCCTTCCAAATTGAAGACAGTCATGTCTTAAAAAGTGGAGTCTTGACAGTGTAGTGGAGTATGAGGTGTGCTGTTACCTGCCAGGTAAGCAGTTCAAATCTACCAGCCGCTCCACAGGAGAAAGATGAGGCTTTGTGCTCCTGTAAAGATGTGTAGCCTTGGAAACTGCATACAACATCACTATGAGTTGGAACTGAATTCATGGCACACAACCACCTCCATTACCACCACCACCACCACTACCACCACCAAAAAAGTGGAAATAGGAAAGGGAAGCTAGAAAGCTGTTGAGCTGGTTGACTCTCTTAAATTATTTGCATTTATAACTTTGATTAAAATAACAAAACAATCTGAAAATAATCACATTTTGGGAGTCCTAGTGTGGTGCTGTGGTTTAATGTGCTGGACTACAAAGTAGGTTTGAACCGCCAGGTCAGTGGTTCAAGCTCATCACTTGCTCTTTGGAAACTCTATGCAGGGTTGCTAAGGTTCACAACAGACTCAACGGCACTTAGCAACAACAACATAAACAAATCCCTGTGTGATGCTGTAGAATAAGTCCTAGACTGCAAACCACAAGGTCAGTGGTTCAAACCCACCAACTACTCCTTGGAAACCCTATACAGGGGTAACTATGAGTCAGAACTGACTTGACAGCACTTAACAACAAGACAGTGTAAGATAAGCACTGGAATGCTAACCATAAAGTTAGCACAAAGTGGCAGTTCAGACCTACCAGTGACATCACTGATGAAAGATGAGACTATCTGCTCCCTTAAAGATTTACCGTCTCAGCAGCCCTGTATGGTGTTGCTGTGAGCTTGGATGAACTCAATGGCGGTGGTTTTCACTTTGGCTAGGTATTTCCGAATAATACGTCATTGGTAATTGATATCACAGCGGTTCCAACTCATAGCAACCCTATATAGGGTTCCTGAGGAGTGGCTGGTGAGTTTAAACTGCAAAAATTACAGTTACTAGTCCAGTACTTGTCCTAGTGCCACACCAGGACTCCAAGAAGTCCTTTAAGACAGAGTGAAACTGTCTTCATAGGGTTTCCAAGGCTGTGATCTTTTCAGAAACATATTGCCACATCTTTTTTTCCGGTGGTGCAGCTTATAGATTCAAACCAGTGATGGTTTGGTTAGCAGCCAAGTACTTTAACCATTGCTCTACTAGGGCTCCCTAAGCACCACATAAACATCTAAAAATGCTTAGATTTTGACGTCAAACTTAGTGTAAATGAAAACTCCTTCAGAATGATCACAATCAGGGAGTTCATTCTAAGATACTATTGTCATTTTGTATCCAGGAGGTCTATTCAGTCAGTTTACTCATAGTCAAATTGACAGGTCTGGGTTTTTACAAACACCTAAAGAATCTTCTCTCCTGGTGAAAAAGTAGACAAGTAGATGGCAAAGTCCTCTCCTTTCTTAACTCTTCATCTCTGAAGAAGAAAGAAGTAGAAAGAGGTGGGACAAGGTGAGAGATGGAAGATGGTAGGGCAGTATCCACAGGAGATGGAGATGTCTAAGGTGATGGGCACAGGGCCTCCCTAAGATTGGAGAGTCTGATAGATGGGAAAAAAACACAGTACTACTCAGCCCCCAAGGAGGTGTGTGGTGGCCAGCTCTGCATTGAAGCACTGCATTCTGCCTCAGTTACTAATTAAAAAGACCAGGCCTGTTACACAGAGACCTACCCTCTCTCTAAGCATCGTTTCTTCTGCCCATGTGAACACAGGCTAATTTCTGAAACGGTTATTGCATATAGCATAGATTGGATAGGGCTAGAGTTGTTGGGAGGGCAGTGTGGCTCCATGGTAGAATTCTCACATTCTGTGCAGGTGACCAGAGTTTGAGTCCCAACCTGTGCACCTCATGGACAGCCACGCCATGTCAGTGGATGCTGTGTGTTCCTGTTAGGCTCAACAGCCTGCAGCAGAGCATCTGAACTAAGCTGGGCTAGGAAGAAAGACCTGGTGATCTATTTCTGAAAATCTGTCAATGAAACCTTGTGGATTATATGGTCCAGTCCCACTGAGCATGATTTTGCCACGAGTCAAGATCAACATACCAGCAGCAGACAACCACAACAATAGAGTTGTTGGAAGTGTTGGAATGGACCCAGTCAGTGACTTTATTCCTCTCCCGCCTTATCCCTCTCCTAATTTCAAGGCCCTTGACCCGCATCCCACCCCTACACTGCAAACACAAAGATGCTCCATTCTTTTTCTTCATTCCTCCCTTGAACACAGGCACACCTGCACTCTTCCTGCCCATGGCTAGGAATATTGCTTAGCTAAGAGCCAACCTCAGAAATTTTCATCCAAGGTTACTATAGAGTTATTGTAACCTTGCTCTATAACACTGAAAAAAAAAACACAAAACAAAAAACAAAACCATACAACAAAAATGGACTGATTTCTGAAATGACATACAGCCAAGGGAAAGGAGAGGACTGAGCTGTGTATTAAATTGTCTTCTGGTGATCAAATAAAGACTCCTTTGTCATAAAGGCCAGAAATATAAAAATAGAATAAAGTGTGTATGTTTAATACACAGGACAAAAATAAGTCTCTTTTTTGACACAGTACTTGAGGAGAAAATAGGTCAAAAAGCCCAGCCACCCCTGAAATGAATTTTAGAGTCTTATTATTGGTGTGATGGGCAGAGAGAGATATCAGTGATGGTGCCATTGCTGATAGAAATGATTTTTTACAGTAGGTGCTAAATTAGATGTAGAAAGTAGGAGAGCTATCAAAGCTACATTGTCATGTCTGACCTTCCAGGTCCCAGTTGTGGAATCATAATAAAAACGAGTCGTGGGCTTATCTAGAGATGCAGCAATAAATGGAACGGAACAATTTTCAAGCTTCTCTTCAAATGGGGCGACATCAGGGGTGATTCAGGGTCGTGAAGGAGCTGCATCAGCTTTGATCAGTTTTTAGAACTGCCTTGCAGCCTATCTGTGGGTCAGAGAAATTCTGTTCTCCCATTCTCTTTTCATCATTTTTCCCCTTGGGTGCTATGCGTCTTAGTCTTTGGGAGCTGTTAGGAGGCTCTGAGCATTAATAGAGTTTGAGTAGATCTAGACGGTGTTCACACTAACTGGGTTCCAAACTCATCCTCATTGAATGTTAGTGTCAGTAAAAACACTTAGCCAGCTCTCCATAAATAAAAGGATCAACAGTGTTTGATGTAACTATAAAAATACATAGATTTCATAGAACTCCAGAGTATTCATTATAAAAATCCACACCATATTTATTTTATCCAGTTACCAAATATTACTCTCTCAGTTACATTTGATTGTTGTTGTTGTTAAGTGTCATTGAGTCGGTTCCGACCCACAGTGACCCTGAATAGGGTTTCCAAGGAGTGATATAGTAAGCTTGAACTGCCGACCTTGCGATTTCGGTTGGTTTCTGGTCTTCTCTGCTGTCAGCCAGGATCCATCTGACATCATCAGGGATATCCCTCATTCCATGCCCTTTTCTGAATCTGGCTTGAACCTCCTGCTGTTGTTGCATCTGGTTTTGAATATCTTTAGCAGAATTTCACTTGCATGTGATATTGTCCAATGATTTCCACATTCTGTTGAGTCACCTCTCTTTGGAATGGGCATAAATACGAATCTCTTCCAATCAGATAGGTAGCTGTCTTCCGAATTTCTAGGCATGGAAGAGTGAGTGCCTACATTGCTGCATCCATTGGTTAAACATTTCAGTTTGTTTTGCATCAATTCCTAGAACCTTGTTCTTTGCCAAGGCCTTTAGTGCACCTTACATTTCTTCCTTTAGTACCATATGGCTGTTGAACATATGCTAGCTCTTGAAATGGTTGTACATCATACATTTCTTTTTGATACAATGATTCTGTGTATTCCTTCCATCTTCTTTTGATGGATAGTTTCTGCATCATTCAGTATTTTGCCCATAGAATCCTTCAATATTGCCAGTCAAGGCTTGAATTTTTCACTTCAGTTCTTTCAGCTTGAGAAATGCTAAGTGTGTACTTCCCCTTTTGTTTTCTGACTCCAGGTCTGTGCACATTTCATTATAATACTTTGTCTTATACTTTATACTTATGTCTTATACTTTGTCTGTTCAGCTTTTACTTCCTCATTTCTTCCATTTGCTTTAGCATCTTTGTGCTGGAACAAGTTTCAGAATCTCTTCTGACATCCATTTTGGTCTTTTCCTTCTTTCTTGTCTTTTTAATGACCTTTTGGTTTCTTCCTGTATGATGTTCTTGATGTCATCCACAACTCTTCTGGTCTTTGGGCATTAGTGTCTAATGCATCAAATCTGTTCTTTGAGATGATCTCTACATTCAAATCTCAGTTTCTTGTACTGTCATGTTTTGCATGTTGCTGTGGTGATAGAAGCTATGTTGCTGGCATTTTAAATACCAGAAGGATACATCCATGTTAGACAGGTTTCAGCTGAACTTCTAGACTAAGATAGACTAAGAAGACGGAAAGGCGGACTACTTCTGAATGTTTATCTACTGACAAACATATGAAGATCAGGGGAACACTGTCAGATAGCACGAGATACTGAATATTGAAACATGAATAGCACTAGAATTTTGCCAGACATAGTATCAGATGTTGTAGACAGATTCACTGTGGTACAAAAAGAATTAGTTGATGTTTCAAGAGATAGCATATCATCAACAACCTATGATACTGAAAGGCATCCAAGGTGCACTGAAGATATTGGCAAGGAACAAGGCTCCAGAAATTGATGGAAATAAATAAAAATCTTTCAACAACCTGATACAGCACTGGAGGTATTCACTCATCTTTGCTTAGAGATTTGGAAGATAGATATCTGGCCAACTTGGAATGTGGCCAATTGGAAGAGATCCATATCTGTGCCCATTCCAAAGAAAGTTGACCCAACAGAATGCAGAAATCATTGGACAATATCATTAATATTGCATGCAAGTAAAATTACGCTAAAGAAAAAATTTTAAATGGCTACAGCAATACATCTAAAGGGACTGCCAAAGGTTCAAGCCAGATTTCAATGAGAACGTGGAACAAGTGATATCAATGCTGACAAATCTGATGGATCTTGGCTGGAAGCAGAAAATATTAGAAAGATGTTTACCTGTGTTTTATTGACTATGCAGAGGCTTTCAACTGCATGCATCATGACAGTCTATGATGGACAGCACTGCGGAGATTGGGTATTCTGGCACTTATGATTGTGTTTGTGAGGAACCTGTACTTAGACCAAGGGGTAGTCATTCGAACAGAACAAGGGGTCACTGATTAGTTTTAAATCAGGAAAAGTATGTATCATGGTTGTTTTCTTTCACTATACATATTCAATCTGTATGCTGAGTAAATAATCCAAGAAGCTGGATTATATGAAGAAGAACATGGCATCAGGATTGGAAGAAGATTCATTAACAACCTGTGATATGCAGATGATACAACCTTGCTTGTTGGAAGGGAAGAGGACTTAAAATACTTATTAATGAAGATCAAAGACCACAGCCTTCAGTATGGGTTGCACCTCAGTATAAAGAAAACAAACATGCTCACCACTGGAGCAATAAATAACACCATGGTAAAGGCTGAAGTTGTCAAAGACTTCATTTTTCTTGGATCCACTATCAACATTCATGGACGCAGCAGTCAAGAAATCAAAGGGCATAGTGCATGAGGCAAATCTGCTGCACAAGACCTCTTTAAAGTGTTCAAGAACAAAGATGTCAGTTTGAGAACTAAGGTGAGCCTACTCCAATCTATAGTATATTCAGTAGTCTCATATGCATGTGAAAGTTAGACAAAGAATAAAGAAGTTTATAGAAGAATTGCTGCATTTGAGTTATGGTGTTAGAGAAGAACATTAAAAGTGCCATGAACTGCCAGAAGAGCAAACAGACAAGTGTTAGAAGTACAAACAAAATGCTCCTTAGAAGCCAGTATGGCCAGACTTTGTGTCAAATACTTCAGACGTATTATTAAGAGGGTCTAGTCCCGGAAGGCTGGCATCATGCTATTTAAAGTAGAGGGTAATCAAAACCAACAAAATGGCTTGTCACTGTAGCAGCAGCAATGGGCTCAAGCATAGAACAGTTGTGAAGATGGTGCAGGAGGGTACAGTGTTTTGTCTTGTTGCAGGCTTTAGGGTTGCTATTGGTCAGAACCAATTCAACAGACCTAATAGCAACATAGTGCCAGAAGATGAGCCCCTGAGAAGGCACTCAAAATATGGCTGGGAATAGCTACCTCCTCAAAGTAGAATTGACTGAGGTAACATGAATGGAGTAAAGCTTTTGGGACCTTCATTTGATGAAGGGACAGTAGTCAAAATGAGTAGAAGCAACTGTACCCATCCCTTAGTAATCAGAACATATAATGTATGAAGTATGAATGTAGGAAAATTAGAAATTGTCAGAAATGAAATGGAATGCCTAAACATCAATATCCTAGGCATTAGTGAGCTGAAATGGACTAGTATCGGCCATTTTGAATCTGACAAGCACATGGTTTACTGTGCTGGGAATGACAAACTGAAGAAGAATGACATCACAGTCCTCATCAAAGAGAACATATCAAGAGCGATCTTGAAATACAGCACTGTCTATGATAGGATGATAATACCCATACACCTACCAAGAAGACGACTTAATACCACTATTATTCAAATTTACGCACCAACCATTAAATCCAGACATGATGAGATTGAAGAATTCTACCCACTTCTTCAGTCTGAAACTGATCAAACATGCAATCCAGATGTATTGATAAGTCCTGGTGACTGGAATGCATAGGTTGGCAACAAAGAGGAAGGATCTGTCATTGGAAACGATGCTGGAGATCACATTTTACCACGTCAATAACATGTTGGGAGCACAGTGGCTCCATTTGGTAAGTACTGGTCTGCGAACCACAAAATCAGTGACTTGAGCCTGCAAGCAGCTGTGTGGGAAAAAGATGAGGCTATTTTGGCCCCTCCAAGGTTTTAAACCTCAGAAACCTAATGTGTCGGAACTGATTCAACAGCACTTAACAACAATGACTTGTTCATTGCAAATACATTGTTTTTTGTTTTGTTTTTTAAAAAAACAATTTAAAAGACAACTATACATGTGGACCTCACCAGATGGCATACATAGAATTGACCACATCTGTGGGAAGAGATGGTGGAAGAGCTCCATATTATCATCCAAAACAAGGCCAGGGGCAGATTGTGAAAAAGACCATCAATGACTCATATGTGAGTTCAGGCTGAAGCTGTAAAAATTAAAACAAGTCAGTTCCAACTCATAGAAACCCTGTATAGGCTTTCCAAGGAGAAGCTGGTGGGTTTAACCACTGACCTTGTGGTTATCCTACAGAGCTACACTAGAACTCCAAAAAAATTTTCTTTGTAAAACATATAACAAATAAATTAGTCATTTTCCTAAGTTTTAAGAGTAGAATTCAGTGACATTAATTCAGTGACAATTAAAACTTTCCTAAGTTTTAAGTGTAAGGAGCTCTGGTAGCATTGTTGTCGTTGTTGTTAGGTGCCATCGAGTCGGTACTGACCCATAGCAACCTTATGCACAGCAGAACGAAACACTGCCCGATCCTGGGCCAACCTCACTACTGTTGTTACACTTGAGTCCATCGATGCTGCCACTTGGCCAATCCATCTCATTGGAGGACTTCCTCTTTTTCTCTGACCCTTCACCTTACCAAACATGGTATCCTTCTCCAGGGACTGGTCCCTATGGACAATATGTCTGAAGTATGAGAGACGAAGTTTGGCCATCTTGGCCTCCAAGGAGCACTCTGGCTGGGTAGTGTAGTGGTTACGAATCGGGCTGCGAACTTCAAGGTCGTCAGTTCGAGACTACCAGCTGTTCTGAGGGAGAAAGATGAGGCTTTCTGCTCCCGTAAAGATTTACAGCCTCAGAAACCCTGTACAGGGTCACTATGAGTTGGAACCGACTCCACGGCACATTACAACAACAACAAAGATTTACAGCCTCAGAAACCCTGTACAGGGTCACTATGAGTTGGAACCGACTCCACGGCACATTACAACAACAACAAAGATTTACAGCCTCAGAAACTCTATTCAAGGTCACTATGAGTCAGAATGACCCAGGCCATTGTGTTTTCAATAGCCTCATATGGATGCGAAAGCTGGACAGTGAATAAAGACGATCGTAGAAGAATTGATGCCTTTGAGTTGTGGTGTTGGAGGAGAATACTGAGGGTGCCATGGACTGCCAAAAGAACCAATAGATCTGTTTTGGAAGAAGTGCAGCCAGAGTGCTCCTTGGAGGCCAGGATGGCTAAGCTTCGTCTCTCCTACTTTGGACATGTAGTCCGGAGGAAACAATCTTTGGAGAAGGATGTCATGCTGGGTAGTGTGGAGGGTCAGAGAAAAAGAGGAAGACCTCCAACGAGATGGATCGGCCAGGTGGCATCATTGATGGACTCGGGGGTGGCAGCGGTGGTGAGGTTGGCCCAGGATCGAGCATTGTTTCGTTCTGCTGTGCATGGGGTCGCTATGAGTCGGTTCCGACTCGATGGCACCTGACAACAACAACAACAACATGAGTCAGAACCGACTCCACAGTACTTAACAAGTTTTAAGAGAATTCAGTGACATTTATTTCCAAATTTGTTCACTACCCCAAACAGAAACTCAATATTCCTTCAGCAATATGTCCTCAATTCCCCTCCTCATCCAGCCCTGTTACTGCTAATAAACTTTGTTCTCTACGTATTTGCCGTATTCTAAATATGGAGTCCTGGTGTGGCATTGTGGGTTAATGCATCAGACTGTAAAAACCATTTGAACTGCAAGGTCAGTGGTTCAAGCTCACCAGCTGCTCCTCAGAAACCCTATACAAGGTTGCTATGGGTCGGAACCAACTCGACAGCACTTAACAACAACAACAAATATAAGCACCGGACTCTGAATCACAAGATCAGTGGTTCAAACCCACCAGCCGTTCCTCAGAAAACCTATATGGGATCACTTTGAGTCAGAACCAAGTCTATGGCACTAAAAAAAAAACAATCCCACTGATTTCACGTAAGCATACTGTTGTCAAGGTTCATCTGTAGCAAAGCTGAAGAACTTCACTCCCTTTTAATACTGAATAGTACTTCCTTGTATGCATATACCACAACTGTTGATGGACACTTGTGTTGTTTCCACCTTTTGGCTCCTGTGAATGACAAAGTACCTGAGTACTTACAGGAAGTTAGAAGTTAGAACTTATGTGTGGTCTGTGGTACTCACTGCCCTTCGGCTTTGTTTTCTTAAATTGGAGGGATTTGTCTTATCAGTTCAAAGGTAGTTTCTTTCTTAACTGCTAGGGGTGGCTACTCATTTTGGCAACACCTATTTTCCAGAATAATTAAGTCTCCTTCCATTCTTGTGCGCCAGACATGCCTTTGTTGCCAAACAATGACCTTTCCTGGCAATCAAATGTTCTCTTTAGAAAATAAGGTGAACAAGATATGAGAAGATATGGCCGCTTATTAACAGTTTATTTTATCAAAGCTCACTGAATTCCCTATCTGCACTTTATTCTAACATTTGTTGTCTAATTAAGGACCTGCCAGGCTAAGTGGTGCCCCTTCTCCCCCAGCCTCATTTCTGTGAAAATGAGGGGAATTTAGCACCTGGACTCCTGGTGTGGTGCTATAGGATTCATCAGCACTGGACTGTGAATCACCAGGTCATCAGTTCAACCCCAGCAGCTGCTCCTCAGAAATCCTATACAGGGGTCACTATGAGTTGCAACTGACTGGACGGCGCTTAACAAGACTCACCAAAGTCCTGGTGTGGTGCTATAGGATAAACACTGGACGAATCAGCAATGCATTTCCAAGTCTCCCAAATCCTAGGCTGCTTGTTTTTTGTGAATACCTTGACAGTTCGTTGAGCAAGTTCACGTTCCTATTTTCTGACATCACTCTAGGAATTTTACTGTTTTGGAGTACTTTAAAAAACCCGTATAGCCTGTCCTCACTATGGAGATGTTGGAGAAACTTGGGAACCTGGTAGTTCTCTTAGAATTCACTATAGCTGAGTGAAAGCAGGCGCGTCAAGACTACAGGCACCATCTCGTGGAATAGTGGCAGAGTATGGGCAGGGCCATTACTTTGCAGCTCTTACCAGAGAATACTAGGAAACGTGCTGTTGAATTGATTGAGTCATGGCTACTCTGTGTGTTTCAGACTAGAACTGTGCTCCAGTGTCTGAGATCTTTCGGAAACAGGTCACCAGGCCTTTTTTCAGAGGCATTTGTGGGAGAACTCAAGCCACCACCCTTTTGATGAGTAACTCAGCATGTTAACCGTGATAGCGCAAAATGGCAGCTCTGTTGCCTGTGGGGAGAACACCAATTACCAGGAGACTGGGGTGTGGTAAAGCAAGCAAGGTTTAATGTCTATCAGATACGCTGGAAGCAAAGACAATGTGTGTCATCCAAAGATTACTTCCCCTGGGAGAATGGGCTTATTTCGGTAATAAAAGAGGATTTGTAGTGATTTGGGGGCAAAGGCTGGAGGTCCAAAGACTTTCAGAAATGTCTTCATGGTTCTGCTAATCTCAAAATGTATTGATTCCTCTGGAGGAACTTCCGGAACTTTTTTATTCTTATGACAGCCCCCAGGATGGGTGTTAACTACTGATTAACCGAAAGGAAAATGTAGACCAAGGTTTGCTCTAATGACCTTACAAGATGGAATTCCTTTATCCAGATATGCTACCCAGGAACTCCTACTAGAGAATTGTTAAGTGTTGTTGAGTTGGTTCCAACCCATAGTGACCCTGTATAGGGTTTATGAGAAGTGGCTGGTGAGTTTGAACCACCAACCTCGTGATTCAAACCGACCTTATATGATCCAGTGCTTTATCCCACAGCCCCACCCCAGGACTCCCTGAATAAGGTTTCTGAGAGCGGCTGGTTGGTTTGAACTGCCAATTTTTAGATTTTCAGTCCAGTGCCCGTCCTTCAGTGCCACACACACAGTGGAACTAATTATATATCTACAGCCTGTTCCTTGTACCAAAGTCAGGATGTGCCACAGAGGAATTCCTGGGTATTGAGTCCATCTGAAATAATGAAAGAGGTCAGGATACAAGGCAAAGCTGCAGGCATAGTATAGAGATTAAGAGTGAAAATCATAATACAGTTCAGAATACGGAATGCTAATAGGTAAATGTCAGTTACAGATCCAGAAATGCCAGGTGGACAGTTGAGGGAGGACTTACTTGGCTAATGGTTCTCAATGCTGGTCACACATTAGAAACACCTGGAGAGCTTTTAAATGTTGTAAAGTTCCATTGAGTTGGTTCCGACCCATAGCGACCCTGTATAGGGTTTCCGAGGAGTGGCTGGTGAGCTTGAACCACTGATCTTGTGGTTCAAATCCACCTTGCAGACCAGGGCATTAACCCACAGTACCACACCAGGACTCCTTTTAAATAATGGTGCTGGTGGTGGTTATGTGCTGTAGAGTCAGTTCCAAATCACAGCCACCCTATACAGGGTCCTGTAAAGCCTAATCTTTCTCCCATAGCATGTCCAATTCCCATCGGGTTGTTGCAGTCAGAGTAATGGAGGGCGAAGGGGGTTGGGGTGAAGGGATGGGGGTGGATAGAGTGGGGAGGGTTGTTATATTTTAAAGTCTCCTTGATGAGTCTATTTTGCAAACACGATTGAGATCCGCTGACTTATCCAGCGTCCTCATTTTACATGTGAAGTCCAAAGCTCTGACCTGGCCCTAGGTGTTGTTAGCTAGGATTTTACCTTCAATTTTCTTTCCTCCTTCACTATATTACCTATGTGATCTCATCCCTTCTCCTATTTAAAATTGTACTGATAAGTTAATTCCCAAGCATTGGCCCACGTTCTCTCTTGGAACACTATACCCTTGTATCTAAGGTTCTCTGGTAGCTTAGTCATTGCGATTAGGGCTGCTAACTTCAAGGTCAGCAGTTCGAAACTATCAGCAGGTCTCTGGGATAAAGATGAGGCTTTCTGCTCCTGGAAAGATGTATAGCCTCAGAAACCTTATACAGGGTCACTATGAATTGGAACTGACTCCGCAGCACATAAGCACCACCACCACCCTTATATCTAACTTACGTTTTATCTCTGCAAAGTCTCCCAGCCACTTCAAATTTATTACATGCCCTTCCCCTCCCCCTTGCCCAAGGAACCTTGATAGTGCAGTCAGTTAAGTGTTTGATTGCTGACATAAGGTTGGCAGTTTGAAACCATCTAGAGGCTTTACACGAAATTCTGGTGTGGTGCAAGGTCGGCGGTTCAAACCTCCCAGCTGGCCTTGGAAACCCTAAACAAAGCCACTAGGAGTCCGAACTGACTTGAAGGCACTTAACAACAGCAACAAGAGGCTTCTCAAGAGGAAGAAGACCAGACCGTCTGCTCCCATAAAGTTTACAGGTAAAAACAGCACAAAACCCCATGAGGCAGTTGTGCTTGTCACATGGGGTTCTTTATGACTCAGAAGTGACTCAGCAGCATCCAGGAGCAACAACACCCCTTGCCCTCCAAACCTGCTTTTCATTCTACATCCCAGAAATCTTGGGATCCTCCTCTGCTCGTTGTCTGGACTTCAGCCAGTGCTGTGCTCCTTGCCTCCTAGCTATTTCTGAAATCCATCCAGTCTTCACTGTCCCTTTCTCTCAGGGGAATTTAGAATATTGCCACAGCTCTCTCACAATCTTTGGCCTCCAGCCTGGCTCATTGAGGCCCATCTCGTAACAGCATTCCTTGCATTAGATGTTCTAATCATTCAGCCATTTCTGCAATTCAGTGAAACGACCAACTTTTCTCTCTCTCTCTTTGACTGTATATTGTATATACTTCTTTACAGTTTATGTATAACATCATCTGTAGGCCCATTTCTTTTATTTCTGCTTTTGTCTAAAACTAAACCCTCCATAAACAAGAATATTGTCCCTCGTCAACCAAATGCCGTCTCATTAATGGGCCCAGCATTACCTGGACTTTGGTACTGGTCCCTGCCCCTACAGGAAGTATAAGAGAAGATTCCAAAGTAAGCATCAAGTCACATCCTCAATGGCTAACACCTTGGCTTGCCTCTGAAGCTTCCCTGCTACTTGATTTCTTCTCCTTGACTGTAGTATTCCTTATCTGCTTCTGTCTAAACCCTTGCATTCTTTGTGATTTTTCACAGAGACCTTTTATTGTTGTTGTTGTTGCTGGAGTTAAGTGCCATCAAGTCAGTTCTGACTCATAGTGACCCAGTATAGGGTTTCCAAGGAGCAGCTGGTGGATTTGAACCACCGACCTTGCGATTCAAACCGACATTGCAGTCAAGTGCTTATCCTACACTACCACACCAAGACTCCATTATTATTAGTTACTTCCAATCATGTCGTATTTTGTTCTGGAACCTCCTGGCTGTTCTCAACGCTTTTACCTTAAAGTATGGTTCTTGACTCCCTAATGAATATCTGCCCCTAGGATCAGTAACCGACCATTCCTTGATCTCTAGCCTTAATTACATGGGTTCTGACTTGTTTCTTTTAGAATATTTGCATTTAGAGCTTACCACACTACCATTGCCTTGTTGTCTCAAGTGCTTAATGACACAAAGTTCAGTGATTCAGAACCTGATCATCCAGTTTGTGGGTTGTTCTGGCTCTTTATCTTTTCACTCTTACCCATGTTTCACTCTTAGCAACCTACCAGTTGACCACTTAGCTACTTCTTAGGCTCTACCAGTCTGAGGTCAGGTAAAATGAAAAAGTTGAAACTCAAAACTTACTTGTTTGGCTTCTTACTATAAACAGTGATGAAGTCCTTAAGAATAATTTGAATTTTGTTATAATATCTCTTTAACATTCTTTAGAAAATTGCTGAAATGTGTGCTCTTTATCATTTCTGAGCATGTAGAGTCCATCATCTTGGCTACCTTTATAACCATATTATTTCAGAAATCTTTAAATCTAGAGTATTGGTACAGAAAGTATTTAATTAGCTTAAGGAACCAGAAGAAATTAAGTTGATGGCTATTTCTAGCACTTCTGATTGTATAAGAAGGCCCCCGTTCATACATGCATGGTTTTGTCTCAAACAAAACATGTCTCTGTGATCAGTGGATGGCTACAGACAAGTTCTCACAGTAATACGCTTGTCTTATTCTCATTAGGGTGCCTTCAAAAAAGAGGAGACTTTTGTGCCATGGGGAAAAATGATTTAGAAGGTTAGAGCTGATAGCAAATCTTTACCAAAACTCAAGTGTGTATCTTCCCAAATCATCAAAGCCTTGCAACAAGTTTGCTGGAATGCCGCTCCTCACAAAACAACAGTTTTTTGTAGATGGATCAAGCATTGGAGAAAAGCTCAAAGATGAGCCAAGAGAGGAAAGGTCACCAACCTCAACTGATGAAGAAACTGTGACTTAACTCCAGAAACTGGTAGAAGAAATCTGTAGCATTACCACAGATGCACTAGCTACTGAAATTGATGTGTAACTTGGTTAGCCATTTTCAATTTTAAGAAGATACCTTGGCCTCAACAAGCTTTCACTTGGGGGGTGGGGGTGGGGTTGCCGAAAGTTTTGTACGAAGATCTGCTAGCTCTAAGAGCTCATCTTTCCACCAGTCTTTTAAGCCAAGATCGAACTAATGAAGATGATTTTATCGAACAAATCATAACTGGAGCCTAGTTTTGGATTTAGAGTCCTGGTATGGCGCCGTGGGATAAGCATTCAACCTTAAGGTCAGTTTGAACTGCAAGCTCGGTGGTTCAAACTCACCAGCTGCTCCTTGGAAACCCGATACAGGGTTGCTGTGTGTCGGAACCAACTAGGTAGCACTTAACAATAATAACAACAACAATCTTGGATTTACCAACATGATACAAAAAACAAGAGCCAATTAAAATAGTCCAGTTCAAAGCAGAGAAATCAGTTGTTTGTGAGAATTTCAGTGGGGTGATTCTGATAGACTTTCTTGGACACAGGATAATCCCAGGGGCTTATTAGGAAGTTTTCAGAAAATTGACAATGCACTGGTGAAAAAAAGGTCAGCAAAATTGTGCTCAAAAATTTTTTTTCCTATCACAACAATGCACCTGCTTATTCTTCAAGTGTGGCTAAGTTGTCCTGTAAGGATTTCCATGGGAAATCTTCCTCCATCCATCCAACAGCCCAGATCTTGCCCCTTCAGAATTCTTTTTGCTCCCCAAACTTGAAGAACATTTCAGAGGCACACAATTTCTGTCCCTGTCATTTTGACTTGGTGTTAATCAAATAACATTAAATTCTTTGGAAAAGAGTTAAAGAGATGGAAACACCACCTTCAGGAATGTTGTTGTTAAGTGCCATCGAGCTGATTCCAACCCATAGTAACCTTGTATAGGGTTTCCACGGAATAGCTGGTGAGCTTGAACCACCGACCTTGCAGTTCAAACAACTTTGCAGTCTGACGCATTAGCCCACAGCGCCACACCAGGACTCCATGTATAGACCTAAATAGAGGAGATGTCAAGAAACCGCATATGATTTTGTATCAGCAATATTGTTTGACTTACCCTTGTATAAGAAAAAAAGGTCATCATTGTTTTCTGTCTTTGGATTGTTGTTGTTAAGTGCCACTGAGTCGGTTCCAACCCATAGCAACCCTGTATAGGGTTTCCAAGGAGTGGCTGGTGAGCTTGAACTGCCGACCTTGCGGTTCAAGCCGACTTTGCAGTCCAGCGCATTAACCTACAGCACCATGGACTGCAAAAGCAATTCAAGAAGTCCCTATAGACCAGAAATCTGCAGTTTCAGCTTTTCAGGAATCTAGACGTTGTGATCAATTTGTATAATGCATCATCTTTTAAACCCTACTTCAACCCACGTGAGGAGGCCTGGTGGTACTGTGGATAAGCTGTCAACTGCTAACCTACCCACCAGCCATTCTACAGGAGACATATGTGTATGTCAGCTTTCATAAAGAATTTCAGCCTTGGAAACTCTATGGGGATGTCCTCCTCTGTTCTTCAGGGTCTCCAGGAGTTGGAATCAACTCAACAGCAGTTGTTTGGTTTGGTTTGCAGACTACATAGACTGCAGGGTTCGACATGTTGTTACTTTAAAATATTCTCTTATCTCTGTGGACTGTACCTTGCTGAAGGTGACTTGAAGGTGTCTTGTACAAATTCTGTGAGAGATGTTTGCCATGCCCGCTGTACTTTGGCCACCCTCGTTACAAGTTCATCGCACAGCTTGTTTAACATGTTTACTTTTTAAACACTTGGCGAAGTAACAGGTGGTTGCCTGACTGAGATGTTTGTTTTAACAGGCTAAAAAGTGGGAGGTAATTTAGACACACAGTATGATGCAATAGGAAAATACCTAATTATTCCATTTTTGGCTCAGCTTTCAGTTTCAGTTAAAACTCCTGATAGCAGGGCTCAACAGGTTTTGTTAGGGTCGTACTCGTACCATTGCGTGTATATGAAAAGCTGTTTCTCTAGTAATAATGGCTAAGCGTCAGTGGCTTGCTCATGAACCCTTCCGTTTCGCTTTAGTGTTAGTGCCATTATAATGTGAACACAGTAGGTTCTGAAAACCGTATGTCTAAAGCAGTTTCAGCATGCTCTAAAAACTCACTTGTAATCGTCCCTCTCTGCACCCAGAATGCAATGAAAATAAGACCCTGAAAGCAAAACAGTCCATTTTTATTTTATCTATCTTGTGCACCCTGATATCAGGATATAAGGTATTATGAGTCTATGAGCCGTCTCCATTGAGCGAGATGAAGGAGCTAGTAATTAGTTACTTTGAAGTCAAGGGGCTGCCAGCAGAAATAGACATAGTCAGGGATAAAGGATCTAGATCAGAGATCAGCAAACTTTTTCTGTATCGTTCCAGACATTAAATGTTTAAGGATTTTGTTGTTGTTGTTAAGAGCTGTCAAGTCAGTTCCGACTCATAGCAATCCTGTATCGGGTTTCTGAGGAACATTTTGTGGGTAGTAAAATCTCTGCATTAGTCACAAATAGATGTATTCACACCCATGTTCATTGTAGCACTATTTACAATAGCAAAAAGATGGAGACAGCCTAAGTGCCCATCAATAGAAGAATACTTAAACAACCTTTGGTACCTACTACACACAATGCAATACGATGCAAATTTGAAGACTAACGATGAATCTGTGAAACACTCATAGCATGGATGAACCTGGAGAACATGATGCTGAGTGAAATCTGCCAATCACAAAAGGAGACTGCTGCTGTCAAGAGTTAAGAAAAGGTTTTCTTGCTAAAAAAAAAAAAAAAAAATTCTGTGATCATTCCTAGGAGTACGAGGGGAGGGGAACTTATTCACAGAGAAGGGGGTAGACACATGTTAACTTGGGTGATGTGGAAGAAATATACAAGAAGGAGGTTGGAACAGGGAAAATGAAGGTAGTAGAAGACTCAGGGAGGAGTACAAGAGTAAAGTGGATAGAGGTAACTACTGTTAACGGATGGTACACAGACACAGGAGATTGTAATCATTTTCATGACATGAAGTGAAGGATTTGGTGAATGTAGGATTGATGATCTGTAAACCTTCACTCAATTCACAATGAGAAGTTAAAAAAAAATAAAAAATCTGTCTCAACGAGCTATTCAACTCTGCTATTGTTTATCCTAGAGGATAAACTAACGAATGGGTGTGACTGTGTTTCAATAAAACTTTATTTACAAAAACAGGCTGTGGGCTAGCTTTGGCCTGTGAGCCATAATTTGCCAACCTTATTGATCCCATGAGATACCATGTGGAGTTTTGTGATTCTGACCATGCAGGAAGAAGTGCAATAGTTTTAAGTTAACTGGGCTAATATGTGCAGAGCCAAGACTTCACTGTATCTCTCTGTATAGTACAGTTTTCATCGGATAAAGGCCATTGTTTCCTGGCTTCTTTGGGGGATAATCTAAATAAATAGTGTTCTTTTCTTGATATTTATATTCCCACTTCTTTCCCATCATGAATTAGGTAGCTCATATGAGTCGAGCTGCTAACTGCAAGGTCAGCAATTCAGAATTGCCAGCCAGCCATTCAGTGGCAGAAAGATGAGGCTTTCTGCTCCCGTAAAGATTTATAACCTCGGAAACCCTATACAGCATCGTTATGAGTCAGAACCGACTCCATGGTATACCTCCACCATAATAATAATGGAGTCCTGGTGTGCTTTAGGATAACCACTGGACTGCTAACCACAAGGTTGGCAGTTCAAACCCACCAGTCACTTTTTGGAAACTCTATACAGGATCCCTTATGAGTCAGAACTGACTCAACAGCACTTAACAACAACAATAGTAACAATGGCCACAACAATGTGTTCAAACATAACAATCTTGGAGGATGGTGGAGGACCCAGCAGTGTTTCCTTCTGTTGTGCATAAGGTCACTCTGAGTTAGAACCGATTTGAGTCCTGTGTGGCACTGTGGGTTAATGTGTCAGACTGCAAACCTGCTTGAACTGAAAGGTCGGTGGTTCAAGCTCACCAGCTGCTCCTCCACAACCCTATACAGGGTCACTATGGGTCAGAATCAACTCGATGGCACTTAACAACAACAACAAGAACTTAATAAAAGGCAGATTATCAGTTTTAGCTCTCAAAATAGAAATAGGACATCACAACCCACATAAAAAGGTCAGGCAAAATCACTTCTGAATATTTCTTATCCACTTGCTAACTCAATCCAGTTCTGGGATTGATCAATCTTTGGGAAACCACCTAAATTAACTGCTGACCTGTTACCTATGTTATCTTCTCTAGCACAATTTCCTTTCAGAAAAAAAAAAAAAAAATCCCATTGTTTTATATTAAGTCTCCTACGAAAGGAAGTATCAGTATCCGTCATTTCTCTTTGATTGAAGTATAAGCCAAGAACTGTTACATCAACTAAGTGGGTGTATGAAAAGGAAGGAGAAAATGATGAGCTCATGAAAACTTTGGTGGGTAAGGGGCCTATTTGAAACAGATCCCAAGGCTTGCAAAGTTAACATTTCATTAGCCAAGGGAGCTGTTTCCAATCATCTTACGGATGCATTGTCTGCTCTCTGGGGGAAAAGGAGTGTTAAATTACTTTAGAGTTAGAGGTTCAGAAGCACGACTCAGAGGTGGGAATTTGGGCTGAGCTCAGGAAGGGATGATATTGAATGGATTTCAGTCTGTGGAAACAAGGCGGAAGGATTTAAAGGATACCACCACTTGATGACATTAACAACAACAACAACTTGGAATTGTGCATTCAAAAATAGTTCTGAAATGGGGCAACTGATCTAAGGGGGAACTATGTGTTTGTACAAATGACTTCATACAAAGTCCTACTTAAATATCAAGGATCCCTTAGTGGTGCAATAAGTAAGCACTTGACTTTTAACAGAAAGATCAGCAGTTCGAATCTACCAATGGCTCTGTGGGAGAAAAGACCTGGAAATCTGTTCTCTAAGAGATGACAGCCTAGGAAACCATATGGTGTGGTTCTCCTCTGTCCTACAGGGTCACTGTGAGTCAGAGCCAACTCACTGGCACACAGTAATAATTTAAATACCAGCTCTGACTACTTAGCCAGTCGGAACAGAACCATATAGGAATATATGGTCAAGGGGATCTGCTTAGATCTCTGGCACTAGGGCGGTATGATAGCACAGACAGCAAATACTTCCCAAGGAAGCATGGATACCAAGTAAGTTAATTTAGGAGAGAAAAAGCTTAGAGAACTGGTCATTAGAATATCAAGATCAAAGTAGAACCGGAAGCTAGACTGGGCCAGTGTAAGGAGAAGCAGGCCAGGCCACTTACAGGCCAGAGTTTTGAGATGTGTCAGTGCGCTGTGACATGTTAGAATTTATCTATAATCTGAAGCTGAGGAAATGTTCACTTTCTATTTTAAAAATGTTTGTCCTGTAAGAAATGTTCTAATGAGGGATATTCTTAAAAATTTTCTCTAAGAAGCTGGATTCCTTTTCTGATTCTGTCTTTGTTGAGAGGGTGAGTTGGTAGTGTTTGTGGAGATGGGATCATGAAGCGGTATCTATCAAGATAAGGAGGCTTGGTAGTACAGTAAGGCTGCTAACTGCATAGTCAGCTGTTCAAACCCACCAGGTACTCTGCCAGAGAATGAGGCAGCACAGTTCTACTCTGTCCTATAGGGGATCACTGTGACTTAGAATCGACTTGATGGCAGTGGTTTGATATCTAGATAATAGGATTCACACACACCAGTAATCATGAAGATGGCCCAGAGCCAGGCAGGGTTTCTTTCTCTTATGCATTGGTTCTCCATGAGTCAGCGCTGACTCAAAGGCAACTGGAAACAGCAATATCCAAATAACAAACATGTAGACTATTTGATCCAGCGATTGTAGTTGCATAATTTAAAATGGAAAAAAATTAAAATTCAAAGCCATATATAGAGAAGGATCCCCTCTCTTTGAAAATAAATAACAACTGTGGAGTCCTGGTGTGGCACAATAGGATAAGCACTGGACTGCTAACCGAAAGGTTGGTGGTTCAAACATACCAGCTGTTCTTTGGAACTCTGTTAAGGATCACTATGAGTCAGAACTGACTCTATCAACAACATACACACACATGTTGTTGTTGTCAGGTGCCATCGAGTCGGAACCGACTCATAGCGACCCCATTTACAGCAGAACGAAACAATGTCCAATCCTGGGCCAACCTCACTACTGCTGCCACTTGATGCCATCAATGATACCACTTAGCCATCCCACCTCGTTGGGGGTCTTCCTCTTTTTCTCTGACCCTCCACCTTACCCAGCATGACATCATTCTCCAGCGACTGTTCTCTCCTGACAATATGTCCAAAGTATGAGAGACAAAGCTTAGCCATCCTGGCCTCCAAGGAGCACTTTGGCTGCACCTCTTCCGAAACAGATCTATTGGTTCTTTTGGCAGTCCATGGCACTTTTAGTATTCTCCAACACCACAACTCAAAGGCATCAATTCTTCTACGATCTTCCTTATTCACTGTCCAGCTTTCCCATCCAAATGAGGATATTGAATATACCATAGCTTGGGTGAGGCACACCTTAGTCCTCAAGCTGACATCTCTGCACTTCAATACTTTAAAAAGTTCCTGTGCAGCAGATTTGCCCAATGCAATACATTGTCTGATCTCTTGACTGCTGCTTCCATGAGTGTTGATA
The DNA here is from genome assembly GCF_000296735.1 of Chrysochloris asiatica. NCBI lineage: Eukaryota > Metazoa > Chordata > Mammalia > Afrosoricida > Chrysochloridae > Chrysochloris > Chrysochloris asiatica. The sequence continues at coordinate 4,748,366 of NW_006408558.1, read as the reverse complement.
GTTGATCCAAGAAGAATGAAGGCCTTGACAACTTCAATCTTTTCTCCATTGATAAGAATGTTGTTTATTGGTGTAGTGGTGAGGATTTTTGTTTTCTTGACATTGAGGGGGTTTCAAAAAGTTTGTGGAAAAGTGGAATTAAAAGATAATGAAACTTTCCCACAGACTTTCTGGTCTCCTCATATATGCATAGAATATCTGAAACCATATATAAATATGCTCCTAGTGATTATGGGGAGTAGGCAGATCATAGTGGATGAGAAACCAAGCACCAAGCTACTTCTTATAGTCAACTCTAATGGAATCCCACACTTCCTCACTCATCATAGATACTGGGAGTGGTGTGGGGACTTGAGTCATTTTGATTGCAAGTTTTCAACTTGAGAAGAACATATCATTAGAAGTGAAGAGACTTCTCTCTTCATAACTACATATATGTGTTTCATGTGCCATCATTAATAGTTAGAAGCTTATGCCTACCTTGGATACATTAATTAATTCAAAAAAGTTTTATTGAGTGACTACTGTATGTTGGGAACACAGTAGCTCCCTACGATAAGCACTGGACTGTGAACCACAGGTCCATGGTTCGAGCCCACCAGATGCTCTGTGGGAGAAAAATGAGACTTTGTCTCTGGCAAAGATTTTAAAAACCTCAGAAACCCTATACAGGGTTGCTATGTTTTGGAACTGACTCGACAGCACTTTAACAACAACAACAGCTGTATGTGAGACACAGTGCTAGGCCCTAGGACTATGTTGTTGTTAAGTGCTGTTGAGTCAGTTCTTACTCAGAGGGACCCTGTATAGGGTTTCCGAGGAGGGGCTGGTAGGTTTGAACCACCAACCTTTGGGTTCAAACCAACCTTACAGTCCAGCACATTATCGTGTTGCACCACACCAGGACAAAACACAGAAGTCTTCGAATTTGCAGACTCAAGCAGACAGACTCCAGCTGTAACCTGGACCTGAAGGAGGTGCCTTGTTTAATGAATGCATGTCTGTACCCAATTCAGAGCAACAGCAGTTGGTGTTACAATGAAGGTGCCCTGAGTGTTTTGTTTTCTTTTCTTTTCACAGTGTTTTCTTTGTTTTAGCCTCTGAGTTCCGCATTTTAAACTAGGGTTTTCTATGATGGTAGTATCTTAATTATGAAACATTTCAGGAAGAGGTTGACTGACTGCTTGGTGTCAATAACCCACATAACCATCAAATGACTTTGGTTTCTAATTGCTTCCATGTGTCGCAGATTGACACTGTTGCCCTTAGTTTTAAGAGCAGTCTCTGAAAAAGCAGTATTTTTAATGCACACACACCTGTATATGTTTGTCGCCTGTCAACACAAATTTTTTTTCTTCTTTTTTCCCTTCACAGAAAAAGCAAAGAACGAAAGACCTTTCTCGAGTATTTCATTCTTACAACCCATATGATCACAAGGTAAGAGAATCGACTAATTATTATACTGAGTAGTACAAATCTTTCTGAATGCTTAGCATAATTTTTTTTTAACTAATTTGAAGTATACTTGCCAATTACCTTTCAATTTTAGTTGACTATGTTTTTGACTCTAGCTTTTTAAAGAAACAGTAAACTTGTATTTCTGAACTAAATTCTATTTCATTGATATTAATATTTGGTTACGTCTTGTCATGTAAATTTCAAAGATTGTGAAAAGACAGGTTTTGTCGTGTTTTTTTGTTCAGTTGGTTTTTGTTCTGTATTTCCAAACACTGTAATAGATGAACTTGGCTTTCCAGGATGGTAAGAAGATCAGGTTATCCATCGCTCCGGATAGAAAGTAATTTTTAAAAATAGAAGTCCTAACACAAATCAATGAATAGTCTTATAGGTGAAATATACATCACCAAGAATATTGCTACAAAAGAGACCAAAGAATCCTGTCTTAGTTCTCTATTGCTGCTACAGAAATACCACAAGTAGATGCATTTACCAAACAGAAATTTACTCTCTTACAGTAAGGAGCTCTGGAAGCGTAGTGGCACAAATCAGGCTGCTAACCTTAAGGTCAGCGGTTCGAAACTACCAGCTGTTCCGTGGGAGAAAGATGAGGCTTTCTACTCCCGTAAAGATTTACACCCTCGGAAACCCTGTACAGGGTCGCTATAGGTTGGAACCGACTCGACGGCACATAACAACAACAGTTTAGAAAGCTAGAAATCCAAATTCAGAATGCTGGCTTCTAGGGCAAGGCTTTCTCACTCTGTTGGCTCTGGGGAGAAGTCCTGTCTCCTTTCAGCATGTGTAGGCCCAGCATTCCTTGGAGATCTCCATGTGTCTCAGCATCAGTCTTCCCCTGGATCTAGGAGTTTCACGATGCAGGGAGCCCAGGTCCAAAGAACACACACTACTTCTGGCTCATCTTTCTTGATGGTCATGGGTCCTTATGATCTCTGCTAACTTCTCTCCCCTTTTATCTATTATGAGACAAAAGGTGTTACATACATACCCCAAAGAAACTCCCCTTACATTAGATCAGGGCTGAGATGGGATCAAGGGTGTTCCATCCCATCATTAATCCTCTTACTGTTTTATCACATATGATCACATCATGGGGCATTATCACAGAACTGCCACATTACATCATCACAGAACTGCCAAACCACTGAGAGTCACAGCCCAGACAAGTCACATATTTTGCTGTTGTTCTGTGCTGTCATTTTTGACTCAATGCAACCCTGAATAGGATTTTTGAAGCTGTAAACCTTTACTGGAGAAAAAAGCGGCTAGTGGATTCAAACTGCTGACCTTGTGGCTTGCAGCAGGCACATATATTTTGGGGGAGCACAGTGCAGTCCATGTCTAGCCCTTTGTGTCCCTCTCATAGCATTATACATTTTTGGCCCATCTTACATTTACTTACGCCATCCATTCCCATATTTGAAGAAGTCCCAGTTACCTTTTCATTTATAAGTATCTTACCATACATTTGTACAAGATAAGGGCTCTTAAAAATAAATTTTAAATGTTGGGAATCATTGAGTGGAAAGCCAATTCGTTCTATAAACTTTTACCCAAATCACAATAAAAAGTTTTAAAATAAAATTCAAATCACCTTCTTAAAGAAAATCCTTCATGGAAAAATATATTCAAAGATTTCTTAGACTTGGGCAACCCCTCTGCTCCATAAGGTTCCAGCAAATCCATTAATTTGAGATGATTACAGAAGCAAACAAAAAATTCACCCAGCTGAAATGCTAATATAAACGTAAATCTTTATCTCTGAATTTATATGGAGACATGTGGTAGGGTTTTTTAAGTAGCCAAAAATAAGTAGTGTGAAAACTGCTTTCTCAGTTGAGAACACAGAGATGTCAGGATTCAGGAGGGAAAAGTATTGTACCAGTTGTTCATAGAATTTGCAAGAATTTGAATAGCTTCTAGTGTTTCTATAGTTGTCTTCAGCACCAAAAGTTTGTAAAGAGAGGCGCTTACGCTCCACGTAACCATGGCGATAATATGATACTAAAAATTGTATCAAATTACATTCTTCAAGTTAAATCAGTCACTTTGCAGAAAATGGCAATTTGCTTGAAAGAGACTGTGAGAGCCTGTTGTGTCTGACAATGCAGGAAGCTGTAGCCCGGTAACAACAGCACATAAAATGGGATGGGCTCAATTTCCCATGGTAATGTTGCTTTTTTAAAATATGAAGCCATTTTAATTGACATAAATCCTACAGTGGATAAGATTCATTTTAACAACTACAACAAAAAAGACAAGGACAAATCAAAAGTTTTGCCTGGCTTGTCTAAATTTTGCCCACTTCTGACATTTTTTTCAAAAAATTGACTCTAAAGGGGAAATTCCATCAGGCTTTTATTAGAACTCTTAATGGACTTAAGCTATGTGCAGATTCTGCCGACTTCCTCTTCATATCCTTTGTGGCATGGTATCAAAGTCACCTTGGATTCCTTTGGCTTCCCTTGTGAAGACTTCATTCCTCTACAAATTAGTCATCAGGCAATGAGGAGTTGCATATAAATGCTAGTTGGTGTTCCTTTAGATGTTTGCTTTAAGATCGGTGATAAATTATTGAAAGTAGCTGGACTGCTTGGTGAGTGATTTTTGAACCTCCCAAGGTTTGGCCTCTTGGCTTCTTTTTTAAAACTTTGTATGTGTGTTGAGAAGGAAACTGGAAAGTTTCATTTTAGACAGCTCCCTAACCCTCAGCAGTGCCCTCCCACTTTTTAAGGCTTGAACAAGGCACATCTAACCACATTAATTTTAACCTTGTCTCTTGCTGATCCCAGTGTCTACAAAGGATTGAGTAACGGCCACTGTTTTCTTCATTCTCAGAATGGTGCTTTAGTTTGATATAAATAAAATAATAGAGGACTATTTTCAAGTTACTTTATTACTTTCATTACCTAATTGTGTTCAAATGAATTGGTTTTTTAGGCAGTTTCCAGTGTAAAATTCTTCAAGACGTGGTTGAAGTTGCTTAAACAGCTCACACTCAAGGAAGTTTCTAGAGTGATGTATAGAAATTTCCTTGTGCATGAGATGTTTAAACTAATATCAGTCATGTACAAGGGAGCTTCCAAACGTTCATGGAAAAATGGAATTGAAAGAGAATGGAGTTTTCCCACAAATTTTTGAAGTCCCCTGTGTGTGTGTGTGTGTGTGTGTGTGTGTGAGTGTGTGTTTTGTGTCCTGATGATGAAATGGTTGACCACTTGATTACCAAAAAGGTTAGTGGTTCAAATCCACTCAGGGTAGCCCCACAGAAGAAAAACCTGGTGATCTGCTCCGGTGAAAATTACAACCTAGAAAATCCTGTGAGGCCCTCGACTCTGTCACATGGGGTTGCTATAAGTCAAAACTGACAACAATAGCATGTCTACAAAAGCAGTTACAGTCAAATGAACTCTACTTATTGGCAGCCCCTATGTATCGAGTAGAATTGTGCTCCATCGGGACTTCAGAACTAAGTTTCTGGAAGCACTTTTCTTCAGCACTGCCTCTGGTAGACACAGACTTCCATCCTTTTGGTTGGCAGCTGAGCACATAAACCATTTACACCTCCCAGAAACTGCCTCTCTGTCTCTCTTTCTATACAAAGGGCTTCAAAAAGTTCATGCAAAAAATTGTGTATCTTTTCATCTCATTTTCCATGTTTTTTTTGGAGCTCCCTTATATCTATCAATAGAGAGAGGTCCTATGTATCTCTATATATTATATAGTAAGATATCATATTTATATTATCACAGAGGAGCTCTGGTAGCGTAGTGGTTACAAATCGGGTTGTAAACCTTACGGTCAGCAGTTCGAAACTACCAGCTGTTCCGCAGGAGAAAGATGAGGCTTTCTACTCCCGTAAAGATTTACAGCCT
>NW_006408558.1:4740199-4742912 GCF_000296735.1 Chrysochloris asiatica | reverse complement strand
CTATGGGTCGGAACCGACTCCACAGCACTTAGTAACAACAACAACATATCACAAGTAAAATCTATGTAAAATAAAATACAGAATTTATTATTAAATTTACTTTAAAAAAAAATAATCCTAAGGAGAGGAGTGTGTAGTTACAATGTAGTAAAATTGACAATGTTTTGATGATTATTAGTTCATGGATTTGTGGGGATCCACTACACTATGCTGTAGATTTATATGATTAAATATTCCATCATAAAAAAAGTGGAAAAATAAACTGTGGTTTGCTCCTGGGATTGACGGTTGTGAATGGTCCTTGTCTCTCTAGCTAAATTCTTTTTTGCTGTGAATTTTTTCCCTTGATGTAAGTATGTTCCAAAGAAGGAATACTCAGCATTTCACTGAGTTCATTAAGCTGAGTAAACTCAGAAATGCATGCAACTTCTGTACTAAAGTTGACCTAATTTCCTGGGGGTTTCATCCCAAATTATAGTGAACTTCTTAAATGACACCCTAGCCTACAAGAAGCTGTTAAAACAGTTGTAATTACAAAGATTACTTAGTACAACCATTTTGTTCTCAGTCAGTTAGTTCTATTTGCTCTCCACTCTCCTTTTCTCCCTCAAAACAAGATTGCTCCTGCTTGACCCCAGACACAGGAAAAGTCACCAGGTTAAACAAACTTGCTGTTTGAGTGAGACCAGGTGCATTTCTTAATCATACCCTGAAGCCATTGTTTAGGTTGTAAATGGTCAGTTGGTTTTCTCTTAAGTGCTGTTACAAAATACAAATAAAGCTTAGAGCAAAATCTGTACCCAAAATGAGTCTTAAGGAAAATGCAGTACTTGTTATTAGTTGCTGTCAGTCAGCCTGGACTCGTGACAACGCCATGAACAACTGAACAAAATGTTGTCTGGTCCTGCCCATAGGCTCAAGTTAACTGCTGTGGCTACCGAGTACTTCCAGAGCCTTCCAACCAAGTGGACTCTTCTTATAGAAGTCTCAGACGATATTCTGATTGTGACCCATTGGCTAAATTTTTAGCCTATCTTGCTTCTTAGTCTATCTTAAGTCAGCTGAAAGCTGTCCACCATGAATGACTCTCCTTGTATTTTAAGTACCAATGACCCAGCTTCCAGCATCATGTTGTTGTTGTTGTTGTTAAGTGTCACCATGTCAGTTCTGACTCATTGCAACCCGTTCTAGGATTTCTGACGAGTGGCTGGTGGGTTTGAACCACCAGCCTTGCGGTTAACAGTCCAGTGCTTATCCTACAGCGCCACTCCTAGCAACACAGAAACCACCACAGGATGGCTGACTGACAGACAGGTGCTGGTGAAGGAAAGTATTAATTTCCGTTTATCTGTGTGAAGAAAGGAGCATTGGTAAAGGAAATGTGAAGCAGCAGGTGCTCAGATTGTATTTTCTGTGATTCTTTTCACCATTATTTTAATCAACAATTAATAAGCATTACTTGGAGTTTTAAAAACACCTTTCTAACTACCAGCAGAGGCAGACGTAACAGTCCCAGAAGGTTCCTATGTCATAGAAGAACAACCAAGAGTTGAATGTTTTCTTTGGATAAGTTATAGATAAGTTAGGGGTGGTGGTGGCTATGTGCTGTGGAGACTGTTTGGACGCATAGCGACCCTGCACAGGGTTTCTGAGGCTGTAAATCTTTACGGAAGCAGAAAGCCTTATCTTTCTCCCGTGGAATAGCTGGTAGTTTCAAACTGCTGACCTTGGGGTTAGCAGCCCGACTCACAACCACTGTACTACCAGAGTTCTTTAGGCTACACTTAAAACAATTTTAATTTTATTAAATCATTGCAAATAAGCATGTGTTGTTTCTTTAGCCTGATGAAGATATCCTCGTACATATTGTTACTGCTGTTAAGTGTCATCAAGTCACTTTCAACTCGTTGTTGTTGTTAAGTGCCCATTGAGTCAGTTCCAAATCATAGCGACCCTGTACAGGGTTTCCAAGGAGCAGCTGGTGGGTTTGAACTGCCGACATTGTAGTTCACGTATTCTACAGAGCCACACCAGGACTCCCTTACTTATAAGCGTTGTCTACTCTTATTTATTTAGTGGTTAGACTTTGTCAGTATTGTGTTTTCAGGGCAAATAAGTTTACTTGCTAATGAATACTTAGCATCTACTAATGTTGAAAGCATTATAAAATATGAAAGTTTCTGAAAATAAAAAATTAGATACTTTGATTGAGATCTTATAAAGGCTTTTTAACGTCTGCAAAGTTGAATAAATTTCTAAACGCACTTAATTTGCATGAATTAATATATAATCCACTGTTAAAAGTGAATCTTTAGAAGATGGTCTTTTTCTCTAGTCTTTGAACTCTTGATTTATGGAACAAACAGTAACTGACACTGGCAGTTTGTTCTCAGGCGTTAGTTTGTGTGCATTAAAATCACCTGTAGGGTTCCTAAACCACGTGCTTTCTGATAGTAGATCTAAGGTGGGATCTGAGAATTTACATTTCTAACAACTTCTCAGCTGATGCTGAAACTGTTAGTACAGGCACCTCACTTTATGTATCACCAGCCTAAACAAAGAAAAGATTTCTTACAAAGTGTGGGGTAGGGGTTCCGGAGGAACGGTACTCTTTAATGCGCTGACACTCTTTCAGCGCCTGGGTTTTGAGAAGTGAGCCTCTCATTTTTAGTGACTATAATTGTTTTCTTACTGATGAAGATCAAAGAGCACA
>NW_006408558.1:4735504-4739524 GCF_000296735.1 Chrysochloris asiatica | reverse complement strand
AACAACAACAACAACAAATAATTGTTTTCATTTTTCTATGTATACAAGTGTGTGTCATTAAAAACTCACAACTGTGTGAACATCTTATTATATACAGGCTATTTCCGTACAATTCATATCTAAATCCCCACTAAGCCTATTGGATTAAAACCTTGTGGGAGTCTACTGAGTACAGTGGAGACCTGGTGAGGTGCTGTGGGCTAATGTATCAGACTGCAAGGTCGGTGGTTCAAGCTCACCAGCTGCTCCTATACAGGGTCACTATGGTCTGAATCGACTCGACGACACTTAACAACAACTGGATACAGGAAATTGGTCTTACCTGATATGTGACTGGGCCAGTTGGAGGCTTACTGGCAGCTGGATCAGGACTTACCCACATCAAGCACAGACAGGTGGTATGTCAGACAGGGGGTGCCCTGACTCCCAATGCTTCCTGATCTCGTACAGCCACCGCTGCTACTGCCCAGAGCTGGGAACCCACAAAGCACCCCTGGCCAGTCATTGCCTAAACAGAGGGGCTGCAGCAGGTACTGCACTGGGAGTAAAAGGTTGCACAACTGCTGGGCAGGTGGATGAAGCCAGAGGGAGGCACTGCAGGGATTGGGATGCACCCTGGAGCTCCGCTGTTCTCTGGGGGCTTAAGGTCTTTTTAAGAGAAATAAAAGTAGAGCTGTTTTCTCTTTTAACAAACAAAACCAAACAATATAATACGAGTACCTAAGGAGTCCTGGAAGTGTAGTAGATTCTGCATTGAGCTGCTGGCTGTCAGGCGGCAGTTCTAATCTACTAGCAACTTCTATGAGAGAAAGCTGAAACTTTCTGCTGTTGTAAAGATTTCCAGCTTCACAAACCCTATCCAAGGTCGCTGTGTGTCGGAACCAACTTGACAGCACACAGTCGTCACCACCACTGTGGGACCACAGGCGTACCTGCAGGTAGATTCTGCCGGAATGGATGGTAAGTAAGCACTGCACACCTGTGTAGACATAAATCACCAGACACACAGCGGAAATGCAGCTATAAAACTGCTGTGACGTCGACGTGGGTTTTGATTTTTTTTCCTTTGGTTAAAAATTTTAAAAAATGTTTCTGTATATGTAAATGTACATCAGATAACCTGTAAACAGACTCTTATGTGTCAAAAAACCCAAACAAACCCACAGCTATTTATGAATGTCCTTGATAGGTATCACATGAGTAGAAAGAAGTGATTATTAGTAATATTCACTAGAGTCTTTTATGCCCCAATCTCTGCTCTCTTCTACACAGTTAGCGACCATGGCTGCAGAATTGTCAGAATTACTGCTTAATTCTCTCCCCACCTCAACGCCGTCATCCACAAACAGTTCTCTCTCTCTTTTTTCTTTTTAAAATCAGTTCCAACAAATATAGCTGTCTGGTTTCCCAAATCACAGTCACCCCTAAGAGCAGTTAAAAAGAAGGTGATTATTGGGTCTAGAAGTCAGAGCTCCACTAAGAAGAACAGCATGCTAAATGAAAACAAGACCAAGTCCATAAAAACTGTAAGTCATTAACAGGAACTCTACACGTAGAGTTGCCTCAGACCATTTAATTTAAACCTGAATACTTGAATATTTCAATATATTTCAGTTAGTTCCAGGATAAATAATTGAGATGAATTTACATCAAGAAACAGATGTTGTGCTTAAAAACAGTAGAGATGCCATCTTAGTAATCCAGTGCTGCTATAATGGGAACACCACAAGTGGATGGCTTTAAAACAAACAGACTTATTTTCTCACAGCTGAGAAGCCCAGAAGTCCAAATTTAGAGCGCTGGCTTTAGGGGAAGGCTTGCACTCTCTCAGCTCTAGGATGAAGATCCTTGTCTCTTAGCTTCTGCATCTTGGTTCCTTGGAGAGCTCCATGTGTCTTTGCAGTATCTTACCAGTCTCTCTTCTGTTCCCTTGTTTAATCGCTTTTATATTTCTTAAGAAGGAGCTTCTGCTAGGCTCAAACTGCCAACCTGTGGTTTGCAGTCCTATTCTTATCTTACAAAGTCACTGTGCTCCCCAAAGAGAGATTACTCTAGGCATAATTTGAGTAGAATACTTTTAAGTATCAGTACAAAGCTTTCTATTGCATTTATTAAAATGCAAAAAATAAAATAAAATAAAAAATTAGTGTGTATTTCAACAATCCCCATTTCCTAAGACCACCTTGAGAACTTTTGTTATTAGAAACACACCTGGTGATTCATATCTACTAATGCACAGCAAAACATATAATGGAAACAAAGATGTAAAACAGAAGTTTTGTGTGGCTTTTGGCAGAAGCATACAGCGCACATCTATTACTGAATTCTTGGTTTTTATCACCTTCCTTTCTTTCTTCAGAGATGACTTAAGTCTCTGTGATAGCAAGTTTCATACATACTTTACACCTATTAAGTAAAAGAAACAATTTCATTTCGGGTGTTTTTTTAAAATTTATGTTTCTCAGATAGTGAATCAGATTTGATCAGTAATTTCCAAGAACAAATGTCACCTCCCACCCTTGGCTTTTCGATATGACAAATGATGGTCAGTACCAAGGTGGCCACAGCATTGTCCAGCTTTTGTTGTCCCCTGTGCTTCGAGTAACATAATGTGGCAACAGCACACTCTGAGTTATTCTTCTAGGGAAGGAGATGTGAGTTTGGATTCCTGCCTGCTTGCCCCGTGGAACTCAGAGCTATCTGCTGTCTGGAAATAGCAACTTCTGTTTTTAATGGATCCAGCACTATGGCTAGCCAGATTTTTCATGGCACATGCAGATAAAGAAACAAGTTATTGATTTGGCATGTTGATGCCATGCTTAAAACAGCCCTCTGCAGCAGATTGTCCACAGCCATTTGTGCACTTATTCATTTCCCTGTCATTGGCAGAGACTAAAAAATAGTTGCATGGATGTTGCTAAATATCAGCAACAGTTGAATGAATGGCGAATTGATGGAGTTTTCTTATCTTCATGCAGACACATGCCCTTGTACTAAAACCAAGCTTAGGTTTTCACCTGAAACACAGGGGAGTAAGTACTTCAGTGATTATTAAACCATTTTTGTTGGCCCATTAACTCCCCTATAGTGTTTCGGAGAAGTAGCTGGTGGGTTTGAACTACCAGCCTTGCGGTTAGCCGTCGAGTACTATTGGATAAATAGTGCTGTAGGTGGAATCCTGGTGTAGTGCTTTAGGATAAGCTCTGGACTGCTAACCACAAGGTTGGAGGTTCAAACCCACCAGCCACTTCTCAGAAACCCTATACAGAGTTGCTACGAGTCAGAACCAACTCAATGACACTTAACAACAACAAACCAAATGAATAACCCAGACTCACAACAGAGAACATGCTGAAGAGCTCTTTTGGTATACAATTTTTGCTTTCATTTATATATTAAAATATCTTTCCTTTTAGAGTGAACAGTAATTGTTACTCAAACATAGCTAAGCTGTTCTGTGCTCTGGCAAAGTTGCTCTCTAACTACCTTCTTGCTCCCTGATCTATGTTTACCTAACCCCAAAGCCTTTTCCTCACTTTTAACCCTCATCGGCTTATGATTCAAAGTTAAGTGGTATTGTTATGTGTTGATTATGACTCAGAATGACCCTACACTGACCGAGCAGAACTGCCCTTTAGGCTTTTATTGACTGTAATGGAGCTCTGGTAACATAGTGATTATGAATCAGGCTGTGAACTGCAAGGTCAGCAGTTCGAAACTACCAGCTGTTCCATGGGAGAAAGATAAAGCTTTCTGCTCCCGGAAAGGTTCACAGCCTCGGAAACCCTGTATAGGGTCGCTATGAGTCGGAACTGACTCCACAGCACTTAACAACAACAACAACAACAATCTTTATGAAGCAGATCGCCTGGTCTTTATACCGTGGAGCCGCTTAGTGGATTCGAACCTTCAACCTTTTGGTTAACAGCTGAGTACTTAAGCATTGGGCCACAGGGCTCCTTCTCAAGTTGAGAAGCAGATCCTTTAACTTAGCTTTGGTATTTGTACCTGTGTGTTTCT
>NW_006408558.1:4710455-4734021 GCF_000296735.1 Chrysochloris asiatica | reverse complement strand
GTGGCAACAGTAGTGAGGTTGCCCAGGATCAGGCAGTGTTTCATTCTGCTGTGCACTGGGTCTCTATGAGTCGGTACAGACTTGATGTCACCTAACAACAACAACAACATATTTGTTCAAATATTTAATTAACTCATGATGGCTGGAACTGTGGTTGCCTGGCAGGGCCAAACCAAATCATTTTGTGGGCCAGACATGTGCCCCCACCTTAGGGTCTGTGAGAGTTGGATTCAACTTGACGGCATGGGTTTTGTTTGTGTTTTTAAATCTCTGTAAGTCCCTGTTGTTAAGTGATGTTGAGTTGATTGCTTGGAGTGGTTGGTGAGCTTGAACCACCAAGTTTGTGGTTCAACCTGACTTTGCAGTTCATGTGGAACCACTGCGTAGACTCAAACCAACGTCCTGTAGGTTAGAGCAGAAACATGTGGCACCAACCTTTCCTCCCACAGCCGTCTCTACAAAGCTGGGTTCAGTAATTCATTGCAGTGACCACACAGAACTCAAGACAATACTCATAGGTGTGGGGTTGATTAGGTAAGTTAATAGGTTACAACTGGCAATCAGAAATGCTCAGGACACAGCTGTGCCAGTCAGCCACTTATAAGTGCTCACAGGACACACCACTCCACCATATCCATCAGCCTGAAGGCACTTGGTTGTAGTTCTCCACTTCAGTGCCTGGGGGCACCCCTGTATACAAGCAAACTTTCTGCCCAAAATCATTCAGTTTTAGTTTGCCATGGACCAGGAAACCCACCACTGTGGCCTGTGCTCTTGTTCTTAGTTCTCCTCTGTCACTCCTCCGGTGTCACAGCTATTCTGTCCCTGGGTTGGCAAGATTCAGTGCGCAGGGATCTTGGGGCCTAAAGGACACACCACAGTCTTGGCTCTTCTTCTTTGATGGTAGTGTGAGATCCCCTCTCTTGCTTCTGACATGGTTCATTTTAAACCCATTTAAACCCATGCTATAGTGTTTCAGTGGAGTCCTGGTGTAGTACTGCAGAATAAAACACTGGGCCGCAAACTCAGTTTGTGAACCATAAGGTCAGTGGTTCGAACTCACCAGCCGCTCCTGGAAACCCTATTCAGGATCACTAAGAGTCAGAACTGACTTGACAACACTTAACAACAACAATGAAAGATAAAGATGCCTTGGCACTCTGGTAGATCAGCGGTTAAGTGTTTGGTTGCTAACTGTAGTGTGGTGAATTGCATAATGACTCTTCTAGCCATAGTCTGTAACTCCAACCAAGCAACGTTTCTACCCTGCTCGGTTTGGGTAAGAGAAAGTGGGAGAAAATAGTGATAGGGTGGCATGATTCAGCTGTGGATGTTAAGAGGGTTCATTGCAATGTAAAAACTGAAACACTATATTGTTGTTAATTGCTGTCAAGTCCCACACCAGCCTATTCCTTGGAAATCCTATACTGGGTCACTATGAGTCGGAACCAACTCAGCAGCACTTAACAACAGCAACAACATAGTGTTTCGCGTTTTTATACCAGGCACTCCTTGGGAAATCCTATACAACTCCATAGTACTTAATAACAACAACCTTATAGGGTTATCGTAAGGATTAAATGGAAAGCATTTAGAATATCACTAACTGTTTAATGCAGGACTATTATTATTGTGGTAAAGTTAATAGTTGGAGTCTTGGTGTGGCACTGTCGGATAAGCACTGGACTACTAACTATAAAGTTCAAACCCACCAGCCATTCCTTGGAAACCATATACAGGGTCACTATGAGTCGGAACTGACTTAATGGCGCTTAGCATAAACAAATGTAACAGTTACCAGGATATCCACAAAACCAGTTCTACCACTAGTTCTCAGTACATTGTTGTTAAAAAAAATTATAATGATTTGAATGTAAGCAGGGGTTTTGTCTATTTTGTTCATTGCAGTTTCCATAACACCTAAAACAGCGCTTGACAAGTGAAAGGTGCTCCTTAAACATTTGTTGACTGGAGGAAATAATCTGTATTCTCCTCCATAACTTCAGCCGAAGTATGTGTAGAAATCTTAAATTATTTTATAATTAGCAGATGCAGTGGTTGTGCAGTTCAGAATTCTGTGGTTTTTAAGGCTTCCTTTCCCCCAGCCCCCCGCCCCCACTTCCATACATCCCAAAACTTGTTCATCAGTCACGACTGAGTTTTCATATTAAGCCGTAGGGAGCTCGGTTTAAACATGTAAAGGCCTTTCTATACAAAAACAAAACTTTGAAATGTGAGGGTACTTTAGAACATTGTTGATATGAAATTTTCTCCGATAATTATCTCTATACAGGATCCTCGTCAAACTTTTGTGAGATCTGCATAAGCTGTACATTTTTTACTTTGCATTTTTTTAAAAGACAGTGTACTGATTTTATAATCGATCTGGTTTTGCCTTATTGGTATGTAAAGGAATAAATCCTCGTATTTTAAAGTACTGCAATTAAAAAAAAAATTAGCTAGGAGCTCATGTTTGAAGCTATTTTTCTTCTTCTTGACTATAAAGGTGTTATTACACCACATGTATTTTTTACGCTCTCCTTTTTACATTTTGTCATTTTCTCACATTGGTTGTTAGTGGCAGGCATGTGTTGTCAAGTTAGTTCTGACTCATAGCGACCCTGTATAGGTTTCCGAGGCTGTAAATCTTTACAGGAGCAGAAAGCCTCACCTTTCTCCTTCAGAGCTGATGGTAGATTCGAACTGCTGACCTTTCATTTAGCAGTCCAACATGTAACCCACTACACCAGCAGGGCTCCTTTTCGCATATTAGCCTGCCTTAATTCTAAAGTGGTTGCTTAATTTAACGTGATGATGGATATTTGAACATTTCTGTGCTCCATAGGTTTGTCTGTCTGTTTTGATACTTTGAGAATATAAAATACAATGATTTAGGTACTTTAAAAAGAGGAGATATCAAATATAGACCTTGAATGTGTACTTTTATGAATATTTGTGTGTGTGTATATAGTGTATGTATGAAAAGATGAGATGGTAGACACGTAGACAAACAGATAGGTAGATAGATATGAATATGCATGGTTCAGCTAAAATTCAGACTCTAGCTAATATCTGATTATCTGGAAATCGCCTAATTCTTCACAAATAGCCATTTTCTTTGCTAATATTATTTTCCAACCTTCTAAGTGACATTACAGTTTTTTTAATGGCTTAGGGTACACTAAGAAGTTGAATATGATTCTTAGGAAGCCCAAATAGTACAGTGGGCTAAGCACTGGGCCACCAACCAAAAGGTCGGTGGTTCAAACCTACCAGCTGCTCCTTGGGTGAAGGATGTGGCAGTCAGCTTGTATACAGATTGACAGCGTCCAAAACCCTCACCTGTAGTGTTGGTGTGAGTCAGAATTGATTCAGTGGCAGCAGGTGGATTTTGAGTCCAGGTCTTCTTGAAAACTCAACCTACGGATTGTAACACAGCACATCCAGTCCTCAGGCCCTCCTGGGAAGGAACTGAAGCACCTCCCCGTGAGCAAACGGCATTTCCACACATTATAAGAAGTCCACGATTATCAGAGACCCATTTGCTGATGGGGTTATCTGCCTTTACAGTCACTCACTTTCACTTATTGAAGAAGATAAGGTCAAACCTGAAAGTTTACCCTGAAAAATTGAGTTGAACCTAACACATCCTATTGAAATACTGTCATAATTTGCAGTAAGGCTTAGAACAACAGATTAAAATTGCTGCCAAGCTATCACTAAATTCGTGCCCCAGAAGGTCAGCAGCTACGAACACTTCTAGCCCATCACTGTTCTCTCTCTAGACCTGCTTAGAGAGTCAACATTCCCTTTCTGTGCTTGATAGGTGTAAACCTTGCCCAGTTTCCACTTTAGTTGCAACAGGCACATACCAGGAGGCGTCAAAAAGTTCGTGGGTAAATCCCATTATCTTTTCATTCCATTTTTCCTCAAACTTTCTGAAAACATCTCATATACTCATTTGTAAATAAAGACAAATGGTTTTAACTTATGGATGAAACATCTTTTTCAAATTAAGTATTCATAATATTAACTATTGGCTATGTAATGGGCATTTATTTTAAGTTTCCTTCAAGGATTGTAAAACACTTACCTAAGTACCTATATTTCAAAATATTAGGGTAGCAGGTTATTGTTGTTAAGTGCCATCGAGTTGGTTCCTACTCATAGCAACCTTGTATAGGGTTACCAAGGAGTGACTGCTGAGTTTGAACCAATGACTTTGCAGTACAGCACATTATCCCACAGCGTCACACCAGGACTCCAGGGTATCAGGTTGTTGTTGTTAAGTGCTGTCGAGTCAGTTCCAAACCATAGCGACCCTGGACAGGGTTTCCAAGGAGCAGCTGGTGAGCTTGAACTGTTGACCTTGAGGTTCAAACTGACTGTGCAGTCCAGCACATTAACCACAACACCACACCAGGACTTCATAGGATAGCGAGTTAGGGAGCTTTAATAGCAGAAAATATGCGTGTTAGTAGATCTCTTTCTGCTTCATGTATCTCTGGCTTCTCTCCCAGCCTTCTCATTGGTCTGTCTCTGAGGTCTGATACCCATTCACAACAGTATATTCTGATTTTTGTCTGCTTGTTTGTTTGTTTTTTAAATTGTGGTAAATATATATGGAATAATGTCTGTTTCTTACTAGTTCAAGATTGTTGCCCACGCATGCAAAAAAAATCTACACAATAGCTAACTGGCCATTTCCTTTTGGATAGTACCTCAAAAGAATCCCTGGTGGCATTGTGGTAAGCACTCAGCTGCTGATAGAAAGGTCAGCAGTACAAACACAGCAGCCTCTCTGCCTGAGAAAATGTGGCTGTCGGCATCTGTAGAGATGACAGCCTTGGAGACCCTCTGGGGCATTTCTACTCTTTCCCTCAGCGTTGCTACAAATTGGAATCAACTCAACAGCACTGGATTCAATGTGGGTTTGCATGCATTTGAGTATGTGTCTCTGAAGCATCTTTCTTGTTCTATGCACACACGGGGACTCCTGGTGTGGCGCTGTAGGATCAGCACTGGACTGCAAACCAGAGTCAGCAGTTCAAACCCACCAACTGCTCTTCGGAAACCCTATATAAGGTCACTATGTGTCAGAACCGACTTCATGGCTCCTAACAACAAAGCAGTAATGCACACATGGGGGATTGAAAAGCTCGTGTGGTCAGCAGAGGTCCCATAGGCTTTCCAGATTTCATATTTTAGATGTTTATTTTGTGTTCCCAGCTGTGCTACATTGATAGCTAAAATCAAGAGAATCATTGAAAAGCAGTCTTTGCTTTCTTGTGTAGCAATATGAATAAGATGCCAGCCCCTCATAATGGAGTCATTTGTTTATACCAGTGGTTCTCAAACTTGATGGCATACTCGGTCACCCCAGAAGACAAGAGTCGAGCTGCTCTATAGGGCTTCCAAAGCTGTAAATCTGTAAATCTTTACAGATTTTCTCCCACGGAGCAGCTGGTGGGTTCAACCACTAACCTTTGTATTAGCAGCTGAGCCCGTAACCACTGTGCCACCAAAGCGCCTTTTTAGAATCACCTCAGGTGCTTTAGGATCAGCACTGGACTGTGAATCACAAGGTCAGCAGTTCACATCCACCAGCTGCTCCTCAGAATCCCTATACAGGTTCGCTCTGAGTTGGAACTGACTCGACAGCATTTAGCAACAACAACAGAGGGTGCTTTAGGGAAGTTCAGTGGCTCTGTATGATAAGCACTGGACTATGAACCCCAAGATCAGAGGCTGGAGTCCACCAGCCGCTCTGCAGGAGAAAGATGAGGCTCTCTGTTCCCACAAAGATGCACAGCCTCAAAAACCCTATACTTGGTTACTATGAGTGACCGACTGGAAAGTTCTTAACAGCAAGGGTGCTTTAAAGGAGTCCTGGTGTGACCCTATAGGGTAAGCAGTAGGCTGCAGGGTCAGTTTGAGCTGTAAGGCCACCAGTTCAAACTTATCAGTCGCTCCTCAGAAACATTATACAGAGTTGCTTTGAGTCAGAACCGACTCAATGGCATTTAACAACAGAGTGGCAAAGTGGGTTATACATTGGGCTACTCACCTCAAGGTCTGCAGTTCGAAACCATCAGCCACTCTGTGGAAGAAAGATGAGACTTTCTGCTCTCATAAAGATTTACAGCCTGGGAAACCCTGTAGGGTGTCGATATGAGTCAGAACTGACTTGGTGGCATAAAAAGAGGTCTTTTAAAAATACTGATGCTCTGGTTTCACTCATCTACACAACTGGCATGTGGATGTTGTTTCCCCATGTTGTAAATGAGTAATGTATGCTAATTGGCTTTATGGTAAAGTTATTATGCGTTCCCTTTTCAGCTGAACCCTCAACCCTGATCCTTATTTGCAGCAACAGTCAGCTCCTTTACCCACCCCAGACAGGCCCTTGTATGGCGCTGTGGGATAAAGCACTGGACACAAGGTCAGTGTAAACCACAAGGTCAGCAGTTCAAATTTGCCAGTTGTTCCTTGGAAACCCTATACAGGGTCACTATGAGTTGGAACTGACTCAACGGTACTTAACAACTCTCACTGTGCGACACACATCCCGTCACTTTATATTGCTCAAACAACTGATCTAAAGTCTACCATTTTGAATTTCTAGTTTTACCCTTATTTTATTTAACCAGATAATGCAGCATATTCCAAAGGATCCTTATGTGATTCTTGGGTCTTTTATTTAGGACTACGTTGTAAATAACCCAACTCATGTTGGTATAAACAAGAGATAATTTATTGGCTTACTAAATTCAGCTGTCAAGGTAGATTTTGCCCTAAGCAAGACTCGATTCAGGATTCAAATAGCGTCATCGCAGCCATCATTTGACTCTTCAATATATCAACTGTTCTCAGGTACACCTCTTTGAAATTAGCAATGGCTGCAGCTGCCTTCTCCTACCTCATCATACTGTTGTATATAAAGAAGAAAGGGGCTGGTTCCTGGAAAATCCAATCCATTTCTTGATTGTTTGAGGTTTTGTGTACTTCCCTAAGCTACACCAAAGGAGTTAATATGTTGATTGATTTAGGCCAGTGAAGGCTTTCACCCCAGGATCTGGGGGTGCACTTTTTGTTGTTCAGTGACAGTGAATCAATTCTAACTCAGCACAACCCCAGGTGATGGAGTAGAACAGACCCAGAGAGGTTTTTATAATAATCTTTACGGAAGCAGATCTCCGGGTCCTTCTCTTGCATTTTGTGACTGTAGTGAAGTCTACTCACACTGCATTGTTTGAGGAGTGAGAAATGAAGGGGTAGTGACTTTCCTGCAGGAGTGGAGAATGAAGAAAGAGCAAGAAATGTTCACAATAATGCAAATGACCACATAAGGTGCTTATGAATCAGAGTTGACTTGACGGTAGCGGATTTGATTCTGCTTTATAAGGGTGGCATCGACATTTGAGCAATATATACTTCATTTGAAATTATACAGTAAACTTGCTTGGTCTTACTGGACCACATTGAATTTCTAGTGAAGTGAATGGGGAATAAAAGTAGTTATAATTCATTCTGTTTTTATGAGCAATATAAGAAGTCACTCTTTGTCATTGAATTTATGAGTTCAAATTTTTTTTCCAAATATTTAAACTTACACAGTTAAATATTGGAAGCATGGTATAGTAGAGTCCAAAGAAAGACACATCCACTACTATTAAATCTATTCCGACTCATGCAACCGTATATAGGATTTCTGAGACTATAATCTTTATGGGAGCAGACAGCCTCATCTTGCTCTCTTTGAGCACTTGATGGGTTTGAACCCCAACCTTTTAGCTAACAGTCCAGCATCTAACCCAACAGCACCACCAGACCTCCTTATTGTCTAAAGAGCTAACTTTAAATCACTGTTTCCTATTTAACTCATTGGATGGCCTTGGATAAGATATTTATTCCCTGTGATCACTGATTTTGTTTTCTGCTAGATGCAGATATGGAGTCCTGGTGGGGTGCTGCAGATTAATGTGAAGAACTGTAAGGTCAGTTTGAACCACAGAGTTGGTGGTTCAAGCTCACCCATCTGCTCCTCAAAAACCCTATACAGGGTCTCAATGAGTCAGAACCAACTCAATGGCACTTAACAACATCAACAATAGATGCAGATAAAAGTAATACCTTCCATATTTATATCACAGGGTTACAACCAAAAAGCCATATAGTAACCCTGTAGTACAAATTAAACTGATTCAGAGGGGTTCCAAGGCCATAAATGTTTACGAAAGCCGACTGCCACCTCTTTATCCGGCAGAGTAGCTCATGGGTTCAAACTGCCAGCATTTGAGTTTGCAGCGAGTATTTAACCACTACATAACCAGGGCTCCTTCCCAGGGTTATAGTGAATATTAAAGAGATAATGTTTGTGAACACACATAATAAAAGGCAGAATTGTTACATATTGTAACAAACTCATCACAATGAGTTTGGTGGTGGTGGTGGTTTGGGGCCGGGGAATAGGTTCCAATCTATGGCTACCCTGCATAGGGTTTCTGAGGCTATATATCTTTATGAGAGGAGAAAGCCTCATCTTTCTCCCACGGAACCACTGATAGTTTGAACTGCTGACCTTGAGGTTAGCAGCCCAATTTGTAACCACTGTGCTACCAGAGCTCCTTAATGCATTTATCTATTAAAAAAAAAGAAAAGAAAAAAGTTATAATTAAAATATCATTCTATTATGCTAGAAACATTGTAATTACATTTGTTTTTGCTTTATCTAAAGAGCCTCAGGAACCCTGGTAGCTTAGTGAATTAGGAGCTGGACTGCTAACCACAGGTCAGCAGTTCAAATCTACCAGCTGCTGTATTGGAGAAAGATGAGGCTTTCTGCTCCCATAAACATTTATAGCCTCAGAAACCCTGTACAAGGTCGCTATGAGTCATAACCGACTCAGTGAAACACAACCACTACCACCAAAGTTGCAGAGTTATTGATATAAAATATTCATAAACAATACTAAACCATCCCTGGTGGCTCTGTAAATTAGTTGTTGGGCTGCTAACCACAAGGTTGGCAGTTCAAACCCACCAGCCACTCTCAGGGAGAAAGATGAGGCTGTTTGCTTTCGTAAGGATTTCCAGTCTCAGAAACCCTGTGTAGGGTCACTATGAGTCAGGATAGACTCAGTGGCAATGGGTTTGGTTGGTTTATACAATATTAAGATCTTTTAGAGTAATATAAGTAGAACTATATATTGTCCACCCACAAAATCTGTCGTTGCTACGGTTGAGAATAAAAATCTGGACTTCTGGGAAGTAAAGGTAAGAAAGAAACCGCTAAAGCTAAAAACACAGCTTTCATTTTGTAATAGCAGGATGTATAGCATTCAAGAGGAAAGAGTCTTTGTCAAGGGAAAATTCCTCAATAGAATATCTGTCATCCATCTTTCCCTTAAGCGGCGTTGAACAGCATTCGAACCGTACCATAAAGTTTAAGTCCAATACACTTTGAAACTGTTTTGGATAGCTTTTAGTACAGAGGCAGTCTAGCCTCAGTTTGAATCTGTTGTGTAATATAGGCAAATTACTTTCACTCCTCTGAGCCTCACCTTTTTTCTCTCTAAAATGGGATTCAAAAATAATATCTGACCATAGGGTTATTAAAAGGATTCAGTGAAAAAATGCATGTTGAAGAGATGGTCACAGCGCTCTAATATTAAGTGCTTTATATATGCCTGGTGTAGCGCTGCGGGTTAATGCTCTGGACTGCAAGGTCGGTTTGAACCACAAGGTCATCAGTTCAAGCTCACCCGCCGCTCCTTGGAAACCCTATACAGGGTCTCTATGAGTCAGAACTGACTCCACAGCACCTAACAACAACAATAGGCTAGTAGTTTTAATCATGATCATTATTATGGTTATTAATTAGGTCAGTAAACGTTTTTTTCTATCATCCAATATCCATACAAGCATATTTACAATGAAGTAATTTTATTGTGATTAAAGAAAGTATGTGATTGGATATTGGAAAATACCATAAACATCCTTAAACTAGATAAAACTCTGACCAGCTGGAAATCTAAAGTAGAAAAATAGAAATATTGTTCTGGTTCTTTCTGAACCAATTGAAATGTTCTGTTATTTTTACAAACAAGTCGTTTTAGAATAGCACTAGAACTCTCCAAGATATCATAATACTACCTTTTGGGGGTTGTCTAAAAGGATATATGGTTTCTGTTGTTCCTGTTGTTGGGAGGCTCCCTGATTCCCACTCACAGGGAATCACGGAGACAGACTAGAATTGCCCCATGAGGTTCTCTTGGCTGTGATCTCTACAAGAGCAGATGGCTAAGTCATTCTCCTACAGAGTGATTAGTTGGGTTTGAACCACCAACCTGTTGGTTAGAGCTCAGCTCTTAGTCATTTGTAAAACTATGGCTGTCCATATGTTAAGTGACGCTATATAGGGTTTAAGGCTGTTTTTATGGGAGCAGAAAACATCCTCTTCCTCCTGTTTAGTGGTTAGTGGACTGACTGGAACCACCAACCTTTTGGTTCTCAGTCCATGGCTCATTGTACAGAGTCACCATGTATATATATATATATATATATAAAAGCATGTTACGTGCTGGCGAGTTGGTTCTGACCTACAGCTCTGAAGAGCAGCTGGTGAGTTTGAACTGCTGACTTTGCGATACAAACCAACCTTGCCGTCTAGTGCTTCTCCTACAGTGCCACACCAGGACTCCACTATATATATAGTTATTGCTGTTAAGTGCCGTTGAGTCAGTTCCAACTTGTGGCAACCCTGTATAGGGTTTCTGAGGAGCTGCTGGTGAATTTGAACCACGAACCTTGCAGTTCAATCCAAACTTGCCATCCAGTGCATTATCCTACAGCACCAGTAGGGGATTTCAAAAAATTTGTTGAAAAATTCCATTATCTATTATTTCTATTTTTACAAGAACTTTTTGAAATCCCCTCATATAATTCCTTTTTAGTTTAATTTCTGTTTTCTCATTGGATTATTGTGGTAGTCTTTCTTGTTCTTGCATGTTTTTATTATTAACTGTTTTCTTTCATATCATGTGTCCTCATTATTTTGGTGTGGTTTATACTATTATATGTGTATGAGAAAAATCACCATAAAAATTCAATATCCAGGTTTGGGATATATAAAACATATATATTTCGTGGGAGGAGATTACTGAGAGACAGCTATCATTTAAATTTCTAGTACTGTAAAGAAAGAACTTAGAAAACAGTTAAATGTGGCTGAGCTCAAGTTTTATTAATATGATCAGAGTATTTTAGTTATTTATATTTAACTTTCATTGATGTAAGGTAATTTCAGGGAAGAGCTTTCTACATTAGTAAGTCTTTTTTAAAAAAATACTTTTAAGTGAACATAGTTTGTTACTTTCAAGAATTAGACAAATTCAATATTCAAAAGAGGAGTGCTTTGTTATTCTTTCAATGGATAGATAAGAATGATAAAATTTTCTAAAATGTCAAAAAGACTTTAAAAAGAAGTTCTAGTTGTTTAACCATAGAAAAGTCCTTAACCTAGCTAAGATCTAAAGCAATGCAAATTTAAATTACAATATAGTATTCTTTTTTATGTATAAAATTACAAAAGATTTTCTAAGGGAAACTATCAAATACTGGATGAAAATACATATTTTAGAAAGAGCCGTAAAGTTATATTTTGTTTAGTAATCCAGCTTCAAAAAATCTATTCTAAGGTAATAATCTTAGTAAGAGATTATATAAAATAATCTTAATAAGAGATTATATAAAAAATGTTCACTGTATTCGTGTTAAGAATAAGAGAGAGAGGAAATTTAAATATCCCCCATAAAGGAAGTTAAATATATAGGTAAATTATAATATATATGCACATTGGAAAATCATCCAACTGATAAACATTTATGCAGAATTTGTAACAGTGTGGGAAATGTTCACATCATGGTATGGGGGGAATATGGTAGCAGAATGTTTCATAAATTAGGAACAGTCCTATATGAAAGTACATAATAATGAAGAGTAAAATAAAGAAAAATGTTTAATCTGTTTAGTTCTACTATTTTATCTAAAATCTTATTTATATTAATACACATAGTAATTCCTTTTCTTCATTATTTCTACTGAAATAACATTAGACTGTTCTCTTTCCATATTTTATTCCTTGCCAAGTTGAAGGTTAGGATATAATTTTTATCTTCAAGCAGAAATATCTTTAGACATGACATTTAAGTTTTCCAAATGTTTTCACATCCATTATCTCTACACAAGGGGACTTCAAATGTTTGTGGGAAAAAATCCATTATGTTTTCATTCTACTTTTCCACAAACTCTTTGAAGCCTCCTCCACATGTAGGGATAATGGATTTGTGATTGGTAGCTTGGTAGCGTAGTGGTTACGAATCTGGCTGATAACCTCAAGGTCAGTAGTTTGAAACTACCAGCTGTTCCACGGGAGAAAGATGAGGCTTTTGCTCCCATAAAGATTTACAGCCTCGGAAACCCTGTACAGTCGGAACCGACTTCATGGCACATAACCAACCAACCAATGTTATTTAACTTATCATTTTGCTTCATAACTCTTCTGGAAAAAGTTTGTATTTCCTAGGATTTTCTTCTCACCTGCACATCTATTACCCTGCAAACTATGAAACTAGAATTCTCAGATGGTATTTCAGTTGTTATTAAGAAGTGAAACCTATGTGTTTATTTAATTTTTTTTTTTTTTAAAGTCCTGCAGTGCATGGGGATTACTTAACATTTTCCAAGCACACAGGATCCCTTTACAAAGACAAAGCTCCTTGTGTTTGAATAGTTATTTTTATGTAAAGCTAATAAAGGAAAACTAGAAACTTCTCTGGGCCACCTTCCTCTCTATAAGTGCCTTAAAAATAATCATTAATATTAAACATCACAGAGACTAAGATCGTTTCTCATAGATGCTTAGAGAAAGGCTGCAAAGTAACACTAAAGCATGTGGGGTTATTTATAATAAAGCCTGTGCAAAAGAAACAAGATGCCAATGCACGTGTCAGGCAGATAGTGGCAGCTGCGTTGTTACTATATGGCACTGTCCCATCCTTAAATCAAATGGGAAATGGGTACTGTTTGACAGATACTGTCATCAGTGCAAACATTATTAAAATAATTAAAACGCTTCTCTCTCTTTTAATATATTAAGCACAGGCTGCTCGGTTTGTTCGGGCTTTCCCAGCTCTTCTGCTCAGGGCTTCAGCAATGACTATTCCTGTGCCAGGTTTTTTATCTAGCCAAGACTGAGCTACGACTTTTTATCCCAGTGGGACAGTACAGCTATGTTCTTGGCGTTTTCTGCCTATTACCAGTTAGGGTCTGTGAACAGAATCTCCATTTGTGAGAACCTCATTGTGGATAGCACGCAGTGGTCTTTTCATTTTGATTGATGGTTCTGGTTCTGCACCATCTGGCTTCTGATAGGCTGCATTAATCATATCCTGAACGAAGAAAGTGTAGACATGTCTGTTTAATATGTACCCATACATAATGCAGCATTAGTTATTCATTCAGCTTGCAAAACACTCATAATGTATGCAAGGTCTTTATATAGTAAAGCATAAATATTAATATGCGACCCATTAATGCTGTTTTTACTTGTTCTAACCTCCCACTAGTACATTTGTTTATGAAGATTGAGGAATTAAGAGAAAGAAGACCATGTGCACATTTACATGAACATTTATAGTTTTGTTGATGTCTCACATGAATTTAGCAGGATGTATGTAATACTTACCTTACCCATATTGACTTATGTATCTCTATAATTGCCTTTTGAAATACAATGTCAACACAAGCTGCAACACAGATTCACTTTTTCTCGTGTGAACTACTTGCAGCAAATGTAGGTCATCGGTTGGATGCTGGTATATGTGGCCCTGCTCTTTTGTACTGACTCCAACTGGGTCCTTTCCTGATGTACTCTGTCGCCTGCTGTGTAATAAAGTCAAGAGAAAGAAAGACAAGGAGAGGCAGGATAGGAATTCATAAGTCCAATAGAAAGTTTCCTTCAGATTTTGGACTATCATATTTATCAGTGGCTCAGATTTGGTTTTAGAATTTGGTTTGGGCCTATCCGAACATACAGAGACACTTAGTATGCATTAATCATAATCCCTTCAGTATAGAGAAGAAGGAGGGAAAAGGGATTTAAATTCTCCTGGGAAGTTACCTTGTACAAAATCGCTAGCACATATTTCTTGAGGTAGCAAATTAATACCATAACTTCATAAAACACATTTTATGTTTTATTAATTATGTTTCATCGTAACAGCACTGAATTCCTATGTGGCTACATCTCCTTGTATGTGCCCCAAATTCAAAGTATGTATTTTAATGAATTATACGACTGAAGAATGAATGAAGATTAATGCTTGGGTGCTGCGGACTGCAAAGTGCAATCCACACGGCGGCAGTCATCAATCCTAGGATAGAGCCTGGGAAACAAGGCAAATGATCATAGTTTTTTGTGGAGAGGTAAGTAAACTACAGCTCCTGTTTGAAATGTTATTTCAGTGAGATTTAATTAGTCACATAAGAACACTGAGCGACACCAAGAAAAATTACATTAAATGTAATACAGGACTGCTAACTGAAGCCTTAAGAATTTAAGATAGCATGATAACATCATATGGAAAGCAGGGGGAGAAATCATTTCAGAAGTCAATTAATGGTTTAATATTCAGCTCACCCAGTGCTGATTTTTAAACTGTTTTCCAGTGTTTCTTCTAGTAATTTGTATACCCTCATTGCTTGATTCATTCCATTAACTGATTTTTTTTTTAATTTAAACACACTCACTACCAGAAACACTGAATTGACAAACTAGAGGAGGAGCAAGCTTTTGAATATGAGAAGGCTGGTGTAGGAATGTGTGAAGAACTTGGATGTTGCTGGGAGAAGCCAGAGTGTGTGTCTTAGCTCTGTTACCTAATTAGTTCAATGATCTCAGAAATGGCCAGTTAGCCTCTTTCCCAGTTAGCCCTCATCCTCTGATATCATGGTCATAATGAGATTTTTTGAATCCCTGGGAAGTGCAAAGAGTTAATGCACTTGACTCTTAACCAAATGGTTGGAGGTTGGAGACCATCCAGTGGGCCTTGGAACAGAAAGGCCTGGTGATGTATTTCTGAAAAATTAGGCATTTTATAAAGCCCGGTTCTACTCTGATATACTTGGGCTCGCCATAAGTCAGGGTCAACTCCATACCAGCGGATAATGAGATTTTTATCTAAGAAGAAATGCCTTTAATAATCCTAGCCTGTTTTACTTAAAAAATGGAAATTATCCCTGCTTTTTACCTACCTTTGTTTGTCTGTGAGGGACAGATGAGATAGTATACTTTGCTTTTGTTGATTAACCTTTCCTGCATTTCTTCTGTTATATTCATGATACAGTCTCCTCTTAGGTCACAGTAAATTTTTGAGCCCAGAAAATAATGAACACATGCATTTCCTGTTGCCTAAGTCTCTCATCTTGAACAAAGTTGCCCCTAGACTTTGAAACAGCAAAGGTTGAAAACGGTTTTTCTTTTATAAAGAGCCGTATGCTTGTGAAATACAACCTAATTTAATTTCCTTCTTTAAGCCACATATGAGGAGCTCTGGTAGCGTAGTGGTTATGAATCGGGCTGTGAGCCTCAAGGTCAGCAGTTCAAAACTACCAGCTGTTCCGCGGGAGAAAGATGAGGCTTTCTGCTCCCGTAAAGATTTCCAGCCTCGGAAACCCTGTACAGGGTCGCTATGATTCGGAACCGACTCCACGGCACATAACAACAACAAGAACAAGCCACATATATAAACTATTGGACTGTGCTTCTTTAAAATCAAGAACGTGTATTGGGAAGGTCAGATAGGACCGAAATGGGGAAGGCCTTTTCAACCAAAACATTGAATTAGCTCAGGGAGACAGGCCTGTGTTCTGCTCTCCATTGGAGAAGGTACATGCACAGCTGGGCAGCTCTCCTCTTCCTCCATAAATCATGCTTGCACATTGATAGGAAATGCTGGGAATTCCTAGACTATCACTAATATCTTATCCTACACATAAATTCTTAAATCTTACTCAAGCACATAAATACAAAAACACAAGTATTTTGTTGTTGTTTTTTAATTATTAGATTTTCCTAACATTTTAATGACTCTACACTCTTAGGGTTTTGACCTTATCATGAATATAGAAACATTTACATTATTAATATTGAATTTTGAGCACTTAAAATATATCGTTCACTTTGTCCAAAGAGCAAACAAGAAATAGGTATGGTTTCCCAAATTATGTTTAGTTTTGCAAATCTTGGATGGGCAGGGAACTTTCATTCTAGGCTATATTTTGTAAGGGGTTTTTTTGTTTGTTTTTTTGACTTCACATAAAATCACAAGTCCTCTGTATATTTGTACCTAGTGTCATAGAGCAGGGTTACATGTGTAGGTCTTTCCCAGGCTGCCAGTCGATTTAGCTCTGATGCCAGAAGCGTAAATGGGACTTAAATAATCATTATATGAAATTTCATAATGTCACTATGAGTATGGCACTCGGAATAGTAACAGTACGATGCCGGGTGGTCCTGTGTGTTATGTGATTACTTCTGAAATTTTTACTGTGAATTGATAGAAGGTTTACAGAGCAGATCATCAGTTTTACATTTAACAAACCACTTCCTTTGTTTCATCTCAATGATTGCAGTCCCCTCCATGTAACAACAGTTATCCTACTTTCTCTTTGTGGTTCCTATTGCCATTCCATACTCCTTCCCAACCCTTCTGGACCTTTTCCCCAGGTAAATGGTGCCCTTTTGATTTTGAATAGTTGACCATTCCATGATGAGCATACCTCACTAGTGTTGTCCCCTTATAGACCTATCCACTGCTTGGTTGAAAATTGGGCCATGAGAGTAAGTTCCAGTCTGGACTTGAAGAGTGGCCAAGGGCCATAGTCTCAGGTTGCTCTAGTCTCTTTCTGGATAGTAAGCCTGGCCCTTTTTTTTTTTTTTTTTAATTTTGAGTTTTGTTTCATATAGTCACCCACCCTATCTGGGACCTTCTACTGTGATCCCTTTCAGCTCAGTTGGCAGTGGTAGCTGGGCACCATCTAGTTCTTCTGGTCTCAGAGTCATGGAGAATGATGCTCACATATCCTATTACTCCACTGGATTAATTGACTCTAAACATCTTCAATTCTCCTCACTCTTCCTTCTTCTTCACATGTGGTCCAGTGTATTAAGACTCAGTATGGTGGGGAGGAATGAGGTGAACAGCTAATTTTAATTTTGACATTCAATTCCTCAAAACCATCACCATTGTCATCAAGTTAATTCTAACTCATGGTGACCCTGTGTGTGTCAGAGTAAAACTGTGCTCCGTAGCATTTTCAGTGACTGACTTTATGGAGATAGATCACCAAACCGTACATCTGTGGTGCCACTGCGTAGATTGAAACCATCAGCCTTTCAGTTCATAGCTCAATGTAAACAGTTTGTACTACTCATACCGTTGTTATGAATGACTCTATCATCATTGTCATCCTTATTACTATTATTAATGGTGGTGGTGGTGGTAGTGGTTATGTGCTGTGGAGTCAGTTCTGACTGCATAGGGTTTCTGAGGCTGTAAATCTTTATGGGAGCAGAAAGCCTCCTCTTTCTCCCACAGAGCAGCTGGTAGTTTTGAAGTGCTGACCTTGCGGTTCGCAGCCCAATTTGTAACCACTATGCTCTGGTAGCGTAGTGGTTACGAATCGGGTTGCGAACCGTAAGGTCAGCAGTTCGAAACTACCATCGGTTCTGCGGGAGAAAGATGAGGCGTTCTGCTCCCGTAAAGATTAACAGCCTCAGAAACCCTGTGTAGGGTCGCTATGAGTCGGAACCGACTCCACGGCACATAACAACAACAACAACACTACCAGATAGCAAAGTATAAATGTTTTCTAAATATGTTAGATCAGCTAAACATAAACATCATTCAGAACTCTGAAAGCAGTTGTGTGAGTCATGTCTTGTTCATGATTTGAGTTAGAGAACTCTATGTGGCACTGTGGGTTAATGCACCAGACTGCAAAGTCTTTTGAATCGCAAGGTTGGCAGTTCACGCTCACCAGTGACTCCTTGGAAACCCTGTACAGGGTCGTTATGGGTTGAAATCGACTCAACAGCACTTAACAACAATAACTCTTCTTTCCATTATGACCTAAAACTGCCTACGTGTTGCCCTTGTTATTCCCGAACGCCAATAAAATCTGTATTTGGAGTTCTGCTGTGGTACTGTAGGATAAGCACTGGAATGCTTACTTCAAGGGTGGCAGTTCAAATCCACTAGCCACTCCTCAGAAACCCTATACAGGATTGCTATAAATCAGACCCCAACAACGGTAGCAGCAACAAAATCTGCATTTATGGCTGCCCATGTTTTCATGGCCTTTGTTTCAACTTCACCAAGATATCTTTCTGGAATTCAAATCTGGTAAAAATTGTAACACAAAAATTGGCCACATTACTGTCTGCTGGTGATGGTGGTGTGCCTTGGAGTTGGTTTTGATTCCTAGTGACCCTGCATAGGGTTTCTGAGGCTGTAAATCTTAATGGGAGCAGAAAGCCTCATCTTTATACCACAGTGAGTTCCTTGTGTACAGTTGTCTTTTATGTTGTTTAAAAAAGGTATTTGCAATGAAGAAATCATTGCAAAATTTTATCATGCAATCTTTAGCATTTTTTTCTGTCACCAAGACCATATTTTCCAACTACTGATCTTTCCTCTTTGCATTAGAATCACCAGTAATTGTCAGTGTATCTTGATTCCATTTTTGGTCAATTTCAGACTGAAGAATTTGATAGAATTCTTCAATCTCATCATCACTGACTTTAGTGGTTGGTACATAAATTTGAATTACAGTGTTATGAACTGATCCTCTCACAGACAGCTGAATACTTCAAGGCAGATCTGGATATGTTCTTTCTGATGAAGAATGCAACTCCATTCCTTTTCAATTTTTCTTTCTTGGCATAGTAAACCATGTGATTATCAGATTCAAAATGGCCAATACCAGTCAATTTCAGCTCACAAATGCCTAGAATGTTGATGTTTATACATTCCATTTCATTTTTGACAACTTTCAATCTTCCTAGAATCGTACTTTGTAGATGATTATGGATGTTTATAGCTGTTTCTCTTCATTTTGAGTTGTGCCTCAGCAACAAATGAAGGCACTGAAGGCTTTCCTCCATTCGTGTCATCGCAGTCTACTCTACTTTGAGGAGGCAGCTCGTTCCCAGTCATATTCTGAGTGCCTTCCAACCGCGGAATCTGTTGCTAAGTGCCATCAAGTCAGTACTAACTCATATCAATCCCGTATAGGGTTTCCAAGGACTGGCGTTATGGGTTTGAACTGTCAGTCTTACAGTTAGCAGTCCTATCCAATTCTTATCCTACAGAACCACACCAGGACTCGAATACTTAATCTAGTATACTACAGTTGTTTAATTTTGAGTTGAAGATAATTCTTGCTGTAAGTGCTATTTATTTATTTTTAATTAACATTTTGTTTTTGGTAAAAATACACATAGCAAAACCTGTTCCCATTGAACAGTTTCTAGGCACAATGATCAGTGACATTGGGGGCTCATCCTCTGCCATTATACCTGACAATATTCTGGTGCTCTTCATTTTGTTTCAGTAGTCAATATTCTGGTGCTGTCTGACTGTGTTCCACTGCTATGCATAAGGTTTTCAGTGACTAAATGTTCAGAAGTAACCCGTCTCTCCTTCATAGTCTGTCTTCATCTGGAAGCTCATCTGAAACCTGTTTGCCATGTTTGACCCTGCTGGTATTTAAGATACTGGTGATATACCTTCCAGAATCACAGCAACACACAAGCCACCACAGTATGACAAACTGACGGACAAGTGGTAGTCCTCGCATTGTTGTTGTTGTTGTTAGGTGCCACCAAGTCATACTGACTCATGGTGACCCTATGCACAGCAGACCAAAACACTGTCCGGTCCTGCACCAACCTCACAATCGTTGCTGTATTTAAGCTCATCGCTGCTGCCACTGTGCCAATCCATCTCATTGGGGTTCTTCTTTTTCACTGACCCTCTACTTTATCAAGCATGATATCCTTCTCCAGGGACTGGTCTCTCCTGATAATATTTCTGAAGTATAAGAGATGAAGTCTGACCATCCTGGCTTCCAGTAAGCATTCTGGCTGTACTTCTTCCAAAGCATTATGTCCCCTGTATAACTAAAAATTATTTGTCCTCAGCACTTCCCAAAGACCTGCAAGGTTATTGATAGCCCAGACTGGAGTCAGCCATTGGTACCCCCTCACTCTCACCCCTTACTGATGTATCCCACCCCACAGCCTATTCATTAGGACTGAATTTAAGCAGGAATCTCTGTTGGGAGGCGTAGGAGCAGAGCAATCATGACTAGGTAGAGTTTATCAGCGTTAATGTGAGCAAAAGTCCACGAAGACTTGCGAGTGACCATCTAAGATACAACTATTGGCTTGTATTCATCTGGAACCAAAGACTCAAAGAAACTAGACTATAGGACGATAGGCCACGCAAACCATGGATGGCCTCATCTATTCTGAGACCAGAAGAACTAGATGGTGCCCAGCTATCACTACCAACCATCCTGACCAGGACACAATAGATGATCATGGATAAAACTGTAGAAAAATGTAGAGCAAAATTCAGATTCCTAACACAGAACAAGACTATGCTCCTTTAAACTGTCATCTGCAAGGTGCCATCAAAAGTTTGTGGGAAAAGAGATAGTGGAACTTTTTGAAGCCCCTTTGTATATGAGACCAAATCACCAATATTTACCTGAAAACAGACGAGAAGGTTAGGAGGAAAGCAATGAAGCTAGGCAGATGGAGACCGAACAGCCAGAATAGAAATTGTAAGACTGTGGACACATTATAACCAATGTAACCTGTGTCACTGAATAATATGCATAGAAACTGTTCAATGAGAACTTAATTTGCTGTGTAAACTTTCACCCTTAAAAAGAAAAAAAGTCACCAAGACCCACCAAATATATCTTGGGGAGGGCACATCGTTTGTCGTTTTTGAGAACTCTTCATTTCATAATCAATCTGTTGCTGGTGGTGGTGGTTATATGTCATGGAGTCGGTTCCAGCTCATAGTGCCCCTGTACAGGGTTTCCGAGGCTATAAATGTAGCCACCCCATTTTGGGTAGCCAATGTCCAAGTTGCCCATCCCTGTCTACCCTATGTATTGAGGGGGTGTGAATGATCCTCGCTTTAAGGATTTGTTCCCTCTTTTGAGCTACTGCATCCATAGGTCAAGTTCATCAAATTGTATCAGATTATTCTTTTTTTCCCTCTTCTTTCTTCTTCTAGTTGAGCTCTGATCATCCAAAGCGCTATTTATTTTTAAATTTGTAATTTGTTTTGTTGTTGAGACTATAGAAGCCCTGGTGGCCTAGTGATTAAACTGCTCAGCTGCTAACCATAAGGTCAATGGTTCAAACCCACGAATTGCTCTGCAGGAGAATGATATAGTAAGTTTGCTTCCATAAAGACACACAGCCTTGGATACCCAATGGAGCTGTTCTACTCTGTCCTGTGGGGTGGTTGTGAGTCCGAATTGAATCAGCCACAGTGAGTTTGGTTTTTGTTTTCTTGACAATAAAAGTGGTTTATTGTTTAGTAATAGTTGATAGACTTGTGTATTACTGTTTATGAGCTTTTTTCGATGTTTGACAGTCTGTGCTTGAAAGATAGATTTATCATCTAAAGAAAGGAACTTTGTTGTTGTTAGGTACCGTAGAACCAGTTCCACCTCACAGCTACTGTGGAGCAACTCTTAACTTATTTTCTTTTCCATAGCCCATTAAGGTTTTCAAAAGGTAGTTAAAGCAAGAAAAATCCTTGAAAACAATAAATAGGTTAAACTCTTCTCCTGAATATAGGAGCAGTGTATCTTTTGAAAGTCTTTATTTATTTTGTTAGTTTAAGGGTTTTTGGTTTGGCTTTTTTTGTTTTGTTTTTAATAAAACACATGTAAAAATGTGGATTGATTTCCTTTTCTACAGCAATAATTTCATTATAATTCCTCATTTAAAAGAATCTATTCACAGGGTAAAATGACAGCATGATTACTGTTTGAGCTCATTATTTTCAGATTGCAGAGGCATGGAATAATAAAAGGGAAAGCCTCTTCTGTGGTTAATCTAACTGTTAGAGGAGCTAGAAAGATGCTTGTCAGAATCAAATAGCTAACAGGCTGTGGGAGCCATATTTTCCTCAAGAGTAGAATGCCTTAATATCACAGCTATTCAAATTTTCATTCCACATACATTTATTGCTTATAAACAGCCCTAGAACAGCTTTCTGTATATGCCTCTTATCCTCATTTCAGCTTGATTTTTCCTGTGCTTATTCATCCTGGTATGGCGCTGAAGGATAATGCCCTGGACTGCAAGGTCGGTTTGAACTGCAAGGTTGGTGGTTCAAACCCACCAGCCGCTGCTCAGAAACCCTAGACAGAGTCACTGAGAGTCAAAACTAACCCAAAGGAATAACATTTATCCCCCCACTGCTTTTAAATTAGCATAGTAATTCACTCTCCTATGTCTTACTGTTATGTTGATAAGTACCATTGAGTTGATTGGGACCCATAGCAACCCTGTATAGGATTTCCAAGGAGTGGCTGATGAGTTTGAGGCACCAACCTTGCGGTTCAAACTGACCTTGCGGTCCAGCGTATTAGCAGGCAGCGCCACACCAGGACTCCACATTTTACTAGTCATATTTTTGTTTCAAATAATGCATTTGCCTTCAACCCTAAAAAGTCTCTGGGAAAGGTTTATTGCCTTCTACGTTTTCTAGCTTTGGGGGTTGCCATACGTAGTGGTTACGAATCAGACTGTGAGCCACAAGGTCAGCAGTTTGAAACTACCAGCTGTTCCGTGGGAGAAAGATGAGGCTTTCTGCTCCCATAAAGATTTACAGCCTCGGAAACCCTGTACAGGGTCGCTATGAGTCGGAACCGACTCCATGGCACATAACAACAACAACAACAATACAAAGGAAATGGTTCCTTCAATTCAGTGACTTAGACATGCCAAACTAACATTATCTGTGTATACTAGAGGAAATTATCACTTTATTTCAACCACAAACAACCACAGCCCAAAGCTTTTAAAATGCCTACTCTTTGGCACACATAGTTTTATTCCTGTCATTTACAAAATCTACATTTTATAGAACATCTGGGCAATTTGGACTATATCAGAAGAACCAGTGCTTTACAGTCAAGTGAACCTGGCCTGGAATCTGCATTTTCTCTTCTAGCTGTGGAACTTGGTGCACATTTCCAAATCTATCTGCTCCTTACATCTGTCATCTGTAAAACAGGGAAAATAGTACCTACTCTTCATAATAACAACTTTAAGAACAACTGATACATACTAAATATTCGTAAGATCCCTTACCCTCTTCCTTTCCCTTTTTTCTAAGCAATTACTATTTAATATGTTCCATAAGGAGCTCTGGTAGCGTAGTGGTTACGAATCGGGCTGCGAACC
>NW_006408558.1:4698655-4710355 GCF_000296735.1 Chrysochloris asiatica | reverse complement strand
TAACAACAACAACAACAATAGTCTAGACATTAAGACATTCTGAATTATTAAGTGGTTTCATGTTTTATTTCTCATATCTTTCCATGACAATGGGGAAAATACATTATAATGATAACATACACGCATCATGGATTAGGCCTGCTTTGTCAAACCCATTTTTATATATAAATGTGAAGTCCTAAGTCCAAACCTGGAGCAAACTGTGATCTCAGCAAAGAGATCTAGAAACCATAATAAACTGTTGTCTTCAGGCAGAAAGAAATCCATTATACTTTGTAACTATGTTGTTGCTGTTATGTGCCCTCAAGTAAGTTCTGACCCATAGGGACCCTGTATAGTGTTTCCAGGGAGCAGCTGGTGAGCTTGAACCGCTGACCTTCTGGTTCAAACTGACTTTGCAGTCCAGCATATTAACCCACAGCACCACACCATGTAGTCCAGTAAAGTGCATTGTCGTCAGGGAAGAAGAGATTGGGGAATAGGACAGAAGACCGCACCTATAGCACAACTACTCAATGTGTAGTTATCCCTGGTCAACAGCATGTCCTAGAGAGACACAGTAGAGCTGGAGAAACCCAAACCAAACCCAGTGCCATCTAGTGGATTCCGCCTCATAGCGACACCATAGGACAGAGTAGGACTGCCTGTAGGGTTTCTGAGACTATCAATTTTTATAGAAACAGACTGCCCCACATTCTCCTGTGGAGTAGCTGGCGGGTTAGCAGCTCAAACACTTAACCAACTGCACCACTAGGGCTCCTTAGAGTGGGGAAGGTTGAGGAAATCACTTCAGTGTGTGAACACTGTCTTAATGTGCCTTTCTTTAAAATACTCACTTAGCTTAGTCATTTAGAATGTGCTGATTAATATACTTGGCTGAAATCGCTGAAAGTGAATGAAAATTCTGTTAATCATTAGGGTTTATTTTATAGGCAAGCATCTCTTTGTCTTTCCCAGGTAAATTAAACTAGTATTTTCTCTGACATTCCTCATAAAGGTGAGACTGGGGCAAACTCACAGGTATTTTTTGGTAATCTAGGCTTTCGGCTCTGAAGTCCTGGTGTGGCACTGTGGGTTTATGCACCAAACTACAAAGCCGTTTGCCCTGCAAAGTTGGTGGTTCAAGCTCACCAACTGCTCCTTGGAAACCCTATACAGGGTCACTATGAGTTGGAATTGACTTGACGGCACTTAACAACAACAACAGGCTTTCTGCTCTAGATCTAGGAGCTCTGGTAGCATAGTGGTTACAAGTAAGGCTGCTAACCTCACAGTCAGCAGTTCAAAACTACCAATAGGAGAAAGATGAGACTTTCTGCTCCCATGAAGATTTACAGCCTCAGAAACCAAATGCAGGGTCCTTATGAGTTGGAACTGACTCCACGGCACCTAACCACCAGTCTTTCTGCTGACTTTCTGTTTCTTTCTTTCTTGTGTTCTTTTGATAGAGGAATTGGGTCAAAGATCAAAGAGAAGGAATAAACAGGAGTCCATTTAACTGCCAAATATTCCCAGGGAACATCTGAGCAGTTTGAACATATAAACACTGTCAAATGCTGGATTATATACTATCTTGTGTGGTTGCTTAATTATGTTTTAAAATTAGATAGTGAAATTTTCAAAAGTAGGGCCTATGTCTTGTATTTCTTAAATGCCCCTATCAGATCCTTGTCTAAAATTTGACGTTTAGTAGGTTCTAAGTAAATGCTTGCTGAGTGGAATTAAATTTATGGTAAACTTACTTTCAAGCAACGTGCATTGAGGCCAGACGTAAATACAAGAGAATCTACCGACGTGGTTTTCTTTGGACATACCTTTTGGATAACATTTCAGTTCAGGCAAGCTGCTACCATGGCATCTTCCTAAGAGACTTGACCAGACCATCTGTCTATCCAACATTCTTAGCCAGGCGTGGTGCTAGCCTACCAAGGGGGTCCATAGGAATAAGACCATTGTGGTTTTTAGTACTGCTGCTACTGCCACGTAGTGCCCAGGGCCCAGGGATGTTAATGTCTTGAACATGCACAGCGTAGCTCCTCATGGCAAAAATAATTAAGAAACCATCGGCACCCATCACTGAGAAACACTGGATTCCTTATTTTTTTTGTACCTACTTGCTACTGAAGTGTCATGCTTCACTCCACTCCCTTGCATTCTGCTTAAACTTTACTGAACTACTTAGCTCTTGGTCAGACCAAGCTCTCCCTCTTAGACCAAGCTCTCCCTCTTAGTCTTCACAGATTTTGTTTCTCTGCTCCTATTCTTTTATCTCCTCCAGCGAATGTCATTTAACCCTTCAGGAACCTTTGTGTATTATGAACCCAGACTGGGATAAGTAGTACTCTTAGGTGCTGTTGAAGTCCCCTGTGCTTCCCTCTGTCGTGCATTCATCCCAGTGACTTACGGCTGTTTGCTTAATTTCTGCTTCTCCCACTGGACTCAAAGCACTTAAGAACAAGTTCCATGTCCCAGCAACTCATTCTGTGCTTTGTACATTGTGGGCACTTAGTCCTGGTGTGGTGCTGTGGGTTAATGCGCCAGACTGCAAAGCCATTTGAACTGCAAGGTTGGAGGTTCAAGCTCACCAGCTGCTCCTTGGAAACCCTATCCAGGATCACTATGGGTCGGAACTGACTCGATGGCATTTAACAACAACAACAACATGATGAATCAGTGACTTACTCAGATAGAAAATTCAACATTCAGTGTATTTTGTGTACTTTTTATAATTAGAAAGGGCCCTGACATAGGGCATGCTATGTTGGTCAGCAATACTGGTACAAAGGAAGCTTCAGAATGTTCATGGGAAATGGAATGGAAAGAAAATGGAATTTGTCTACAAAGTTCTTTGAAGCTCCCTCATATTTTGGGTGGAAAAGAGGCTATGGGTGGGTGTTGGGGAAAAGTTAAGGAGAAGAGGCAGAGTAATTATCTTTACAGTTGGATATAGCTTCAGCTTGATTCATACCATTGCTGATAGGGCTGTGAGTAGATGTTCTAAGTGTGGTCTGTGGACCCAGCCCATCCACAAATGGATTTATTGATTTGAAATGAAGCAAATACAGAAATTGAGAAAACACATGCAAATTTAATGGTAATTTTCTCTTATGAATCTCATACTAAAAAAATAATAAGTCAGAAATTGTATTTTATAGATCTTTTTCATTTCATTTTTCTACATACTAATTTAATTATATTTAGTAAATAAATTGGTTCTTAATCTGAAATTTTATAAAGAAGAAGGGAGGGAGGGGAAGGCGGGAAGCAAGAAGAAAGAACTGGCCAACCTGTTTCTTCACCACAGCTTAAGAAACACTGGTCTATGCAATCTCAGCCTAGTGATGAGTCTAATTCAGACCAGACTCTAAATTGGATGCTGAAGAAATAGGAACTTCCTGCTAATTCCTCCTTTTCTCTTCTCCCCTCCTGGTGTGGGAGTGACTAATGTGCTAGAACCAAATGGTTAAAGACAACGTCGTGCCTGAATACTTACAGTTCCAATCATGTGGATCAAAGGGGGGTCAGGAGAGCTGGGGCTCTACAGAAGTTGAGATAACCCAGTTTTCACTTCAGGCAGCAGGGTTTGTGTCAGTCCAACAATTCTAATACTTTCTGATGATCTGATGGCTTTCAATGTACTCCCCACCTGAGTTGTTGTTAAGTGCCATCAAGTCAGTTCTGACTTACAGCGACCCTGAATAGGGTTTCCAAGGAGCAGCTGGCGCGTTTGAACTGCCAACCTTGTGATTCGCAGTCCAATGCTGATCGCCACACCAGGCGTCTCAGCCACAAAGAGAAACGAAATCCTGATACATGCTGCAACATGGATGAATCTTGAAGCGTTATTGAATGAAATAAGCCGAACCTGAAAGGATACATACAATATTGTTCCATTAATATCTAGAATATGCAAATACGTAGAGATCAAAGTTGAACAGTAATAATCAGGGGCAGAGTTGGTGTGTGTGTGTGTGTGTGGGGGGGAATCATTGTTTAGGAATGTGGTATTAGAAAACTTGGCAACAAATGTTGGTGATGGTTACACAATATAATTAGTTTCACTGAATTGTACATGTGTTCATCTCTTGACACAACTTTCCTGACCTTTTCCTCACTAATGTACTTTACACTGTTCTTAAAATTTCTTCATAATAGCACCCATAATTGTCCTTTGGTCTTTGATAATCTATCAAGACTTCTCTGCCTTGAATTTAACTGACCCGGTAGATTCCCTTGGAAGTCACTGTTTTGATTGGACCTTTTATTTGAAAGCACCCAAATATGACTAAAGCAACTGTAACAACAAGAAAACTTGTCTGTAGCCAAGCTCCCATCACAGAGATATGGTATTTCAATACACTTTGTTTGGAATTAGCCCATGCATCCCTGAACTGGAACCCTCTTTGCAATACTGTCTGGCTTACTCTCATGTTTATAGCAACAACAATAAAAGTAGCTGCTGAGGCTACTCATACAAAAACCAAAACCTCATGGGATTTGGTTCCTTGTTTTGGGATTTAAGGTCATTTTGCTTGTGACATCCCAGTTAATTGGCCTAAGAACATATTACTGCTTCTGTTTTGCCTCCAACTTTGATGCATAGTGCTTGAGGTCTTGAAAAGTTGCAAATGGCCTAACAGTTGGTCTCTAGTTACCTGGCACAAAAGAGAAAGAAGGATATGTAAGAGTAGGAAGAGAATATGGAACGTGTAACCAATTCCTCCAAGGAGCTCTGGTAGCGTAGTGGTTACGAATCGGGCTGCTAACCTCAAGGTCAGCAGTTCAAAACTACTGGCCGTTCCACGGGAGAAAAATGAGGCATCCGGCTCCCCTAAAGATTTACAGCCTCGGAAACCCTGTGCAGGGTCACTATGAGTCGGAACCGACTCCACGGCACTTAACAACAAGCCAATTCCTCCATGAACAATTGCCTCCTTTACCAGGAGATTAGAAGAACTAGATTGTGCCTAACTGCCATTACTGAACATTTTGATCTAAGATTCCCTAGAAGGAGCCTGACCACAAGAGGGGAAATACAGAAGAAATTTCAGATGATCCTAGACTTGAACATGTTGGATAAACCTCTGAAACTATTATCCTGAGTTCATCTTTAAAACTTAATCCAAAAATATTTCCTAAAGATCTTCTTAAAACTGAGCAATAACTTAGCTTGACTGGTAAAAAATATCTACTTTGTATGCCTTTTTTTTTTTTTTTTTCCATTATGCCTTTTGAAGTATCTATATCAAAGTAACAACAGCAACTAGAAAGATTGGATCGGAACCTTATCCTAGGGGATAGTGAGTTTATGTTAATGGGAAGGAACAATTCAGAAAAGGAGAATAATAATGGTTTCAAAACTAGAAAAATGTAACCCGTGTCACTGAATTATATAAAAACTGTTGAATTCTGTTTTGTTGTGTGTATTCTAAACAACAGCAAAAAAAAAAAAAAAAAAAAAATTAAAAAGAAATGAGAATTGAGACTGGCTAAATTCATAGTCTAAGAGCCTTCCATGGCTGACACTGAGCAAGTTATGGGTGGTAGGGTCTGGGATACCTAGGATATGGGCAACCTTATATTGGGCATTATGAGAACTCAGAAATAAGCAGTGTTCTCCAGGGACAACATGGCCAATTGGTCTGACCTAGTCCAAAAAGACAATGTGTCGTTCTATATTCTGCTTTTGTAAGTAGTGACTGGGGTCATCAAAGCTCATGAGTGACCACCTCAAGTGCAACCATTAGTCTGTCCCAGTAGAGCAAAGAAGAGTGGTGGAGATTGAAGATGCTCAGAAACAATTAGTCCAATGGACTATAGGGCAATGTGAACACCAGTCTCTATGACCAGGAGAGCAGAAGAACTAGATGGTGCCCGGCTACCCCTACCAACTATTCCGAAAGGGATCATATTAGAAGGTCCTGGATAGAGTGGAAGAAAATGTGGAACAAAACTCAAAATTATGAAAACAAAACAAAAAAACACCTCACTTTCTGACCAGAGGAACCCAAGACTCTGGGCAGTCATCACCCTTAAGCTCTGAAACTCAATTCACCCTAGTGAATTTTCAGCCAAGCAGTAGACATGTAGAGGGGACAGCACTAGTGAGGGGTATGCTGTTCACCATGGAACAGGCAGTCATTTGAGATTAAAAGGGTAGCATTTAGTAAAGACACCATTACGGATAGTTGAGAAACAAGGAAGAAAGGGAACAAGTATCACAGGGAGGAAGTAGGATAAGCGATGTTATGTGGAGGGGATTGCAATCAGTACAATGAAAAGAAGTATAGGATTTGTTGAATGTAAAACTGATGATCTGCTCTATAAGCCTTCATTCAACTCACAATAAAGAGTTTTTTTATTTAAAAAAAAAAATGAAATGAACAATGTTCTTGATAACTTGAGCCCAAAGCATGTCAAGAGTACAAATAGAATGCTTTAGGAGTAAAGGGAAGTGCAAATTGTAATAAAGCGATCTTAAAAATGAACATGAACTAGTTTGTGTGCAAATTCAAGCAGGAAAACATTAGTTTTATAAAATTATCAGAAGTTGGAGATGGTAATAATATGAGTACATTTACTGACTATTAAATAAGAGGCAGTGTGACCCTCAGAAAGATTGTTTATGTACAGCAGGGTTGAAGTGCAACATGCTAAACTCATAAGCTTTACTTACAAGAGTTCTGATGAGTGTAGAAAAAAATCCTGCCAGACAGCGTGTCTGCTTTGCTTGGAGTAGAAGCATAAATATCTAATTCTCCTTGTTACCGAGAAGAATGGATGATACATGCAGCCTGTATCCAAATAACCATTCCACCAGGCTCAAAATGTAGGGAACGTAATTAATTTGTTGATTCACCCTAATCCTTATTCTCAAGTGGTAAAACAGAAATCTGTAAGTTCATGTTTTATTGAGTCATACTCAATTTCTTAGAAGCTGAAAATACAATTTAGCTAGAAGTTCAAAAATAAATGCATCCAATAGACTAGGTTAGTAGACTCTAAATTAGGACAGTTATAAACACACACACACCATAATAAATTTCTAGAAGTTTGTTTTTTCTCTCAGCATTTCTCTAGTCTACAAGGTTTTGTTTTGTTTTTTTATTTGAATGTATGTTTTCTGAAATGTCATCAAAGCACGTGCATCTGTAATAACAAGGATATCCCAAGAGTGCAGAGTATGACCACATGAACTTCTAATAACATGCATTTCATCACAGAATTCTGTTAACTTTTCTGTTGAAGAAACAAAAGCTTTGTTTCTGTTTATGTTTCTTTTTTATGTTTTTTGTTTGCTTGTTTACAAACAAAAGGGCTGACTTTCATTTTTGTTTTTAAACACAATCCTCTTGATGTTATTTGGATTTCAAATTGATATTTTATATTTCCAACTTGTCAGACTTTAATTTTTCTGCTTGCACCTTATTGGCCAAATGTCACTCTAGGTTAATGTTTTGGTTTCCTGGTACACTTGTAATGAACAAAAGCAAATGTATTATTATTACACCATAAAAATGATCAACTATTCACTTTTATATGGCATGCTAATGTCAGCATAATTGTTTAATTCTGTTTTATTTTCACATTAAGTAAACCCGAAATTTTTTTTTTTTTAAGTTTTTATTGTGAATTGGGTGATAGTTTACATGGGAGAACATCAGCTTCACATTCATCCTATCGTATATCGTTTCATTGCAATGGTTACAATCCCCTCCATGCATTATCATCAACAACATTTGCTTCCATTCCCTCTGTGTTTTTTGTTGTTGTTGTTGTTGTTTTTTATGTACACCAAAGCACTCAGGATTCAAACAACCAAATGGTACACCCTGCAAGCCTGCCCCCCGGCCATCAGCACACAGTCCCTCTCCCTCACTGAATCCAGGGTCCCCAGCTGCTCCATCTCTCCACGTCCTCTCTGCTTCCATCTCTGGCGTCACTGCTTCTCTGGATAGGTAGGGTCCCGTACTCCACTCTTCTCCCTTGATGGTCCCAGGGTCCTCTGCTCCTGGACTGCAAGATCAACCACTCCCCTCCTTTTGTTACAAAACGTCTAGCTTTACATTTGCAACATTGACATTCAGTCCTGATAACAATTATTCACTATTGAACCACAGGAGTCTTATTCCCGTCTCCTTTCACCAGCCCTATCCAGACAGGTTGGAAACCACTCAGTGAAGATTCTACCTTCCCCCGTACCCTCTGAAACTAGGCTCCCTCTTGAAAGTTTGTAAGCCAGTCACTTCATGCCTTTGTAGTCCCTCCATTTTGGGTAGCCAATGTCTAAGTTGCCTATCCCTGTCAACCCTGTATACTGAGGGAATGGGAATGATCCTCTCTGTAAAGATTTGTTTCCTCTTTTGAGCTACTATATCCGTAAGTATAGGTCAAGTTCATCAAATTGTAGCGGATTATTCTTTTTTTCCTCTTCTCTGAAAGTCTTTTTTTTTTTTTTTAACTTTTTATTGTGAATTGAGTGAAGGTTCACAGAGAAGATCATTAGTTTTACATTCAACAAGTTAACAAATC
This sequence comes from Chrysochloris asiatica, assembly GCF_000296735.1. Classification (NCBI taxonomy): domain Eukaryota; kingdom Metazoa; phylum Chordata; class Mammalia; order Afrosoricida; family Chrysochloridae; genus Chrysochloris; species Chrysochloris asiatica. The sequence goes on along the minus strand of NW_006408558.1, from coordinate 4,701,823 downwards.
ATATACTTTGTTTAATCTCAGTGATTTGCAACTCCATCCATGTAACAGTTTTCCCATAGGAGTACCCTGTGGTTCTTATTGCCATTCTACCCTCCTTCCCATCCTTTATCAACTTTGTCCTTAAGTAAATGTTGGCCTTTTGATCTTGAGTGATTGACCATTCCATAGTGAGCGTACCTATATATGTTGTTCTCCCCTCCCCCCATATACGTATCTACTGCTTGACTGAAAATGGAGCCATGAGAGTGAGTTCCTTTCCAGAACTGAAGGGTGGTCAAGGGCCATGGTCTTAGGTTCCTTCAGTCTCTTTCTGACCAGTAAATGAGGTCTTTTTTATAATTTTGAGTTTTGTTCCACAGTTTCCCCCACTTTATCTGGGGCCTTCTAATGTGATCCCTTTCAGAGCAGTTGATAGTGGTAACTGCTAGCTACCATCTAGTTCTTCAGGTCTCAGAGTCATGATGACTGATGGTCACATGTTCCATTGGACTACTTGATTGCAAACATCTTCAGATTTTTATCATTCTTCTGAAAAACTATTGATTGCACCAAACAACTTTTCGTAATGCCATTATTCTCCAGACTTGTGTTTCCAGGAACCCTAGCTAGGAGGGTCATTGTGTGTTGCTGCTCTGTTTACACTTTGCAATTACAAACTGTCTGGAAGGACTCAGGTCATTTTAGGATGTTGCTCTGGGATAAAGAAAGAGCACCTCCTCCTTTATGGCTAAGTGAAAAAGGAGTTTGAAGGTGAAAAGCACCAAAAGGATAGTAGGCAGGCTGTATTCAGTAGAGGCTAAAATGCCGTTCTATATGAAGCTTTCAATTTTGTTAGAATTTACAGAGATGTGCTAAATCATCATATTCATTGCTTTCATTTGCATAGTACTTGACAGAAAAAGCCCTTTCCATATAAATCATCTCACCTTTAGGCTGTGTTCTCTTTAGTCATTGAACTTCTTGATCCTCAGTTGTGTAAACTCATAGATTTGTGAAAGTCATACAACTTAAGTCTGCAGTGTTAGGTGTTTACCCTTCACTAGACTAAGATGTGAATGCTGGTGTAATGTAGGATAAGCACTCCTTGGAAAGCCACCAGCCGCTCCACGGAAATCCTTTACAGGGTTACTGAGTCAGAACCAACTCGATGGCACATAATAATAATAATAGCAACAACAACAGATGAAGATGAGGGTCAGTGAAAAGAAGGAAGATCGTATGAGATACATTGGCGCAGTGACTGCAGCAGTGAACTCAAACATAACATTTAGGAGGATGGTGTAAGAGCAGGCAGCTTCGTTCTCTTGTACACAGGTCACTGTGAAACCAACTCGACAGCACTTAGCTGTCTAACAGACTAAGATGGCGAGACTTCATTTCCTTATTTTGGACACGTTACCAGCAAGGGTCAATCCTTGGAGAAGAAGTCATGCCTGGAAATGTAGAAGGTCCGTGAAAAGCCTGTGCCTCAATGAGCTGGATTGACACAGTGACCCCACCAGTGGCCTCAAACCTAGCAAGGGCAATGTTTTGTTCTCTTATACATAGGACCTCTCTGAGTCAGCACCAACTCACAGCACCGAACAACAAGAACACTGACTAGCATCAGAGGCAGCGGTGGTTCCGTGGTAGAATTCTTACCTTCCTTACCAGAGACCTGGTTCACTTCCTGAGCCATATGTATTCTGACCAGCCACTGTCAGTTCTTCAGCAAAGACCGTGTGTTGCTAGGATACCGATCAAGTTTCAGCAGAGCTTCCAAACTAAAATGGACTAGAAAGAAAAGCCTGATGATGTCCTTCCAGAACTCAGTCCATGAAAACCCTCGAATCACAATGGTCTAACCCTCTGCAACTGACTGCTGGATGGTGTGACTGACACTGGCAGCCATTTGTTTGATTGTACATGGGGTTGCCAGGAGGTGAGGACCAACTCATTTGGAGGTAAAGACACATTAACTAATTTAGTGTGTGGTTTTAAAAGAATTTACCATATCATTCTGTGGGATAAAGATGAGGCTTTCTGCTCCCATCAAGATTTATAGCCTCAGAAACCCTATACAGGGTCGCTGTGAGTCAGACCTGACTCCATGGCACACTACTACCACCACCAACACTACACAGGCATCTTTAAGGCAACCCTGTACAGGGTCATTATGAGTCGGAACTGACTCCACGACACATCACCACCACCATGTGCTATAAGCTAAGAAGCTCAGTTTCATGGAGTAGGAATGGATTCTTGCATTCCTAATGGAGTCCTGGTGAGGCACTGTCAGATAAGCATCAGACTGCTAACTGCAAGGTTGGTGGTTCAAACCCACCAGTTGCTCCTCAGAACCCCTATGAAGGGTTGCTATGATCTTTTCTGAGAAGAGATCCAGATTTGTACCCATTCCAAAGAAAGGTGACCCAATGGAATGAGGAAATCATCAAACAATATCATTTAATATCACATGCGAGTAAAATTTTGCTAAAAATAATTCAAAAATGGCTGCAACAGAACATCAACAGGGAACTTACAGAAATTCAAACCAGATTCAGACAAGAACTTAGAATGAGAGATATCATTCTGATATTAGGTAGAACTTGACTGAAAGCAGAGAATACCAGAAAGATGATTACCTATGCTTTATTGACTACACAAAGACTTTTGACTGTGTGGATCATGCCAAGCTATGTATAACATTGCAAAGAATGGGTATTCCAGAGCCCTTCATTGTGCTCCTGAGGAACCTGTACATAGACCAAGAAGCAGTCATTCAAACAGAAAGGATACTGAATGGTTTAAAATCAGGAAAGGTGTGTGTCAGAGTTGTGTCTTTACACCATACTTATTCAATCTGTATGCTGAGCAAACAATCTGAGAAACAGGATTATATGAAGACCGTGGAATCAGGATTGAGGGAAAACTCATTAACAACCTGTGATATGCAGATGATACAACCTTGCTTGTTGGAAGTGAAGAGGACTTAAAATACTTACTGATAAAGATCAAACCACAGCCTTCCATATGAATTGTACCACAGTGTAAAGAAAACAAATATCCTCACCATTGGACCAAAAAATAACACTATTATAAATGAAGAAAAAATTGAAGTTTTCAAAGACTGCATTTTTCTTGGATCCACAATCAACACTCATGGAAGCAGCATTCAAGAAATCAAAC
>NW_006408558.1:4686139-4697415 GCF_000296735.1 Chrysochloris asiatica | reverse complement strand
GTCTGAAGAACAGATTTGATACATTAAAATGCTTTTTAGACACCAGAATATCCAGACTGCATCTCTCATAATTCAGTCATGGTATCAGGAGGAACCAGTCCCTAGAGAAGGACATCATACTTGATAAATGGATGGTCAGCGAAAAAAAGGAAGACTCCCAACAAGATGGATTGGCACAGTGGTAGCAGCAATGGGCTCAAGTGTAACAATTGTGAGGATGGCACAGGACCGGGCAATTTTTTTTTACTTTTATTTTTTGGTTGTGCATAGGGTCTCCATGAGTTGAAGAAACTTGATGGTACCTAACAACAACCATGAGTTGGAATGGACTCAGCGGCACTTACCAACAACAATGGCAGTTCATGCGGAATCAGCTATTCTTAAAAGTGAAACAAATGAGATCCTATTGACTAGAGGAAGGGTGAGGAAGGAGACTAGGAGAAGCCATATCTTAATGTGTTGTCTAAGACTACTCACTATTCTTATTTGCTCTGAATCTGAGATTTATACAAAGAGGTTTCAGCTCCTCCATGGGTCCAGAGTTTGTTCTCCTGTTTTGCTAGGCTTGAGCCCAAGGTGACCAGGTCCCCTTAGTTTAGCTCAAGCCTCATGGACTTTAATGCCTTACACATGTTTCCTGAGGCCTGCAGTGCTGGGTGGCTGCAGCTCATTTGCATGCACACAGCTCACAGCCTCCATTTCTAGCCGCTCACATTTTCCTTCCCAGAACATTGTTCTAACTGTGAAAGTGTACAGAATTTCCTGTTTGCTCTTAGTGATGAAGAGCAGAAAGTCTGTAAAATTCTTATATTGCAGTAATAATGTAAACATCTTAATTTACTGAGCTGATATTTTCATGTTTATAAGAAATACCGCCTTTGTAGTTACTCCTTAAAAAAGAAGAAGTAAATCCCAAAGCTTTATAACATTATTATGAGGGGGGGATCCCCCCTCCCTTGTGAAAGTATGTTAGCAACATCCCAGAAAATTGGAATTCTCTATTAACCCCCAGGTCAGGCATCCATCTTAACATACATTTCTTTTATCTTACCTCATTTAGAAAGAGACAGTTTATTCTTAACTTAATTCCCAGCTTCTTTTTAGGGAGCATTCAAAGTTAATCTCCACAAAGAACAGTAAATCAGATATACAATCTGTGGCATTAGGCAGTAGAGAGAAATCAAGCAATTTTAGCATTAGGGAGAATCATAGAGATCAACGTATCTAGCCACGCCAGCCTGCAATGAGATGACCACAACCCAATCCCATAGTTTGTGGCTCATCCTACAGTCCTTTACTTTTGACACTGGATAGCATCAAGTGTGACAGTCCCTGCAGGATATGGTGGCCTAGATTGTAATATTCTTGATTTAAAATAAATGTAAAACTGGTATGGAGATTGTTGTATACTTTCAAATTGCTATATTCCAATGTTGCATCTTCTGCTGACCCTAATGGGTCTGAAACATATGTAATACAGTTGCCTAGCGAAAGAAAACTCTCACCAAATACTGCTTGTTGATTCCAATTCATAGCAGCACTCTAGGACAGAGTAGGGTTTCCAAGGCTGGAAATCTTTATGGAAGCCAACTGACACATCTTTCCACCACGGAGTGGTTAGTGGGTTCAAACTGCCAATCTTCTGGTTAGCAGTCAAGCACTGTAACCATTGTGTCACCAAAGCTCCTTTTTGGGAGTCAGCAGTCAGGCATTTAGCCTGAGCTCCCGTTCATTCTGGGTCTTGTTTTGTTTTGTGGGTTTTTTTTGTTTTTTTTGTCCAGCATTGAAGTTAGAATAATAAGATGACTGAAGTGACCAACTATCATCTCTATGGAGTGCAATTAAAATTACAAAGACAAAAAATAAAATAAAAATTTAAAAAATTACAAAGACATTGCTGTTTATGTCCCATAGCCTTGGGGGTGGAGAGAGGAGGAAGTGTTTTTTTGAGCTCTAACCTTAACCATGTTGCATTTTACTCTGTGCTTACAGATTTCAAAGTAGATTGAGCTCAGGATAAATGTTGTTGTTGTTAAGTGCCATCGAGTTGATTCTTACCCATAGCGACCCTGTATAGGGTTTCCAGGGAGCAGCTGGTGAGCTTGAACCAATGACCTTGCAGTTCAAATGGTCTGATTTGCAGTCTGATGCATTAGCCCACAGTGCCATACCAGGACTCCAGAATAAATGTAGAAAGACACAAATGAGCCCTGTTGCCTTCCATCTTAATCGTGTGAATGTTGGAGCAAGGAGAACAATGTGAAAATCATTTCCGGAGCCTCTAATGCTATGCTGAGGATAGACTAGTGATTCTAAGAGACCCTTGAACTTACCATTCCATCGGTGGCTCCTTCATATCTGTACTGTTGTCCCGTGATCAAAGTCTACCTTCTCTCCTCTGGCCTGTCTCCATTTGACCCAGGAACAAATATACATTTTTTCAGCAGCCTGAAGTTGTCATGGCCCATTCAAAATAATGGTGGGGTGGCACTGTAGGATAAGCATTGGACAGCTAACTGTAAGTTTGACAGCTCAAGCCCACCACCAGGAGCTCAAGTTCCCCAGGAACCCTATACAGGGTCGCTATGAGTCAGAACCAGCTTGACAGCACTTAACAATAGTGCACCAATGCCATGACTACGGAGCTTTTTCCTTGGTTGTACAGGTCATGCCATGCTATTTGGTGCAAGTTGACTAGGAAATAGATCGGTATGTAGAAACTGCTGTCTAACAGATAATTCTTTACCATGAGTGAGTTATGAGGGTCAACTTGAGTTCTATGTTGTTGTTGTTTTGTTGTTAGGTGCCATCGAGGCGGTACCGACTCATAGCGACCTTATGCACAGCAGAACGAAACATTGCCCCATCCTGGGCCAACCTGAGGTCATGTCATTGGCAAATTTGTTGACATCTAACATAGAGTAGCTTTGTTTAGTACAGACATTGCTCATTAAGGTAAAAATCTGTAAAGCTTATTCACTAATTATGTGCTATATTGTTTTTAACTTTAAAGCAGTATTTCCAGTCTTTGGGTCCCTAAAAGCTGACACTGTATAACTAACTAACTGCCTTACCAGATCAGGAAGTAGGGTGTGGTGTTATTAGTGGGACCTGTGGTGTTCATGGGCCTCACACCAAAGCTTAGAAGTTAAAATAAGACTAGTATAAGCCATGAAACCCTCTGCCATGGAGTCGATTCTAACTCATTTGTTTCATGCCATTAAGTTGGTTCTGACTCATAGCAACCCTCTATAAGGTTTCCAGGGAGCAGCTGGTAGGTGGGTTTGAACTGTCAACCTTATGGTTCAAACTGACCTTGAGGTCCCGTGCTTTATCCCATAGCACCACACCGGGGCTACATAGGGTTTCTGAGATTATAAATGTTTATAGGAGCAGACAGCTTCATCTTCCTCCCTCGGAGCAACTGTTGGGTTTGAACCACCAATCTTGTGATTAGCAGCCTGACACCTAACTCACAGTACCACCAGGGCTCCTTAAAATAATAAGAACAGCCAAGGCTAATTTATAGCTCTTTCCGCTGCCAGTTTGCAGGAGCTTTGAAAGTTACAGAGGCCAAGCTTTCTCTCCTTTGGTCACGTTGAATTCTGACTTTATTATGACTTGAGATGCTAATTAAGGGTTGATTTTTAGGAACGAGTGATTAATAATCACTTCCATTTGTTGGAGCAGTATCTGTGGAGCCAATATTAATATTTTTACTACCTTAGAAACTAACATGAGGAAGAAGGGAGAGAGACACAACAACCAAAAGCAACCTGTATAACTGTTTGCAACAAGCTATAAAAAGATATATTTAGTCTTTAATAATTAAACAAAAACATTTTTATTCACATAACGTTACGATCATATTGCTATTACCAGCTTAATGCTTACTTTTTAACTAATTCATTTTCTCATTTGTGGCAATCTAGAAAGGTTTATTAAATCTAATGACTGTTTTAGGATTAAGTAGGGGAAAAGCATGTTCTAATTACAGGGATGGATAAAAGCAAACTAATTAACCAAAAGCATGTATTTCCTTCCTCATAGATGTCTGGTCAGCCATATCCAAGATGAACTTGGGTTACCTAGCTCCTGAGTTTTTTAATCATGTTTTTAGATTGCATTTTTTACACCATCTGTACCATTAACATGACTGTAATTTCTGTCACAGTTGGAAGCTTCAGTTAATAAATGTTTTGTTTTGAAGGGGGATGGGAAGACAGACATGAAGATAGTAGTGTTTGTGAATGAACCAAAGGAAGAAACTAGGGCTTTACAGAGGGGTCATGAAGGGAGAGAATGGTTTTCTAAAAAAAGCAATTTACTATTCCCTTCCCTGCCTCACATCACAGCTACATTTACTTTCACAAAAGAACCCTCATTTCATCCTTTAAAACCTAACAAAAAGAGCAAATTTAAAAACAAATACTAACCAACAGCTAATCAAATATCGGTACGTTCATCTTGTTGTTGTTGTTAAGTGCCGTGAAGTTGGTTCTGACCCATAGCAACCCTGTATAGGGTTTCCATGGAGCAGCTGGGGAGCTTGAGCCGCCAACCTTGCAGTTCAAATGGCTTTGCAGTGGTTGCATTAACCCATAGCGCCACACCAGGACTCCATAAGGCTTTCTCTGTCTATCTGCACGTATATGACATGTTGTAGATATGTTCATCTAGACAGAGAAAGCCTTATGGCACAATTGATTCAACACTTGGCGACCTAGCAATCTGTTTCCATAAAGATTACAGCCATGAAAACTCTATAGGACAGTTCTACTCTATCTCAAGGGGTCCCTGTGAGACAGAATTAGCTTAATGGCATCTAATAACATTATATGGAGTCCTGGTGTGGTGCTGTGGGCTAATGCGTCAAACTGCAAAGTCTTTTGAACTGCAAGGTCAGTGCTTTATGTTCACCAGCTGCTCCTTGGAAACCCTATACAGGGTTGCTATGGGTCAGAATTGACTCGACGGCACTTAACAACAACAACAATAACATATGGAATCCTGGTGTGGTGTTGTAGGATAATGCGCTGGACTATAAGGTCGGTTTGAACCTCAAGCTCGGCAGTTCAAGCTCAGCAGCCGCTCTCGGAAACCCTATACAGGGTCTCTATGAGTCAGAACCAACTCAATGGCACTTAACAATGACAACATGTATCAACAATATATATAATATCAAGGAGTCCTAGTGGTGCTGTAGGGTTGGCTGTTCAAACCTATCAGCTGCTCTATGGGAGAAAGATGAGACTTTATGCTCCCGTAAAAGATTTACAGCCTCAGAAACCCTATACAGGGTCGCTATGAGTTGGAATCAACTCAGTGCCAGTGGATGGATCTCCCATAGGTATGCAGTTATTTTCTGAAATTCAGAATTATTTACTGTTCAAAGTACAGAATCACTACTATAATTTTGAATCCCAAATGATTTGCTATTTTATTCTATTTTCTTAAAATTACAGGTTTTCTATCTGTCTTTTTCTTTGGGGGATAGTAACTACCGTTGGCTTTTTCAAAGCACAGTGGTTATGTTTTCACAACTGGAAAGAATGGTTAAAATTTTGAAGCATCTGAATTTGATCTCAAAGAATGGGGATTGTTAAGTGACATCCAGTCAGTCCCAACTCATAACGACTCTATACAGGGTTTCAGAGGAGCGGCTGGTGGGTTTGAACCACCCAACTTGTGGTTAGCAGTCCATTGCTGATCCTACATCCCCACACAAGAAATGGTAGTATAGGAGTAAAGAATAAATCTGAGGGATGGGGAGAGAATACACAGCATAAGCTACAAGCTTGTTATTGTTGTTAAGTGCCATCGAGTCGGTTCCGACCCATAGCGACCCTGTACAGGGTTTCCGAGGGTGTAAATCTTTACGGGAGTAGAAAGCCTGATCTTTCTCCTGCGTAGCAGCTGATAGTTTTGAACCTCTGACCTTAAGGTTCACAGCCCAATTCATAACCGCTATGCTACCAGAGCTCCTTGACCACAAATTAAGTACACAGACTTATTAAAAGGTCAAATGTAAAAGACTACCACTAATGACTAAAATATTATAAATTATATGAGGGCTCAGTGACTTGAAATTGATTCAGCAGCAAGAACAACATGAATTACTGTTTTTTAAAAAGTAGTTACTCGCTAGTCAGTTCTGGCGCATAGCGACCCATGTGTGTCACAATAGCACGGGAGGGTTTTCAGTGGCTGGTTTTTCAGACATGGTCACCTCTGGAGAGATGCCAACCTCCAACCTTTTGGTTAGCCATTGAACATGTTACCTGTATCATACGAATGCTATACAGTGGGGGGGGGGGGGGGCTGGCTGGAGACTTTAGACCCAGAGAGGGAGAGGGTCTGTGTGCTGATGACGGGGTGGGGGGGGGGGGGGGGGGGGGGTGGACTTTTAGTGAGTTTTAAAGTTAATTTCTTGAGTATTCTGGTGAAGATTAATATCTTGAAACATAAGAGATATCGGCTTTAGCCTTGTAAAGGAAATGTTGGCATATACTGTGTACCTACTATATGCTAAAGGAGCTCTGGTAGTGTACTGAATTACAAGCTGAGCTGCTAACTGCAAGGTTAGCAGTTCGAATCTGTCATTCCGTGAGAGAAAGATGAGGCTTCCTGCTCCTGTAAAGATTTACAGCCTTGGAAACCCTGTACAGGGTCACTATGAGTCAGAGCCAACTCAGGAGTACACAACCACCAAAAACTCTCTGTGTTAGGCACTTAGAGATACAAATGATTAAGACAGAAACTTCCCTCAAGGGAGTTACACTGTAGGTAAACATTTGGGGCATGACAGCAAAATAGGAAATGCTGCAGTTTACTCCTAAGTAAACATTTTTAAAAGACAGATTTATATACAGTAATTCCCTGTATTACAGACATCTAATGGACAACACCTTCTTGTGCTAAAGTAAAACTAAAGAGGAACTGTCTGCACCTGTTTTGACTTACCTACAGATTCAATTTGCAGACTCACTTAGGAACAGATCTTGTTGTAACTCAGGGACTATCTATAGGAAGGTAACGTTGGTAGTGGACAGTGGAGACCGCGTATTACTTATCTGATTACGATAATTTTTACACAAGGGGACTTCAAAAAGTTCATGGGGAAATGAAATTAAAAGATAACAGAATTTTTCCATGAACTTTTGGAAGTCTCTTCATAGAGTAGGTCTTTTGATATTTGCTAAGGGTACGTCCTAAAATGCCTTATTTAAAAATAAAAACAAACCCACTGCTATGGAGTCAGTTCTAACTCACAATGACCCTATACATGGTGTCTGAGACTGCAGATCTATACGGGAACAGACAGCCTCATCCTTCTTCCATGGAGCAGCTGGTGGGCTTAAACTGCCTTGTAGCATACAGTTATGCCCCCAAGTTATGTTACTAAAAGTAATTGGTCATTTAAAGTGACACCTCAGGCCTTTCTGAATGTGACTATGTACATAAACTAGGAAAAAGAAGCCACATAAAGAAATATTGGCTCCATTTCACAGTGATTCCATCTCACCTATCTTGAAGTACTTTAGGAATTCCAAATTGTGCCTCAGCAAGATAATAAATAAATAAATACACACCCTGAACATCCCACTTCAAACCACAAACTGCCCGTTCACCAAGCACCACACACTTCCAGGAGCGAGAGAAGAACAGGTGGAGATGTACATCGTCATGGTACCCAAGCCTCTTACTTTCTTTAAAACAAAAACTGAAAACTCCCGATGACTCAGCCGGGAGAATCTGTAGTGCGTTTCCCTTATTAACTGCTTCTTTTAGTCTAGGATGATGTTTTTAACAGAACTCCACCGCTGAAGAGAACCATGCAGATACGAATCTTGTCATAAGGAATTTTCCTATATAAAGAAATCTTTCACCTTTAAAACACAGCTGGGATGGGACCATGAAACATACATGTTGTTGGTGGTGAGTGCTTTTGAGTTGGTTCCAACTCATAATGACCCTGTATAGGGTTTCCCAAGAGCCGCTGGTGGGTTTGAACCACCCACTTTATGGTTAGCAGCCCTGTGCTTATCCTGCAGTGCTGTACCAGCACCCCATGAAACATGGATATTGTTGTTATTGAATGCTGCTGAGTTGGTTCTGACTCAAAGTGACTCTGAATAGAGTTTCCCAGGAGTGGCTAATAAGTTTAAAGCGCCACCCTTGCAGTTAGCAGTCCAGCGCTTATCCTCAGTGCCACACTTCTTGTTGTTGGTAAGTGCCGTCAAGTCGGTCCTGAACCATAGTGACCCTGTATAGGGTTTCTTTGAACTATGCAATCCAGAGCATTAACCCACAGCGCAGCACCAGGATTCTTGGAATCTGTATTTTGGTTCTTGTGAAGTGCCGTCGAGTCAGCTTCGACTCGTAGCCGCCCTGTTTAGGGTTTCTGAGGAGAGGCTTAGTGAACTGCCAACTTTTGCGATGTAGTTCAGTGCTTTATCCTACAGCACCTCACGTGTATGTATAGCCCAAACCAAATCCACTGCCATCAAGTTACCAGAGTTTCCATAAAATTGGCTTGAAGCATGACGTTTAGTATCAGCTAGCCAAAAACACTCTTGTCAATAAAACCTGTGACCTTGGCATTGACCAGATGAAGCGTTCGAGTCAATTTATTATTAAAAATGCTCTCAGATAATTGCCACAAAGGCTTATTAAATACAACAGCTCTATTTCAAGGTTGTCCTATCCGCTTCATCCTGGCAGGCTTTCCATATTCCATGGCTGGCTTTCTAACTTACTCTTTACCAGACTGGAATCAGAGTAATGGAAACACTCAAATTGCTCATAAAATGTCACATTACTATGAGAGCGCACATTATTTCTACAGATATTTCCTGTCAGTCACTAGATCACTCCTACAATGACAGCAGCGCCTGCCTGAAACAGGCTTTACAAACGACAGTCCCACACTGTAAAGACTATTTGAGCAATAAAATTTACTGATTTGTCCCTTTGATCTCAGCCTACAAAAAGATACCAAATGTTACTCAGGAATAAATAAAACATTTATAGAAAAGGGGAGAAAAAAGTAGATGCTTCATTTTGCTTATCAATGTCATTTCCAAGCCAATAATTTTATTAGGGGTAGGGGTACGGTGGCATGCTATTTTTAGTTTGTGGGGGAGAAATGTGACATTTAGAACAAATGTCACAGCATTGCTTCAATAAAAATCCATGCTGTCAGCTGCCTAGCTGTAGAGAATTATAGAAAAGCTGTGCTGAACCAAAGAAGAAACAACAATAGCTTGATTTTTACTTTAACCCTCTCAGGCCCAGTCTTAGCATAGACCGGACAGGATGACTGTTTGTGTTTATTATATAGCTCTGGGGAACACTCCTGCATTTGCACAAATGCTATTTCTTAAGAGAATCTATTCTGTCTACCTGAGAAATGATCCTGTGTTCAGCCAAAACCTTGTGACCTGGTTTGTTCACTGAACCTTGAGGAAAAGCAATTTTTTCACAAACAAAAGAACTGAAATACCTACAGAAAGAACGATTCCAACATAAAAGCCAGAAAATGACTTTTCACTGACTATAAACAACAACAACAACAAAAAAAACAGTGGTGATAATGATTAGAATTTAATCTATCAAGAAATAATAGATGATATAGTTCTTATTATGGAACATTTTGCCTTTATCTCTCCCAATATATGTATGTAATTTTTACATAAAGAATATATTCACATTCAAACATGAAATATCTTTGGCTTGTTATTTAATTTTTCAAGCGTAAGAGCCATATCTTAACATTTCTCCAAAACCCCCACAGTACCTACCACAGTCTTGATAAAACTTATTGAGCAATTGAAGCATTGGCTTAGAAAATATGGCTCATATGTAAGTTTTTAAAAATCACATTTTTCTTCTAGCTGTCTTTAGCATGTCATCCCCCTGCCCCCAACACACACAGTGATGATTTTCAGCCTCTGCCTTTGTCTACATAATTCTGTTGAGTAAGAATAGTAGTCATGGCTAACATTTACACACACTCTTTGTATAGAGATAAGGTGGTTTCGTTGAGCAGTTGGAGTCATCTGTGCCTTTTTGGGTGTTCTCTATGCTTCACTAAGGAGTTCTGGTAGCGTAGTGGTTACGAATCGGGCTGCAAACCGCGAGGTCAGCATTTTGAGACTACCAGCTGTTCCATGGGAGAAAGATGAGGCTTTCTGCTCCTGTAAAGATTTACAGCCTTGGAAACCCTTTACAGGGTCACTCTGAGTCGGAACCAACTCCACAGCACATAACCATCAACACCACCTATTCTTCACTAATGGTCTCCTTTCTTTCCTTCTTACCTCAGAAGTTCGTTTCACATAGACCCCCTTGACTCTCAATCAAGTCTCTTTGGGCTTCCTGAGAACCACACCACTTGTCCCTGGTAGTCTCAGTATCTCCCATTTTCCATTGAGTCCTTTCCCTTTGCTTTCAGATGGGCAAGTTGTTATTGTGAGTAATTGTCACGTGGGCTCGGTTCATGACGATCTCATGTATAGCAGAAGGAACCGTGTGTGGTCCAGTGCAGTAGCCTCTTCATGACCCCTGGTTACGTTTGACTCCTTTGTGGCAGCCACTGTGTGGCACCTTCTAACATAGGGGCTGGTGTTCTAGCACTATAGCTGTCAATGTTTTGTTGTGAGGCATAGAATGTTTTGTTGGCTAGTTTTTTTTGTTGTTGTTGTTGTTATTTTTTTAATTTACTTTCCAAATTGATTTATTTTGTGGTGGTTCAACACAATTCAACACAATATACATCCATTTAAAGACACTGATTAAATGTTTTAGTTGTGCAACCATTTCAACCTCTTTTTCTGAGGTGTTCCTCTGCCTTTAACATCAATTCACTACTCTCATGTTAGCAGCAGTTAGTAGTTATGCAATATGAAGCTAGTTGTGATGACTCAGAGACCTTGCATAGTGTTTCCAAGGAGCAGCTGGAGGGTTTGAAATGCTGACCTTGTGGTTAGCAGTCCAGTGCTTATTTTACATTGCCAAATCAGGACCCCCTAAAGTTCCTATTTAATCTTTAAAGATGATTATGTCAAAATCAAGGCAGATGTGTTTTGTTTTGTTTTGTTTTGTTTTTTTATTAAATGTTTTTATTTTGGATTGAGTGAAAGTTTACAGGGCACATCATCAGCTTCACATTCAACCATTCATATAGTTTGTTTCATTACATTGATTATTATCCCCTCCATATATCATCAGTTAACAGTGTTTCTCTGTATCCTCTTTAGCTTTTTTTTTTGGGG
>NW_006408558.1:4662680-4684029 GCF_000296735.1 Chrysochloris asiatica | reverse complement strand
CTGTCTTAGTCTGAAAGCTCTGTTTAAAACCTGCCCCCCATGACTGACTCTGTTGGTATCTGAAATACTGGTGGCACAACTTTCAGCATCACAGCAAACAAAAGCCACAACGGTACAACAAATTGCCATATGAGTGATGGTCAGAATGGACATAAAACAAAAACCCAAATCTACTGCCATGGAATTAATTCTGACTCCTAGGACTCTCTGTACATTGGGTTTTTGAGACTGTAAATCTTCATGGGATTAGACAGCCTCATCTTGCTCATGCAGAGCATTTGGTGGTTTTGAACAGCCAGCCTGGAGGTTAACAGCCCAACACTTACCCCACAGTACCACGGGGGCTTCTTTCAAATGGACATAGTTCTCTCCAATTTCGTTCTTTCTTCTCAAATTACCATTAATTTGCTGAGCATGAGTTGCACACTCAGTAGATGTCAGGCCTTGAGACAAGGAATAAAAGCATACGCTTGACTAACAGAGAGTTCTTTCTTTCTATTAAAGAACATATAACAGCCCAACCTGCTAAGCAAGTAAAGTGTCCATCCACCTCCATAAACATTCATTCAGCAAACATTCACTGAGTTGAATTCAGGTGATGCAGCCACTACTACTGACAGTTTCTGTTCCCATTGAATTCATATTGTGGCCATTTGTTGTTGTTGTTGTTGTTGTTAAGTACCCTTGAGTTCGTTCTGACTCATAATAGGGTTTCCGAGGAGTGGCTGGTGAAGTGAAACTGCTGACCTTGCATTTCAAACTGACTTTGCAGTCCAGTACATTAACCCCCAGTGCCACACCAGGTCTCATTGTGGCCATTACTAGATCCTTATTAGCTAGGCCTCTCATTGTGGACGTGCCCTTATTTACTGCTGAAAGTGGAGTCCTGGTGTGCTGCTGTAGGTAAGCGCTGGACCATTAACTGAAAAGTTGACAGTTCAAACCCAGCAGCCATTCCTCAGAAACCCTTTACAGGTTCATTATGAGCTAGAACTGACTCGATGGCACTTAACCAGCCAACCAACCAACTGCTTAAAATGCAAAATTATGCTTTCTGTATACCTGTCATGCTTTGGGCAGTTGTTCTTTAATGACACAAATATGCTGCTGCTAAAGACTTTTCTTTATCCTAGAACAGCATTACTTTACATCTTGGTGGTCTCTGCCTGCCAGAGTACCCTCACACAGGGCCGCCTCATACGGTTACTCAGCTTGTGTATTATTGTACAACTCCAGAAGATACCAAACACATCATCGCAGTCTAGGTGACCTCGTACTAAGGCACCCAAGAAACACTTCAAGGAGTCTAACAATTATGAAACACTGCTTCATTTTCAAAGATGTATTTGTGGATCTTGTGTATTTTTTCTGTTCTTCTAAATCTCCCCTGTTCCCCAGTATTTAAAGACATGTGAATAGTTTACATCTATGGCCCTAAAGTAGGTGATCTATTGAAAATGATCTCTTATCTAAATTAGATACTTATGATTTAGATATTTCTGTAGTATGCTGCTGTGGGATAATGCGCTGGAACACAAGGTCTGTTTGAACTACAAGGTCGGCTGTTCAAGCACACTAGCTGCTCCTCAGAAACGACTCAAACACACTTAACAACAAAAACAATAGCAACGAGCCCCCATTATGGACTCCTGGTGTTGTGTTGTAGGATCCGCACTGGATTGCAAACCACAAGGTCAGCAGTGCCAACCTACCAGCTGCTCCTCGGAAATCCTATACAGGGTCGCTATGAGTCAGAACCAACTCAACAGCACTTAATAACAACAACCATATGCCCCCATTATATCCCTAACTTGTTTGTTTGTTTTTTTTCCTGATGGTGTTTTGACATGACTTTTTAGCACTTGTCATATAGATTGGCAGGGTGAAGGTATGTGGTGTCTTCTTTCACCATTTAGCATTGTCATTTCTAAACATGGCTTCTCAAATACAAAGAAAAATAGTTGTTCCTATATGGATGTGAGATTTTAAAGAACTAGCCTAATGTCATTTGAACTTTCTCGGTTCTTTCTCTATCCTGATAAGTCAGTGAGCATATGTCACCTGCTTAGGCAGTCATAGTTACATTTTATATTAATTACAATATAGGGCATCTCACCTCCATATCTATGTGTTGATATGGAGGGAAAGATGTTATTCTCTTAGCAAGCAACAGGATTCCTCTTAGGAAAGAAACTGTCTTTGTTTAGGAAGCGATTGTGATAAACAGTTTAATGAACAAAGTAAGAACCTGGGGGCACGACTTGAAAGAAACAAGGATCTGAAAACAGAGTATAAATGAGAGAAATGGTGGGAACAGAGCAGTATGGAAGGAGTAATCACTGAAGTATGTTTTCAAGTGTGGGGAATAACTAATACTCAGTTTTAGGTGGTTTGCATAGTTTTCTTGTGTATGCTTTATCACAGAATGGACTCAGAAGATCAAAAATGTGGAGTTAGATGAGACTTTGAGAGTGTCAGCAGCCCAGCGCTTAATCCACTGTGCCGCCAGTGCAACTAGACTATTATAGTCATTTGGAGAAGGACATTGAACTTTTTTTCCCATAAGACAAGGAGTGGGAAATTGGAGCCAAGCCAAGCTAGCTTCATCTAAAGGAACAGGGAATTTCGTGTTTCTTTTCATGCGTAGCTTTTCTTCTCAGCTCTGTGTTTTAGAAGCTGTGTGCTCTTGGGAAAAAGACTTTATCATTCTGTGCCTTCGTTTTCTCATCCATAAAATGGGGATAATTCTGGTATGTTTTTAATAGGCTGTGTTGATGATTAAATAAGTTAATGCATATTAAGTGATTAGAAACATGTTTTACATAATAAGCACTGGATAAATGTCATACATGCTACACATACACATGCAAACACACGTATGGTAAAAGATTTAAATTTGCTTTACATATATATACTTTAAACTTTAATTTATAAGAAGCAAAATATAAAAAACACATTCTAAGGAAACAAAATTGACTCAGTATATCTTGCTAGTAACCTCACTGCTCCTTTAAAAATAAAGTATTATCTACCCTTAACAAATGGCACTGTGGGATAAGTGCTGGACTGTAAACCACAAAGTCGGCAGTTCAAACCCACCAGCTACACCTTGGAAACTCTGTACAGGGTTGTTACGAGTCGGAACTGACTCAAGGCACTTAACAACAAATAAACAGTGAACAATTTATTATCTGTGTTGGTGGGCTCCATGTGTCATCGTAAGTTTAAAAGACACAGAAGTTTATAAAAATCTTGATATATTTTCCAGGTCTTATATATTTGCTCTTTGAGAGAAAATGTATTGTTTTGTTTCTGAAGCAGTGGTATAACTGGATTCATTAGAAATAATATTAAAAGTTTGCTTTGTTTGACTCATGTCTATATATGAAATAGAAAACTAGATTACTTTGCAAAAGTTGTTAGCATCTGTTGAAAAATTTTATTCAATCCACATAATCTCCTAGAAGAACATTTTTCTTTAAGTATTTTAACTTTTCTCTATAATAATTCTCACTGTGTTTCATCTGTCTGTGTGTGTTAGCTTTAAGAAACTGTTATATTTAGTATTTAGTAGTAATTCCTTTTATAGTTAGAAGGGAACATTCTTTTATTGTGAATTGAGTGATGGTTTACATGGGACAACTTCGGTTTTGTATTCAACCTATCATATTTTGTTTCATTGCAATGATTACAATCCCTTCCTTGCATCATCGGTTAATAGTATTTGTTTCTATTCCCTCTGTATTTTTATAAAAAAAATGTACATCTTTGTTTTTGATGTACATAAAAGCACATAGGAATATATAATCATTTAAACAAATAAAGGGCACATCCTGCAAGCTAGCCTTCTGCCCACCAGCACACAGCCTTTCTCTTTCCATGAGTCTAGAGTCCTCAGTTGCTCTCTTTCTTCACGCTATCACCTCTGCCTCTATCTCTCTTATCACTGCTTCTCTGGTTAGGATCCCACGTTCTGCTCACGCTCTTGATGGTTGGGAAGGACCTTTTAAAATAAAATATCTCTTCTGTTTTATGAGGCACTCTGGTAGCGTAGTGATTACAAGTCGTGCTGCTAATCTCACAGTCAGCAGTTACAAGAGAGAAAGATGAGGCTTTCTGCTCTTATAAAGATTTGCCTCGGAAACCTCTGCAAGGGTTGCTATGAGTTGGAACTGACTCCATGGCATATAACCACCACCATTCTCTTTGATACCCGCTAAGGTTAGAAGTAGAACTAGCGAACATGGGAGCAGACGATGAATCATGGTGCAGAGTGAGGAACTTGATTTGAGGAGTTCCTGGAGAATCCTGATCTCACCCAGGACACCCAGTCAATCCCAAGGCTTTCATGTCACCTCTGGGCACCTTCCAATCTAATCATTTTTCTCTGTTCCCGTCACCTCCCATTGTAGCACTTTTCACAATTTATTGTTATAGCTTTCTTAATTTGCTGTCTTGATATGGTGAAATTTCCATAAGCGCATGGACGGTGTCTGCTTGCTCACCCCAGAATCCCTCGCACCTTACACACAGAGAGGGAGGTGAATATTTGCTGGATGAATTATTCATTCACTTATAAATCACCTTGCAATTTGGTGATTATTCATTATGTTCAAGAGACCCATTCCCCATGCATTTGTAATTATTCCTGCTGATGATGGGATTACACGAAATCTGTGAGGTGGGAAACCTGACTGTATGTACCAAGATCTTGCAAAGTGTGCAGAGAGACATAAAGTGTGCAGAGAGACAATGTCAGTTAAATGTCCCATAAATCTAGGAGGATGTTCATTGCAGTGCTTCTTATAATAATCAAATCTGAAAAACAAGCGGAATGTTCAACAGTAGGTGATCAGTTAAATGAATGTGCTATATTTGTGAGTTCTGGTATGGTGCTGTACAATAAACACTGGACTGCTAACCTCAAGGCTGGCACTTCAAAACCACCAGCCAGTCCTTGGAAATGCTATTCAGGATAGCTATGAGTAGAAACCAACTCGACGGCACTTCACAGCAACAGTGTATTTATATGATACCTATGATATGCCATGCTGAAAATTATGCTGGAGAAGAATTTTTAATACGAGGAATGTTCATTGATAAATCAAATATTGAAAAGTATTTTTAACTAAGATGTGTATGTTGTTGCTAAGTGTTGTTGAGTTGGTTCCGATTCATAACAACCTTGTATAGGGTTTCCGAGGAGCAGCTGGTGGGTTTGATCTGCTGACCTTGTGGTTTGCAGTCCAGTGCTGATCCCCCAGAGCCACACCAGGAGTCCAAGATGTATATTTGTTGTTGTTGAGTCAGTACAGACTCATAGCGATCCAGTGTACAACAGAACGCAACACTGCTAATTCTGGGCCAACCTCACTACTGTGGCCACGCTTGAATTCATTGATGCTGCCACTTGGCCAATCCATCTCGTTGGGGATCTTCCTCTTTTTCTCTGACCCTCCACCTTACCAAACACGATATCCCTCTCCAGCGACTGGTCCCTCCTGACAATATGTCCGAAATATGAGAGATGAAGTCTGGCCATCCTGGCCTCCAAGGAGCACTCTGTCTGCACTTCCTCCAACACAGTTCTGTTGGTTCTTTTGGCAATCCATGGCACTTTCAATATTCTCCTTCAACACCATAACTCAAAAGCGTCAATTCTTCTAGGGGCTTCCTTATCCATTGCCCAGCTTTCGCATGCATTTGAGGTTATTGAAAATACCATGGCTTAGGTCAGGTGCACCTTAGTCCTCAAACTGACATCTTTGCTCTTCAAGACTTCAAAAAGGTCTTGTGTAGCAGATTTGCCTCATGCAATACGTCACTTGATATTTCCCATAGTGTTAACGGTGGTTATTTCTAAGTCTTCGGATCAGATGAGTTTGTTTCGTTTGTGTGCTTTTCTTTACATCTGGGAAGGACGCCTGGTAGCACAATTACTTAATTGCTAAGCTGCAAACTGAAAGATTGGTGATTCAAGACCACCAAGCAGCTCCACGATGATCTGCTTCCATAAAGCAAGAGAACCCTCTCTGGGGCGGTTCCACTCTGTCACATGGGGTTGACAGCAAACAATAATAACAACAGATTCCTGAAAAATTCTAAAATGATTTTTTTTTTTTTTTGCTTTTGAAAAGGAAAGAAGGAGACTTTTCCAGTGCCATTTTGTTGAGTGGCAAGAGAAGCCTAGAGCTGAGCTTAGCCTAGAGCTAAGGAAGGAAGAGCACTGTGTGAAAGGAAGGTAGAGATGGGTCAGTAGTAAAGTATAGCAACTAGTAAAGATTTCGTACCATGAGAATAATAGAATCGACATAGCTGAGGAGTGCCAAGAGAGCTCCCAGCCTGGGGAACAGGATTAGTAGATAATGCCAGTGTTATTGTATAGAATCCTCCTACGAGCCTCAAGTCCTATGAAGTAGGTAGAAAACAACCCTGTGGGCTTGGCTAGCTTAGCCAAGAGCAAGAGTATGTTGTCTGCCCGTATTTTTGCCAGTGTAGGATTTAAACACATTTTAGCCATATATCCCTTTGTCTAGTTCAAACCAATTTCCTTTTCTGTCCCAGTACTCTTTTTTATTTCTGCAGGGAGATTTTGAGAGACGGTGAGTAGGTTAGAAAGAGAGTTAGCAGAATTCAGCAGTCATAGGTTTGATGCTTGCTCTATCACTTATAAGTTCTCTGACCTTTGACAAATATGCTTTCACGCTGTGAGCCAGTAGTGTTAAAATGAGGCTAATCACAATCACCTTGCTGGGTTTTACACAAGATAAATGTATGTAAAGTCGCTGGCCCAATGCCTTCCGCAATTGTAGACTGCCAATAAAGAGTAGCTATTGCTGTTAATCTTGTCTTTTCGCATTTTTCTTGATTGCACAAGCGCAATGTATTATATAATTACAAAGCCATGTGCTTGCGTCCGTGTTGTTGTTTTCTTTCCTTCTTTTTTAAACACCTAAGTAGTAGAAAGGAAATAACCAAGTCACAATCTTCATTCAGCAAAGGAAAAGTGCATTTGGTTCCGAGTCATCTTTTTCCAAATCACTGAGTTTGATAATCCTTCTGTTGCATCGTGGCATCTTGCAGCCTCCTAAACTGGCCTTTACTGAAACAAAAGCGCCTTTGAGAAATGGAAGCACATCACTCAGCCCTGTGATGGAAAACTGGCAGAGCACTCCTGGATGTGCCCAGAGGGACTGTGATTTCACTTCTCACTCCATAAGCAACATCCTTCTGTTGTGAATTAAATCTTCACAGTCAAAATCTGTGTCTGCATGTGCTTGTTTATTTGGGAAAGAGATCTTATTTGGAAGCCTTTTATTTATAATAGTTGGGAGCGATACAATATTAAGTGAGCTTAATATTGGTGCAGTGTTATTTTCATTTTAAAGATTCCTCCCCAAATATTTGTTTTCCTTTCAGACTTCAATGTGCTGGACTGCAAGGTCAGCAGTTCAAGCTTACCAGCCTCTCCTCAGAAACCCTCTACAAGGTCACTATGGGTCGGAACTGACTCGGCAGCACTTAATAACAATATCATTAGGTCAACAGTCAGTATATTTCATACATATATAGTATGGAGTGTAGTGGTTTTGTAGAATAAATTATGAATCACAAGTTTGGTAGTTTGAGCCCACTAGTGACTCCTTGGGAGAAAGATGAGACTTTTGTTTCTACCAAGATTTACAACCTCAGAAATTCTACACAGAGTCACTGAATTGGAACTCACTTGACAGCACTTCACAACAAGTATAAGTATGATGTTTTCCATTTGTTAATAGCATTTTTGTTACATGCCATTGAGTCAATTGAGATTCATGGCAATCCTCTATAGAGTTTCCAAGGGGCAGCTGGTGGGATCGAACCACTGACGTTGTGATTTGCAGTCCGGTGCTTATCCAGTAGTCCCTTGGTAATAACACATACTGTGCATATTCTGTATGTGGATTAACTTATCTAGCTGAGGATATGCATGTTAGTGGACTGGCTTCTATTTACATAACAAGGTTTCTTGTTTCTTTTTTTTTTTTTTTTCTGATTTCACCCAGCCCTGCTTTATTTAGGCGGGTAAATGCTGTCCTCTTATCTCACCTCCCAAGCTGAGTTCAGCATCTGGAGAAGCTTAAGGTCCCAGTACATCAAATTATCCTACTCAGACTGTTGTTTATTGCAGTCCATTTTGTCCTGTCATTCCAGTGACAGAATGTCAAAGCTATGCTTTCTGCTGCCTTCAGCTTGCAACATCTGCAGGGATCTGATATGCTGCTCCTGCATATGCTGATGATGGGGGCGGCAAACCAGAAAACTGCAGGCACCTGGTGCTTTCTTTGCTAAAGTTGAGTCTGGATTCAGACCCCACCATTCCCTGGTATGGTGCTGTTAACGGTAAGGTGGGTTTGAACTACAAGGTTGGAGGTTCTAATTCACCCACTGCTTCTTGGAAACCCTCTACAGGGTTGGAACCAACTCAACAGCACTGTACAACAACAACCATTTCCCTGGCCCAATCCACAAATGTGTACTCTATTCTACAGAAACCCATTCGTTTCTTAAGCACCCCTGTGACTCGGTGTTTAAGCTGTCAGTTACTAACCAAAATGTCGATGGTTCAAACCCATCAAAGACTCCTTGGGAGAAAGATGTGGTAGTCTGCTTCGCCAAAGATTACAGCCCTGGAAATAGTAGGGGCAGTTCTTGTTGGCCCGTAAGAATCCCTGTGAGTCAGAATGACTCAAAGGCAGCGGGTTAGTTTCCGTGTCTCTGCCTCTTGGTCTTTCCATGTCTAAAATCTCCTGAGATCTGAGATTATTTCTATAACCACAGGCAAAGCGTTATAGAAATACTGACCGTTTTAAGTTTAGAAACTTAGTGCAAATTTTTCTACTAACAAGTGTGTGTCCTATAATCTGCACATTTAACTGAGGTAAATAGAAATATTGTACACGTCTCGAAAGCTCACTCCAGAATAGCTAAACAGTCACATGAATTTCCCACATAATGTAAGTCTTCTACTTCTGAGCTTTATTTTTTCTTCAGTTAGAAACATATATAAAAGTAGTTAAAAAGTATTGCAACTAGGTTCCATCCAGTTCACACATGTATGGGTTTATTACAGATAAAACATGTTTGTACATGTCTCTGCTATCAGTGGGTGGCTGCAGAGGCTCTCAGTCATATGCTTGTCTCAGTCTCCTTAGGGTACCTTCAAAAAAAGGATACTTTCTGTGCCATGGAATAAAATAATTTTGAGGTCAGGGCTATCAGCACATTTTTAACAAAAATCAAGTGAGCATCTTCTCAAATCACTGAAGCTTTGCAAGAAGTTTACGGGAATACTACCCCATATGAAACACTTTTAGCTGGACCAGGCATTTTAAGGAATGTCGGGAAGACGGTCAACTTCAGCGAATGAAGAAACAGTGGCTAAAGTCCAGAAACTGTTGAAAGAAAACCACAGGATTAACCATTGGTACAAGAGCTACTGAAGTTGGGATCTCACTTGTGCCAAAAGCATTATGTGAAATTCAGCTAGCTCAAAGAGGTGATCTTTCCCGTCTCTCTTTTAAGCAAGATTGAAACTCATGGAGACTATTTTATGGAACGAATCATAACTGGGGGCAAGTGTTAGATGTGCCAGTACAATCCAGAGCGCATGCTTCAGTCAAAACAGTGACTTCTGAGGGGATGTGCTAGGCCAGTGAAACTGAAGGTAGAGAGTTCAACTCAGAAGTTTAGAATGACCATCTTTTGAGATTCCAAGGGGGAAATCTTAGTAGCTTCTCTTGAAGGATATAGGACAATCATGGAGACTTATTATGTTGAAGTTTGAAGAAAACTGAAAAGTGCATTGGTGTGAAAAAGGCTAGGAAAGTTCCATCGAGTAATTTCATTCCATCAAATAATGGACCTTGCTCATTGTTTGGGGGTAACGAGGGCTATCCTATGAGAATTCTATTGGGAAACCTTACCCCTTCTACCCTACAGCCCTGATCTTGCTTTTTGTCTACTTTCTGTTCCCCAAACTCAAAGAACATTTGAAAGGAACATGATTTGAATCCTTTGAGGATGCCCAAACTGTCATTTTGACATGGTATAAATCAAGGAATACAGAATTCTTCAGAGAATGGTTAGAGAGGTAGAAACACCACCTTCAGAAATGTATTGACCTAGATGGAGAATATATAAAGAAACAACAGCTTCATATTTTGATATATTTTTTAAGTAAATGTTTCTGTGATTTTGTAGCAATACTTTTTACTTACCCTGGTAAGTATCTAAACATATATTTTAATTGTATGTAAATGTAGTCACATCTGTATTATATGTGGTTTGACATTTCAAGATAAGGTTTTATTATGCTGAGAAATGCTTTGCAAACATATTTATTTTGGCCACTGCAATGTAGTTGATCATTTTAGATGTTTGCCCGATGCCTTAATCTGGGAACTCTTAGGTCTTATTTTCCAAAGCTTTTTGTTTTTCATTAATGACCTCTGTAATGATAATTCATCTAAACAACAATTTCTGTGGTATCATAGAAAACTGAGTATAATAAAACTGAGAGTAATAAATTCATTTCTAGGCTAGAATGCAACTTCTCTTAGATAAAATGCCACAAAAATTGCGGGCTAGGAAATATGTGTATGTTGTGTACTTAAAATCAGCTCTGGTCCAAGCAGCCACATTTTTTTACTTGGACTATGGCACTTGCTTTCAAACAGGTCCTTTTGTTTCTGTTCTTTCCTGTTCCTTTCTCAAATCTCTTCTCCAAAGGTCAGCTAAAGTGATCACCTCATACGAGCAAATTTGATTCTTTTACCTCCCTGCTGAAGACTCTTCAGTGGCTTTCCATTCCTTTTAGGCTAAACTCTCTCTTATACGATTGCAAAGCTGAGTTTCTAACACTAGCTGTCTCTATTCAAGTACACCTGGCTTTCTTTTTTATTTATTTTTTTTATTCCTCTAACATTCTCTATTTCTTCCCACCACACAGTCTTCCCATGTGCTGTACCCTATGCCAGAGATGTTCTTCCCTCTTTCCATTAGCATCTGATCATCCTTCCAATTTCATCTCCAGAGAACCTTTTTGTGACCTTTCTGACTAGGCTAAATCACCAGAATATAAACTCCAAGGTCATCATTGTTAGGTGCCATCAAGTTGGTTTTGAGTCATAACAACGAAGCACTGCCCGGTTCTGGACCATCCTTACAATTATTATGTTTGAGCCCATTGTTGCTGCCACTGTGTGTCAGTCCATCTCATTGGGGGCCTTTCTCTTCTTTGCTGATCCTCCACTTTTCCAAACATCATGTCCTTGTCCAGGGATTGGTCCCTACTGACATCATGTCAAAAGTACATGAGACAAAATCTCTCCATCCATGTTTCTAAGCAGCATTGTAGATGTACCTTCGACAAGACAGATTTGTTTGTTCTTCTGGCAGCCCATAATAATTTTAGTATTCTTCTCTAACACATCGATTCTTCTACGGTCTTCTTTATTTATTGGCCACCTTCCACATGCATATGAGGCAATTGAAATACTGTGGCTTGGGTCAGGTACACCTTAGTCTTCAAACTGTTACCTTTGCTCTTGAGCACTTTAAAGCGGTCTTTGTGCAGCACTTTTGCCTAATGCAGTGTGTCACTTGGTTTCTAGACTGCTGCTTCCATGAACATTGATTGTAGATTCAAGTAAAATGAAGTCTTTGACAGCTTCAATTTTCCTCCATTTATCATGATGTTAGTTATTCATCTAGTTGTGAGGATTTTCTTTACATTGAGGTACAATCAATACTGAAGGTTGTGGTTTGATCTTCATAAGTAAGTATTTAAAGTCCTCTGTATTTTCAGCAAACAAGGTTTTATTATCTACATATTATAGATTATTAATAAGTTTTACTCCAATCCTGATGCCACATTCTTCTTTGTATAATTCTGCTTCTTGGATTATTTGGTCAGCATACAGATTGAATAAATATAGTGAAAGGATACACCTTTCCTAGTTTTAAACCATTCAGTATCCCCTTGTTCTGTTCTAATGACTGCCTTTGCATCTATGTACAGGTTCCTCATGAGTACAGTTAAGTGTTCGGAAATTCCCATTTTTTGCAATGTATCCATAGTTTGTTCTGATCTACATAGCACTCCTACAACGTGTAATATTCTTTAAACATGTATCAGAGTTATCACTTTATATTTATGTGATTGATTACTGTTCATGTCCCTCAGCAGATTGTCAAGTGTCACAAGGACAAGGACCATATCTGGCTTGCTTACTGTGATATCACCAGAGCCTGACCTAGTGCCTTGTGTGTAGTGAATACTTGGTGAATATATGTAGAGTCATAAAGGAAGACAATCAAATCTTTAGTATATTTGACTTTGTGAAAGCATGTCTTCAGTTGCCCTGCCTTTCAGTTCTCATAGATAGCCACTCTTAGAAGGCCTGGTGTGGCGCTGCAGGATAATGTACTGAACCACAAGGGCAATGGTTCAAATTCACCAACTGCTCCTTGGAAACCCTATACAGGGTCGCTATGAGTCAGAATCAGCTCGCTGGCACTTAACAACAACAACAGTGAACTATAATTCACTTGCTTGCCACTCGGTTGAGATATCTCCTTTGTCTACATTTGACTGTTGTTGTTTTGTGCTCTCGTGTCAGTTCCGACTCAGACTCCCCGTGTAGGTTTTCCAAGAGTGACTAGCGAGTTTGAACCTTGAGGTTAGCAGTTCAGTGTTTTTCCTACAGTACTACACCAGGTTACATAGGACCACACTAGAGCTCTGTAATCCACTGTTGTTTTGTTGTTGTTGTTAAGTGCCATAGAATCAATTTCAGCTCATAGAGACCCTGTATAGGCTTTTCCAAGGAGCATCCAGTGGGTTTGGACCGCTGATCTTGCTATTAGCAGTCCAATGCTTGTCCTACAACTACACATCAGGACATTTCACTAACCTTCTGAAAACAAAACCCCTATTCTAGGCAAGCTTTGATAGTCTGAAATGTCTCAGTATTTCTCCCCAGCACAGATGGGATCTGAGGGCATGTTTACATAAAAGACAAATTACTAGCACCAGTTGCTATCAAGTCAATTTCTACTCAAAACACCCCTGTGTGTGCTATGTAGGGTGTTTGTAACTGTGACCTCTGGGGAGCGTATTACCAAACCTTTCTTTTGAGGAGCCCTTGGATGGGTTCAAACCACCAACTTTTTGGTTAGTTGTTGTGTTGTACTGTTGAGTCTCTTCTGACTCCTAGTGACCCTGTATAAGATTTCCAAGGAGTGGCTGGTGAGTTTGAACCAGGGACCTTGCGGTCCCAGCATTTAACTGTTTATGAGATTACTGAGTTCCTAAGCAATCTTGAAAATACTATCTTTTCAGTGAGGCCTCACTATTGTCATATAATGCATGCATGCTTCTAGAATAAGAGTATACAGAAGCCTGCTATGACACCAAATGAATGGGATTTGTCCTTATGATTTCAGATTATCTTCAACTTTTCTCCATTTGTAACATCGTTCTATACAGCTCTTCAGCTTATTTGGGCCATCTGTCACATATTTGTGGTCTGAAAATAGTTTTGCCCATCTACTTTAAATCATTTGAAAGTTTCCCTGAAAGAATCAAAAGTCTCCTTTTGGCTCTAAAGGGGTTTTCTGAGCAGCCTAACTTTTTGTTTTCATTCTATCTTTTGCTTTTGAAAGGGGAAAAAAATTATTCTTTCTTTGTACAGTTTTTAGATACATTTATTTTTACTTAAACAGTACCTAATTCAG
This sequence comes from Chrysochloris asiatica, assembly GCF_000296735.1. NCBI lineage: Eukaryota > Metazoa > Chordata > Mammalia > Afrosoricida > Chrysochloridae > Chrysochloris > Chrysochloris asiatica. The sequence continues at coordinate 4,670,250 of NW_006408558.1, read as the reverse complement.
TTAATTAAAAAAAAACATTCCATAAAACATTAGAAAAGACAAATGAAGAGTGGAACTGAGAGCCATTATAAATACAGAGACCCCTTTTGCTGGCTGGGGGTACGGTGAAGGTAAGGTCAGGGTCTATGGGGGGGTGAACTCCTCATGGCACCTTGCCTGATTTTACCTGTCAGCAGCACAGAGTAATTAGCCTGCCCTTCTGAGTTAGAGATATTTTGAAAACCTTATATTAAATGGGACAATCTTCCCTAGGCACGGAACAAGGCTATATTCTTTTCTTTTCTCTTCTCCAAAGATACTATATAAAACTGACACAGAATGAAAAAGAATAGACCTTACTCTATTTTTTCCTGAACAGAAAAGCAAAGACCATTTTCTAAGTAACAGTGACTTCCTGCTTCATTAAAAAATTAGTTATGATCTGTAGAAAAACAATATTGAAGCGATAGCTCCAGTAAGCATGTTGTAACTCTTTCGGAGCAGTATAAGCTAAACTGTCAGCAATGACAAAGACATGCCCACTGAAAAGACGCTGTTTGAGATAAAAAGACATTTTTAAAATCATTTTCATCAGCTTTTGCCTTTCAAGAAAATGTATATATATTCTGTGTATTTATGGGAGTAATCTATGTTTCAGATTTATATAGTTTCTGAATGTATAAAATGTTGTTAAGTGCCATCGAGTCGATTCCAATCCCTAGAGACCCTGTGTAGGGTTTCTGAGTAACAGCAGGTGAGCTTGAACCACCAACCTTGTGGTTATATATATATATATGAGAGAGAGAGAGAGCTCTGGTAGCATAGTGGTTACGAATCGGGCTGCAAACCTTAAGGTCAGCAGTTCGAAACTACCAGCTGCTCCACGGGAGAAAGATGAGGCTTTCTACTCCCGTAAAGATTTACACCCTTGGAAACCCTGTACAGGGTCGCTATGGGTCGGAACCGACTAAACGACACTTAACAACAACAACAACAACAAAATATATATATATATATATATATATTTCAGTATATATATACGTATATATGTGTGTGTGTATTTTTAATGTACACATAAAAATTAAAGTCAGAGGAAAGAATCTCAAAAAATCACTCTTCTGTAAAGTTGCCATATAAACTGCCTCTACATTGCTTCCTTTATGGGTTTGGAGTAATTAAGCAGTCATAATATAACACATAAAGGAATTTATTAGGCTTTTATTAAGGCTTGATGATTTGAGTTTCAGACTTTAAATCTCAAAGGGCTTGTAATTGTTGTCATTTTCTACTAAAAGCTACATTTAGAAAGAAGTTAAACTATGGTGCAAAGGAAAGGCGTGTTTGAATGGAAAGTACAGAATGCCATTTTCATTAATTCACCACTTGAATGCAAGTGTCTATTGTGCCTAGCGTAAGACTTTTAATAAGAACTACACACATTGCTTATGTGAGTTAATTTATGCTAATATTTTCTGGAAACCATGTTAATCATAGCAAGTAGAGGTTTGACTTTGAGATATGCCTTAGTAGAAATGGAGAGATTGGTCTGATACTCCTAAAATGTAAGCAACTCTAATTTTCCAGACAATTTGAGTCTTAGAAGTAAGGTTTTCAGTTTGGTTATTGACTCAAGAAATGCACTGGGGCAGTTCCAGGTCTCTGCAGGGTGAATTCTGGAATGGTTGGTAACATTGAATAGCCGTCGCCTTGTTAAACAGAGTATCCTTTCAGTTTTTTAACCTTTGTTTGTGAAATTCTGTCTAAAATGTATGAGTGAGCATGGAAATTTTTTTTTTTTAACCTGAATATTAGTGCATTTGGTATTGAAATTCTACCCATTGATACTGTAAAGTATTGAATTTTACTCATGTCACAAAATGCCTTGAAATTTGGGCTTTTTACAAAATTCCTGGTAGGAACTTCAGTGTACTGCTTTCTCCCCAAAGTCTAATGAACATCTAGAAACATAGTGATGTGGCTGTCAGGACAACTTCCATCTTCTCTCCTCATTGACTCTTTAAAAAAGAAAATTACCATCTAGCCGACTCCACTTCTTGGAGACTCCATGTATGCAGAGTAGGATTCTCAGTAACCGATTTGTTGAGGTGACACTCTTTCTACATTTGAGACATCTCTGGATGGAATTGAACCAACATTTTAGTTCTCAGCCAAATATGCTATCCATCTGCAACACCCAAGGACACCTATTGACTCCGGATTTCCCATAAAAATCCATCTCATTGGGTATATGAAATTGCCCAATTTAATTCCCCAAAAGAGGCAACACTTTAACAATGTAAGAGACCCTAGAACTGAAAATTGTGCCTCTGATGGAAAGAGAGTAGATGGGACTCAGAACTCTGAGACACAACCCACAGTTTTGCCTAAAAATAGGTGAGTCTAGGATTTGAGTTAGCCAATTCCTGTTAATCAAGATTTTGCTCTGATATTGAGAATAGAAGCAGAAGGTCACTCAGGCCAGGGTCATAGAATCTTCATATAGGGAATAGGTAGGAGACAGAACCCTGATTGCCTGGTAAGCTTAGCCAATGGGCTACTGTGTGTCTGGGCTATCATTTCTCTGACTCTTGCTTGTTCTAAAGGTCTAGAATACTCTTGTATATCTTACCTAATTTATTAATATCATACTTGAATCACCTATTACAGTCCACTGGGTTGATTTACTTTACACACATAACTATCAAAACCATTGGTACAAAATTATATTAGGGCATTTACCCCAAACCCTTCTATAAGCAAAAGATTTTAGACACAAAATACTGAACAACACAGGAACCATAAAAAGAAGAAGGAAGGAATGCACAGTTCTTGATGAAATACCAACTGAAATGTTTCAACAAATGGATGCAATGCTGAAGGGGCTCACTATTCTATATGAAGAAACTCTGAAAACAGCTAGCTAACCCACCAACTGGAAGAGATCCATATTCATGCCCATTCCAAAAAAAGACAATTCAACAAAATGTGGAAGTTATCAAACAGTATCATTAATATCACACACAAGTAAAATATTGTGGATGATAATTTAAAAACAGTAGCAGGAGTACATCGACAGGAAGTTTCCAGAAATCCAAGCTGGATTCTGAAGAGGACATGAAACAAGGGCTATCATTTATGATGTTTGATGGGTCTTGGTGGTGGTGGTGGTGGTGGTCTTGGCTGAAAGGAGAGAATACCAGAAAGATGATTGTTTTTGGTTGGCATCGAGCAAGTTCCAACCCACAGCAACCCTGTTTCCGAGGAGCATCTTGTGGGCTTGAACTGCTGACCTTGTTAGCAGTTATACTACAGAGCCACACTAGGACCTGTACTTTACTGACTATGCAAAGGCATTCAACTGTGTGGATCATAGCAAACTATGCATAACATCACAAAGAATGGGAATTCTTGTGATGTTACACATAGATTATTATGATCATTTATTGTGCTCATGCAGAGTCTGCACATAGACCAAGAGGCAGTCATTCCCACAGAACAAGGGGCTCAAAATTAGGAATATGTATGTCAGGGTCATATCCATTCACCAGACTTTATTCAATCTGTATGCTGAGCAAATAATCCAAGAAGTTAGACTGTAGGAAGAGCATGACGTCAGATTAGAGGAAGACTCATTAACCTGGAATATGCAAATAACACTTTCTTTGCTGAAAGTGAAGAGAATTTGAAGCGATTACTGATGAATATCAAAGGCTGTAGCCTTCATTATGGATTACACCTCAACATAAAGAAAACAAACATCCTTTCAACTGGACCAATAAGCAATATCATGAAAAATGGAGCAAATACTGAAGTTGTCAAGGAATTCATTATGCTTAGATCCACAATCAATGCCCATGGAAGCAGCAATCAAGAATCAGATGGCATTGAGCATATCTGCTGCAAAAGATCTAATAGTGTTAAAAAGCAAAAATCTCACTCTGAAGATTCAGATACATCCGACCCAAGTCATGGTATTTTCAAACACCTCATAAGTATGATAATGAAGGAAGTCTGAGAATGATTTGATGCATTTGAATTGTATAGATGAAGAATATTAAATATACCTTGGGCTATCAGAAGAACAAACAAATCTGTCTTGGAAAATGTAAAGCCAGTTCCTTAATAATGAGGATGGTGAGACTTCTCTTATGTACTTTGGACATGTGTTATCAGAAGGGGCCAGTCCCTGGAGAAAAGGACATCATTCCTGGAAAAGCAGAAGGTCAGGGAAAAAGAGGAAGACCTCAGTGACATGGATTGGCACAGTGAGCTCAAGGACAGCAGTGGTTATGAGGATGGTTTCATTCTGTTGTACATGAGTCACTATGAGTTGAAACCCAACTAACTCATTAGCACCTAACAACAACAACAGCAACCCCACAAACAAAATTTGACCTTAAATACATACTTCATGTATGAATCTATCAAATGCCTTTTTCACCCTGTCTCTGCTCCCAACTCAGCCCTAGCTTATGAAAAAGTCACATCATTAGAGATTGCTAAAGATGGTTGCTCCTGAGTGGTTGTAACAGCTACCATCCTGGGTTTGTTTTATGACCTGCTTCACATTAATCACTAATTTCTTACAGCTAAAGATCCTAACTTCTTAACCTTTACTATAACACAAAACAATAACACCATTTGACACCACTAGCAGGATTCTCGGAATCCTGGTGTGGTAGTGCTGTAGGGTAAGCACTAGACTGTTAACCACAGGGTCAGCAGTTCAAACCCACGATTCGCTATTTGGAAACCCTATACAGAGTTACTATGAATCGGAACCTACTCGACGGTACTTAAAAACAAAAATAGCAAGCAGAACCCTCAAGTTCCCTGGATGGCATAAACAGAAGCACTTGACTGCTAGCCAGAAGGTTGATGGTTCGATCCCACTCAGAGACAGTCCTTCCCAGGACTGCTTCCAAAAGACGACACCCTTGAAAACCTTTCAAAGCAGTTCTACTTAGCACACAGGACAACAGTCACCACCTTCTCGCCTTTCCCTGTGTTTCTTCTCCCTGCTCACTGCCATTCACTCACAAAGGCTCTCCAACCAATTGTTCAGGATCTTTATTCTGTGTAGGTAGCTAAGCCACAGGCATTTGTTAGATGGAAGTAAAAAAAAAGACACCCCCCCCCCCAAAAAAAAAAGAAGAATCTTAAAGCAAATATAGCTTAAACTTGTGATCTTAACAGTGATGCTATATCATTTTTTAATCACTGGCTATAAACTGAGCTCCCTTCTGACAGTCTTGCTCCTCTAGCTTTATCTTAATGAGAGCTCCAGAACAATCCATGTTGATAACTATTGATCTATTAAATGTTGGTCCGTGATGACAGTTCCACCAATGTGGCACTGTAGGATAAGCTCTAGACTGTTAATTGCAAGGTCAATAATTCAAACCCACAAGCCACTCCTTGGAAACCCTGTATAGAGTAACTATGACTCAGAACCAACTCAACGACACTCAGACACCACCAGCACCTATAAAACATAAAGCAGGAACCTTTTATACCAATGTTTTAAAACAACTTTTTTTCTAGAATTTCAAGCCTTTTGAATCCAAAAGACTAGGAATTAATTACATAACTTTGACCTTGTCAGTGCCATACCAAGATCCATTTGCACCCACCATTACCTACAGAAGCAAGTGCAGGTACTTCAGCCATCAGATGTAGGCCCTAGACGGGCCCCTGTCCACTTTCCATCACCATCTCCCTGTCTTGAAACTGACTTAATGACATTCATGCCTAAACTTTCTACCCAGGTAAAAATCCATCAGTGATGATACAGTGTAAACATAGACACTTGGATTTATAAACACAAAGTCAAGGTGAGGCCAAAGTGTCCTCTCCTTGTTCGTGGCTTTTATGCACTCAAACAACCTTCCCATCTTTATCATCCTGGTTGACTTGCCCTCATCCTTAAAACACGACCCTACCAGCTTCACCAGCATCAGTGTGTCCATTTCTGTGCTACCTTATTCCTCATTGTTTGTTGTTGTCCTTGGTCACCATTGAGCCAGCCTCCACTCATGGCAACCTTGCATCTAACAGAGTGAAATGGTTCCTAGTCTTGCGCCATCTTTGTGACCATTGCTATGTGTGAGTTCATTTTTGTGGCTATGTCATTCCATCTCATTGTATATATTTTGTTAAACCATAAGAAGAAATTAAAGGAATCCTAGAGTGGTACTGTATGTTAATACACTGGACTGAAAACTTGATTTGAACCACAAAGTCAGTGGTTCAAGCTCACCATGTAATAAGAAGCTATTATCTTATGTGTTATGTCTTTTCAGACTGTTCTGAGTACATTAAAAATATCCAACACTTCAATTAGCTATCATCGAATTTTTGGGTCTTCACATTCTGACCTTCCATCTGTTTATTTTGGACACGCTATCAGGAAAGACTAATCAATCACTAGAAAAGGAAGTCATGTCTGGTAAAAGAAAGCGTCAATGAAAATGACGGAAATCGTTGATGAGGCGGATTGACACAAGATCTGAAAAATGCTCTCAAATATATGTCACTGGATCATGGGAATGGTGCCGAGTTGGGCAGCATTTTGTTCCGTTATGTGTAAGGTGCCCAGGCGCTGAAATGGATTGGACAGCAATTAGCAATAAGAGCTCAGACTGACCAAACACGATCCTCTTTTTACTGTACAAAACTCTGGTGTGCCACACTTTAGGAGAGTTAGGCAGTAAGGAGGAAGCTGATTTCAGGAATGGAGTGACTCCCTCAGAAATTCTTAGAATAGCATAGTCACTTAAATGAAGAAAAAAGAATCCTTCCTCTCATGTAAAAGAAAGTGGAAGGAAAGAGTAAGGAAGGGGACCTGAGGAAGTCAGCTTTGCCGCTGCCACAGCTGTGGTCAATTACTTTGGCATGGGGCATTAGCCAGGAAGGAAGTCTGGTCCTCTGAGCAGACACTTGGTAAGTGAGACAGTACGGGTTTTCACACTGATTAACCACATCCGAACTCTCTGTCTCATTCATTTTCACTAAAGAATCTACAGAATGTATGCTAAGGTCTTACAGGTGAAAAAGACGAGCTCCTTACTTTGTAGAACTTTATTGCTTAGTGATGGTGACAGAAACAATAATTTTTTAAAAAAATGATTTTAACACAATTTTTGTTGTTGTTGTTAAGTGCCATCGAGTAGGTTCAGACTTATAGTGACCCTATATAGGGTTTCCAAGGAGTGGCTGGTGAGAGCTTTCTAGAGAAGTAAATAAACTATTCTATTGGCATCAAGCCAAAAAAACTAAACCGACTGCCACTGAGTTGATTCTGACTCATGTTGTTGTTAGGTGCCATCGAGTCGGTACCGACTCATAGCGACCCTATACACAGCAGAACAAGACACTGCCCGTTCCTGGGCCAACCTCACTATTGTTGCCACGCTTGAGCCCACTGATGCTGCCACTTTGCCAATCCAGCTCGCTGGGGGTCTTCCTCTTTCTCTCTGACCCTCCACCTTAACAAACATGATATCGTTCTCCAGTGACTTGTCCCTCCTGACAATATATCCGAAGTATGAAAGGCGAATTTTGGCCATCCTGGCCTCCAAGGAGCACTCTG
>NW_006408558.1:4613315-4661844 GCF_000296735.1 Chrysochloris asiatica | reverse complement strand
TCTTTCTTTTGCAGTCCAACTGGTGAACTTGAACTGCTGACCTTGTCCAGTGCCACAGTGCTCCAATTGCTTTTTACTCCCATAAATATTTATAGTCTCAGAAACACTATACAGAGTCACTATGAGTTGGAACCAACTCAGACGGCGCTTAACAACAACAATTAAATTTACCATTCTGTGCAACCATCACCATCATCCATTTCTAAATATTTTTCATCTTCCTAAACAACAACTCAGAGTCCTGGTATTGTGCTGTAGGGTAGGCACTGGACTGTTAACTGCAAGGTTGGCAGTTCAAACCCACCAACCATTCCTTGGAAATCCTAAACAGAGTCACTATGAGTCAGAACAGACTCCACGGTACTTAACAACAACAAACAGAAACTCAGCCCTTTAAGCGATTATTCCCTTTTCCTCTCCCCCACAATCCCTGGTAGCCTCTAACATCCTTTCGTCTTGATGCATTTGCCTGTTCTACTTTAATACTTTAAGGCACTCTAGTAGCGTAGTGGTTACGAATTGGGCTGCGAACCACAAGGTCAGCAGTTCGAAACTACCAGCTGTTCCACGGGAGAAAGATGAGGCTTTCTGTTCCTGTAAAGGTTTACAACCTTGGAAACCCTGTACAGGGTTGCTATGAGTCGGAATCGACTCCATGGCACATAATAACAACAACAACTTTAATACTATTTTGATAGGCCAGGTACACTAGTCATCACCCAAATCAAGAATTAGACTATGCAGATTCTCTTCATCAAGAATTTCACTTTTGAAGAGCCTTTAGGTGGACAATGGCTTTGCTTTTAATTGACTTATCAGAAGCATAGTAGAAAATTTATACGGAAAAACAAAAAATTAGATCTACTATTAACTCCTTTGAGTCCTGGTGTGTTAATGCGCCAAGCTACAAAAACATTGGAACTGCAAGGTCAAGCAGTTCAAGCTCACCAGCTGTTCCTTGGAAACCCTATACTGGGTCACTATGGGTCAGGACCGAGTTGACAGCACATAACAACAACAACATTAACTCCTTTGGAAAATGGGATTGTTTAATAGAGAAATAACCAAATAACTTAGAGGAGTTATTAAATACTTTGACTATCTCCTATGTTCCTCTTAAATGTCTATTTATATCTATATCCAAGTGGACTGTTAAAAGGATGGCTGTGAAGGCGGAAAGACACAACACTTGGAAATAGAAAGCCCAGACTGACCCCTGGTCCCACCACTTGTGACTTGGATGGCCTCTCAGGTGTCACTTAGTCTCTGGGAGCCTCCGCTTCTTATCTGTGTCCTGGAGACAATAATACTTTGAGTAATTTGAGGCCAAGTGAGATAACCTAGGTGAAAGCAGTGTGAAATCAGTAAGGCAGAATGTCACTGGGTTTACTAAGCTGTGACACAATGGCTACACACTGAGCTGTTAGCTAAATGGTTGGCAGTTCAAACCCACTAACTGCTCCTCAGGAGAAAAGGCAGGGTGATCTGATTCTGTAAAGATTTACCCATAACTCAATGCATTTTAGTCAATTCAGACTAATGGTAACCCGGTAAGAAAGAGGAGAATGGTACTATTGGGTTTCCCGGGCTGTCATCTTTTTTTTTCTTTTTAACTTTTTACTGTTAATTGAGTGAAGGTTGACAGACAACATCATCAGTTTTACATTCAACAAATCATATACTTCGTTTCATCTCAATGATTACAATCCCCTCCACATAACAACAGTTTTCCTACTTCCTCCCAGTTTTCCGTGTTTCCTTTGATCCTCCTTTCTCTACCATCAGATAAATGCTGCTGTTTTGATTTCCAGTGGTATGCATACCTCACCAGTGGTGTTGCTACCCCATCCCCATATGCCTGTCTATTGCTTGACTGAACATTGAGCCATGGTGGTAAATTCCATTCCAAACCTGAAGGGTGACCAAGGACCACAGTCTCAGGGTTCTAGCCGTCTCTATCTGACCAGTAAGCCCAGCCTTTTCTATGATTTTGAGTTTAGTTATTTTCTCCCACTCTGCCTAATGCGATCCCTTTCAGAGCAGTTGATAGTCGTGGCCGGGCACTATCTAGTCCTTCTGGTCTCAGGAGCATGGAGACTGATGGTATCATGTGTTCCATTAGTCCACTGGACCAATATTTTCTAAATGCCTTCAATTTTCCTTACTCTTTTTTCCTCCGGACAGGGAAATGCCAATAGTTACACCTTACACAGCTACTCCTGAGCTTTTAAGACCCCAATCGCTACTCACCAAAGTTGGATGTAAGACATTGTCTTTGTGGATCATGTTATAACACTGTAATCTTCATGGACGCAGGTTGTCACATCTTTCTTGCATAGAGTAATTGGTGGACTTGAACCGCTGGCCTTTCTGGTAGCAGTCAAATTCCAAATCAATGTGCCACCAGGGCACGGTCCATAAATGTTACAGCCTAAAATATCTTAGGGGAGCAGTTTTGCTCTGTGGTAACGGGTCTCTCTCAATTGGAGTCAATTAGTAGGCACACAACAATAAAAAATAACATTTTCAGCTTCTTGTTTACAGAATCCCCTAATTGTAAAGAAATTAAATTTGGGCTTAAATTCAGGGGAGTTTGGGGGCTAGGTGAGATGTTTGAGTAGTAATACTGCTCAATTTTAATTTTTAGAGTTTGTTTTTCAAAGTATTTGTAACAAGTACACTGCCAAAGCTGATAGCTGATTGATCACTTCCAATGAATGTGTTCCCACGAGTAACCATGACTGATTTCATCTAGATCTTTGAAGGAATATTTAATATATACTACCAACTTGATGGCATGTGGAGATGAGGGTCTTATCTACCAATAGCTACTCAACTTGATCATTTCTCCTGTGTCACCAAAATTATCTGACAACCTTAGACCTCATTGTGGTCAAGAATAAACAATCTGCTCACAGCCAATTTGTGGAAAGTGGAAAGGTCTCTGTGTTCTAGTCTTTGACCTTCCTTTGACCCAATAACAATGTCTACTTTGAAATGATTATTGCAAAGCATTATAAACTGATTAAGTGACCAAAACTAAAAGGATGTCATCCATGGATGCTTGTCTGTGACACCTTGTCTAACACATTCTTCATCACCAGGATTGTTGCAGAGTCTGTTTTGTTTAACTAAATAACATTTATTTACCAATTGACTTCATAAAGCCATATTCAGACAGACACAAGGGCTCACAAGCTAATGTCAGAATACCTATTTGAACTTATGAGACCCTCTTTCTTCTCATTGTACTGATGTCTTGAGAAGACATTGTAGCTGGTGTGTGCTGATAAATGGACCCCCAGGAAGGCGTGCCCATCTAAGAAGGCATACTAGATAACAAACAGCTTTGTAGAGTTGCCAGAGCATTATCCGTTCACAAGTCTAAGGAACCACGAGGGTTTATTTCAGGCTGCATTTGTGACATCCAACATGTAGCCAAAAATTGTACTGCAGGGAGCCTACTGACTAGTGATGTGACTCATGTACAAATCAGTCAGATGATAAGCGAACCCTCTACACCATCACACCTGCCCTCCTATACCTAATGGGAACTAGATCTGACACAGGTACTATCCAAGTGCTTGAGCTTTGCATCTGTGTTGCTTATGAAGCGTATTTGAGATTAAATCAAGATGGGATCCCTGTCAGGCTCCTGAAATGTCGACCAACCTGGAAAAAAAACAAGTTAGTGGAGCAGATGCTCGGCAGGTAACATATGGAAGCAGCAGAGAGATTAATTTTGATTCACTATTGGGAGGAACCTTTAATACTTAACTGACACCACTACACAAGAGGAAAGTTTCTTTTTGCATGTAATTGCACGTTTCTTTGGACTCAGAGCTGTTGTCTTACAAATCAGAAAGTAATACACCACAATTGGGAAAAGTTGGAAGGGGCAATTTCAAAATGAAAGCATACCATCTGTTTCTAAAGGGCTAAAGGGAATATTCTTTTAAAATCTGCGTGGCTGAAAGAGCTAATAAAAAAACAATTTCTGCACTATGGTACTCGTAGCCCAGGTAAATGGTAGGTTTTGAAATTTTTTCCTTTAGGTAATATATTTACCCCCAAACCTAGAGAGTTTCAATATTCTTCTTTCTCTCTCCTGCTTAATTTTTATTCCTCTCTCTCTTTCTCATACATCCCTTTCTCACTCCTCTTTATAAATATCATCCCCTCACCAAAATATAAATATGTAAGCAGATTCTTTTCTGCCTAAGACCGGAGCTAATTTCATGTAGATAGGTGTCTTAGGACACCTGGCAATGATTCAGGTTAGTGCAGATGAGAGAAATTAATCTGTGAGACAAGGAAGAAACCATTTATATGGAGAAAGTAGCAACCTATGCAGGATGGTATTTATCCAGATGAAAATATCACAGGAAGAAGCTGTGTTCTCTACTAGTAGGGCATTTTTAAAAAATACAATCAGGATATTGTACAGAGCCCACCGTGGCTGTAACTAAGATGCCGGGAGTAGATATTACAAATGATCTGCACCCACGTTTCACACTGTTAAACTGTGATATGTACCAGGCTAGCCTAACCCTGCAGGGGTTTGTTAGTGTCCTGGCAGGAGGAAGAAAAAGTGAAGAAGAGTCATCAAATTTGTGATGGATGTAGGGAAATCCATACCTACCAGTTAGAGAAGCAGTGTGCTAATAAAGATAGTTAATGATCTGTGGAGCATCTGAGGCAAGTGTGGTGTGTTCGGTCACAGTTTTGGCTGATCCAGTGCATGGAGCAAGCCACCGTGTGGATCACCTGGGCCATAGTGTACTGTCTGCATAAGATGGACTCAGCGACTTTTGTTCATTTCCCCTGTAAGACTGGGGTTAAGATGACACATGGTAAAAGTAGTTGCATTAATCATCTTGTTTCATATACATTATTGGCTTAATGAGTATTTTTAGATGTGTTTTCTGCCTTATAAAGTTTGGAATAAAACAACCATGACACTATTTCTAAAATGTTACTGATGCCCTGAACATTTTTCACTGACATTTTCATATGGAAGGTAGGGAAAACGTCATGCATGATAAGAACTTTGCTACTCTTCTGAAAGATTTGAAAGATGTATCTCACTTATAAAATAGAACAGATGATTGGATGCAAACTCACTGCCATCAAGTCAGTTCTGACTCTTAGCGACCCTTCTGGGACTATAACTCTTCATGGGAGCAGATATCCTCATATTTTTCCTGCAGAGTTGCTGGTGGGTTTGAACCATCAGTTTTGGTGTTAGCAGGCCAGTGCCTAACCCACGGCGCCACCAGGGACCACTCAATATAATGCTGTCAGTTGTCATCCTATTATTCTATAGTCAATATAATCTTAGAGGCTTAACAGGAATTTTTATACACTTTATTTCAAAACTGTAAAAACCTTCCCTACGCTCAATTTTATAAATTTTATTATGGTGGTGGTGATGTGCCGTGGAGTTGGTTCCAACTCATAGTGACCCTGCATAGGCTTTCTGAGGCTGTAAATCTTTATGGGAGCAGAAAGCCTAATATTTCTCCCATGGAACAGCTGGTAATTTCAAACTTCTGACCTTAGGGTCAGCAACCCGACTCGTAACCACTACGCTACCAGAGCACCTTTCAATTACATGATAAGCAAAGTTAAAAGACAAGCAATAGAACAGGAGAAAATGTTTGCAGTAAATATAATTCAATAATAGAACTCAGCTGAAAAATGGACAGAGGTATTGAAGAAACACATGAAATGTGGTCCACTAACTCACTGGCAATGAGGGAAGATGAAAATTACAACAAAAGTATTTGTTCACTTTTGGTCCACAGTTCAGACCACCAGCTGGTCCTTGGAAACCCTATTATACAGGGTTGCTATTGGACGGAACCGACTCGATGGCACTTAACAACAACAGTGCTGGCAAATTTTGTTTTTTGAATTGATAACTTACAGTATTGTTGGGTGTAAGAAAGAAAGCCATCATATAGCATATAAAGCCATTTGGGAGGGCAATTTAACTGTCCTTAAGAACATTGTGGGGTAAATGTTCTTCCTTCAACTTAGTAAGCCCACTTTTGAAGAATTGTGCACCCATATATCCAAAGAGACAGGCATTGTTGTGGGTAAAAGCCAAAAACTGGAATTCTGCCAAATGTCTATTAATGGGAAAGTGGTTAAATAAATTATGGCGTATTCATTATATGGCCTCCTGTGCACTCATTTAAAAAATGAAGCAGAGTTTTATGTGGCAACATAAGGTGTTGGACTTCTTCCCGAAAGCAATGGGGAATGATTGTAGGGTTTTAAGTGGAGGCGTGACATGAGCAGACTTGAGTTTTTAAACTATTTCCCTGGATGGATTATGGGAAATAAGACCAGAGAGACAAAGTAGAGGCAAGAACCCCATTAGGAGGCTGTTAATCCAGTCAAGCATTAATAGTGACTCTGTGATATGGCAAAGCAACAACTGCTGTTCAACAGCCAAAAACACACTTACATGGGACAAGAATTGTTTTTTAATTCTATTTTAATAGTGGTTAGACAGCGCTCACCTATAAAGAACTTTCCTAGGCAAGGATTATAACATAGGTTTTCTGGCTTTAAAATTAATAATAGAGTACAATTATAACTCTATTGTTGTTGTTGAGTGCTGTCAAGGCAGTGCTGACCCATGACAACCTTATATACGATTTCCTAGGAGCGGCTGGTAAGCTTGAACCACCAACCTTACATATCAGACCGACTTTGAGCAGTCCAGTGCATTAACCCACAGTACCACACCATAGCTCTATCTGTTGTTGTTATTAAGTGCCATCAAGTCAGTTCTGACCCATAGTGACCCTGTATAGGGTTTCCGAGGAGCAGTTGGTGGGCTTGAACTGCTGACCTTGTGGTTAAAGCCGACTTTACAGTCCAACACATTAATCCACAGCACCACACCTAGTTGTATCGAGTTTGCTTTCCAAATGAAACTTCTCACCAACTGTCAAACAATGGAGCTTATATAGATGACCACTTTTTTTGTTGTTTTTATATTTGTCAGGAACCTCAGAGAAAAGTTCAGTGTTCAACTGCAGTGACCATTTAACTTAGGTGTAGGGTACAGTTAAGTATCCCTGCCTGGGTGCTGCAGCTAATTAAGTGCTAAAATACTTGCTGAGAGGTTGTTGGTTTGAGCCCATCCTGAGGAGCCTCTGAAGATAGGCTTGGCTATCTACTTCCAAAAGATCACAGCCTTGAATCCCCAGTGTAACAATTCTACGCTGCACACACAGGACCACCAGGATTGAATGATCTCTCACAAAAACCGGGCATAATTCATTTCTACTTTTTCCTGTACGTATTTTACTTTTAATTGTGATTTTCAAAGGTTGAATGGTTATATGTGTATTTCAATGTACACTGATTTATCCATGTTTTTTTAAAGACAGGATTGAAATAATTAATAAACTAATGAACATGAATGTTACCATTTTAGCTGCCATAGTTTCTTTGATTCCTTGGTGACTTAAAGGGCGTCATGTGACTTTAGCCTCCTACAGTAGTGAATATTTCATTTTGGTTCAACAACAGTCTTCTAGTAAGAAAGGGGCCATGTTTACTGCACAGCAGACTCCAAGCTACTAGCCAATGCCCCAAGATTTAATTAAGCATTTGTAAAATGCTTCATGGAGTCTTGGTGTGACGCTGTAGGATAAGCACTGGACTACTAACCACAAGGTTGGCAGTTCAAACCCACCAGCCACTCCTCGGAAACCCTATACAGGGTCGATAGGCGTCGGAACTGCCACGAGTCAAAACTAATTAGATGTCACTTATCAACAATAAAATACTTACCACCCTAACTGGCCTTTACAATGGAAGGAGCCGTATAGGCTGGTATTGAAGAGCTCAGAGTTGGGAGCCAGATGGAGTGTTTAAGCTGGGCTGGGCCTCTCATGTACCGGCTGTGGGGCCACGGGCCAGGACTGCGTGGACAGGATGTGCAGTGAACACGGCCCCTTTCTTATGAGTCAGCTCAGACTCCTCCTCACAAAGCTGATTTTGAGCTTTGAATTAGCCAGTATTTGTAAAGTGCTTGCTACAGCTGTTTATTAAATTAAAAACAAAGTGGAGAATCTTGTTTCCTTAGGTGCAATAGGAGTTTGTGACTTCATTTAAAGGGGTTCCTCCTGGTGCTATTGTAGTTAAATACTCAGCTACTAACCTAAAGGTTAGGATTTGTATCAGCTGCTCATCGACTTTCATAATGGTCCAGGACCAGGCAGGCAGTGTTTTGTTCTGTCGTGCATAGGATTGCTGTGACTCAGTGGCACCTAACAACAACTTCTATAAAGATTCACAGCCTTAGAACCCTAATGGGACAGTTTTACTCTCCCGTATAGGGTCACTATGAGTCGGATTGGTTTAGGTGGAATTTAATTTCATACTGTGGATAATGGTGCTGTTATTAGGTTTGAAGCTTCAGGCTTGGCTTTACATGCAAGCAATATACTTTTAAAAGAAAATGTTTTTCTGTGCATTAATCAATTTAAAACCGTAGGTTGCTTATGAATGTTCATGCTGATTAATTGAGTGTGACTTTTTGCAAGGCCAAATGGTGAGCTATAAATACCAGTGAATGAAAGGACAGGCATTTAAAGCAAATGGGTGTGTTAAATATGCAACCTATCTCCCCATTGGTGAAATCTTCAATCTACTGATTTTTCTGTGAATTCTAGTCCACATGAAGGAGGCAGAAATACTATTTGGGGTTTATTTTGTGTGATTGTGCATGAGGATGAAACATGAAATCTTAAGAAGCACAGGCACCCCGCAGACAAAGGGCTTTCCTGTCCCCATCCAAACCAAAGACCAAAGCCACTGCTGTTAAGTCAATTCCAACTCATAACGACCGGATAGGACAGAGTAGAACTGCTCCATAGGGTTTCTGAGACTACAGTTTTATGGGAGCAGATCATCTTGCCTTTCACCTGCTGTGCGAATGGTGCATTTGAACCACCCGTCTCTGAACCACCTGTCTTCCCGTTAGCAGCACAATGCTTAATCCACTATGCCATGTTATTGTTGTTAAGTACCGTCGAGTCGATTCCGACCCATAGCGACCCTGTATAGGGTTTCCAAGGAGCGGCTGGTGAGCTTGAACAGCCAACTTTGCAGTTCAGTTGACTTTGCAGTCTGACACATTAACCCACAGCGCCACACCAGGACTCCTACTGTGCCATTGTTGTCCTCTATCTGAAAAATGCCTTCATGGGATGGAAGTCAGTTTCTAAATGTAATTCCACACAGCCCTCTGACCCTTAGAGAAATCAACAACTCTACTGCTCATTTGAATTATTCACATAAGGAAGGCTTTTCTTTCTTAAGTTAGAACAGTATTGAAAATACACTTTTTTAAATCGTGGTTGTTGTTGTTATGTGCCGTGGAGTTGGTTCCGACTCATAGCGATCCTGTACAGGGTTTCCGAGGCTGTAAGTCTTTACAGGAGCAGAACGCCTCCTCTTTCCCCCACACAATACCTGGTAGTTTCGAACTGCTGACCTTGTGGTTCGCAGCCCGATTCATAACCACTATGTAAGTTTGACCAGAATAAAAATCTATAGAATATTGCATTATTTAAAAAATTAGGTCTCTCCCCCTTTACTTAAGAGAGTTAATTTTTCCATTTACTAGTCACTGATTTCCATTTTTATGATACTTAGTTTTATGTATCATTATAATTATTGTTTTGGTAAATACAACATTGCTCACATACACATAAGTTTTATTTACTCATCTGTCAGTTTGTCGTACTGTGGTGGCTTGCATGTTGCTGTGATTCTGAAAGCTGTGCCACCGTGTTTTAAATACCAGCATCAAGGGTGGACAGGTTTCAGCTGAGCATCCAGACGAAGACAGACAAGGAAGGAGAGATGCACTATTTGTGAATGTTGAGTCACTGGAAACCATATGAATAGCAGAACAGTGTCAGCACCAGAATATTGAATGTTGAAACATAATGAAGAGCAACAGAATATTGTCAGATACATTGCTGGAACATGAGCCCCTCAGGTTGGAAGACCCTCCACTTTACCAAATGTGATTGTCTTCTTCAGGGACTGGTCCATCCTGACAATATGTCCAAAGTATGAGAGACAAAGTCTGGCCATCCTGGTCTCCATGGAGCATTTTGGCTGTACTTCTTCCAACACAGATTGGTTTGTTCTTTTGACAGTCCATGGTACTTTTAATAATTCTCCTCCAACATCATAGCTCAAATGCATCAATTCTTCTATTGGTCTTTCTTATTTAATGTCCAACTTTCACATGCATATGAGGTTATTGAAAATACCATGACTTGGATCAGGCACACCTTAGTTCTCAAACTGACATCTTTGTTCTTCAAAACTTGAAAGAAGTCTTATGCAGCAGATTTGCCTAATCCATATTGCTAAAGCAGAGGGTCAGAGAAAAAGAGGAAGACCCCCAATGACATGAACTGGAACGGTGGTAGCAGCCAATTAGCAATGATTGATGCTGGAGCAGGCAGTGTTTCGTTCTGTTGTGCATGGGGTCACACTATGAGTTGGTACTGACTCGATGGCACCTAACTACAACAGCAGCGACAACAACAGCAAGGTCTATATTGTAATGATTATCATAGGTTTTAAATAACTGCCTAATTCTTTCTAGAAACTTCAGTTTATGGGATTTTTTTTTTTCCTGCCCTCATTTCATTAATTACTAAAAATGAATGCATGAGGAATGTAGTCCTTTTGAACCAAAGCAGAATACTTGGTTGATAAAACCAAAGACTTAATTTAAAGAATGTGGTGTGATCTTCAACTTGGCTGAATATTATTTAGGGTTTTCATCTGATCAGTTTTTTCTCTTGGTAGCAAGGAGATACATTATCTCAAAAAATGACTATTGAATCTACCTAAACATTGGTTTTATGTGGAAACTGAAGAACAGTGGGTTGTTTGTTTTTTTTTTTCCAACTTTTTATAGTCAATTGAGTGAAGGTTTACAGATCAGATTATCAGTTTTACATTCAACAAACCATATACTTTGCTTCGTTACATGGTTACAATCCCTTCCACATGTCAACTGTTGACAGTGTTTACCAATATTCACTTTATCTATTGCTTCTCTCCTGTGTTGCCTGCTACCTTTGTCTTTCCTCTGCTAACCACCTCTCTCTTGTTTATATGTTGCCTGCCCTGTCACCCTTGTTAACATGTGTCTACCCTTTATTGTTGTTAAGTGCTGTCGAGTCAGTTCTGACTCATAGAGACCCCTATAGAGTTGACGAGGAGCAGCTGATGAGTTTGAACTGCCAACCCTGAGGTTTAAACTGACCTTGCTGTCCAGTGCTTTATTCCACAAGGTCATACATATATGGAGCCCGTGAATATTTTTCCCTTCCCTCCCCCATAGCCATCACAGATTGTTAAAGAATAATTATTTACTGATATGTTTGAGTATTTTCCAAAAAGATAATAGGAGCAAACACAGAGACTCATAGTATGGTTTTGATTAAAATTTTCTTATAAACTTGCTATCTACGTGCTGGACTGCAAGGCCAATTTGAACCACAAGTTCTGTGGTTCAAACTCATCAGCCGCTCCTTGGAAACCATGCATAGGGTTGCTCTGAGTCGGGACCAACTGGATGGCATTTAACAGCAACAAAAACAACCTAATTAGAAATGTTGAATAAACCAATAGAAGTGGCATTTTTAGATGCATTCTGTATTTTAATTGATATTGGTGTATGCAACGGTTTCTTTAATTCCAAGATGATTCCATTGAAAGCTTTTCCCATTTTATCGATGGCAAAACTGAAACTTAACAACGTATCTAAACAAAAGTCACAGTGTCACTTTATTTCAACTTGTTTTATCACCCACTTATGCTTTGTCTAGTCTAGCAGTTAAATGAACTAGATCTATGACTTAAAAGTTACCAGTAGCCAGTGTTACAAACACCGGACAAAGAAGAAACTGAGAGATGGAGATTTAAAAGGACAGTCATGGAGTAGCCAAGGAAAGGCCAGCGTAGGGGGAAGGACTAATAATGACAGAGGAAAGGAAGCAGTCAAAGGATTACACTTGTCAATGTTCTAAACTATCTGACACGGATGGTACCTTGATTTGTTGTTGTTAAGTGCCATTGAGTCGGTTCTGACCCATAGCAACCCTGTATAGGGTTTCTGAGGAGCAGCTGGTGAGCTTGAACTGCCGACCTTACAGTTCAAATGGCTTTGCAGTCTGACACATTAACCCACAGCGCCACACCAGGACTCCAGTACCTTGATAAATCTTTCATAATGCAGTGTTCTAGCACAAAGCAAGACTGGACATGTAGTTTCTTTGTAAAGCCTTTCACCATTTATGTTGTAATTTTACTAGTGGTGGTGGTGGTGTGCCATGGAGTCCTTCTGACTCATAGCATCCCAGCATAGGGTTTCCGAGGCTGTAAATCTTTATGGGAGCAGAAAGCCTTATCTTTCTCCCACAGAACGGCTGGTAGTTTTGAACTGCTGACATTGAGGTTAGCAGCCTGACTCGTAATCACTACACAGCAATGTGAACATGCTACTAATATGATGAGTTCTGTGTAATTCTCAGATAATAAAGAAGAAATCATAATTATGTCAAACACTAAAACAGCATTTTTTTAAAATTGATTTTCAAAGTTGAGTTTATCTAGTGTTTTCATTTGTTAAATGAACTAATTATTCTTACATTCAACTGTGGATCAAAAACAAACTGCAGTCTCAGAGTTCTGCCCGTACCCCCTGTTGTCCTAGATTTCATTCTGACTCAAGGTGACCCCAGGTGTGTCAGAGTAGAATTGTGCTCCATGGAGTTTTCAATGGCTGATTTTTCAGACATAGATCTCCAGGACTGTCTTCCAAGGCACTTCTGTTTTTGTTGTTGTTAAGTGCTGTTGAGTCGGTTCCAACTCATACCCACCCTGTAGAGGTTTTCCAAGGAGTGTCTGGTGGATTTGAACCACTGACCTTGCAGTTCAAGGCACCTCTGGAAAGTCTGAAAACTCCAACTTCTCATTAGTAGTTTAATGCATTAACCATTGCCCTGTGGTAGCCCTCTGGTAGAGTACATATCTTAGAGAACAATCCTCACCTGTCCATTGTTTATATTTTGTTTTTTTAAACCAAATAACAAAATTCCAACTCTAAAGTATCCAATTGTAAGAGTAGTTTTACAAGTTTATAAATCCTTATGAACATATGAACACTTATGAGCAAAGATGTCAGCTTGAGGACTAAGGTGCGCCTGACCCTAGCCATAGTATTTTCAAGAACCTCATATGCATGTGAAAGCTGGACAGTGAATAAGGAAGACCGCAGAAGAATTGATGCTTTTGAGTTATGGTGTTGGAGGAGAATATTGAAAGTGCTATGGGCTGCCAAAAGAACCAATAGATCTGTTTTGGAAGAAGTGCAGCCAGAGTGCTCCTTGGAGGCCAACATGGCCAAACTTCATCTCTCATACTTCGGACATATTGTCAGGAGGGACCAGTCGCTGGAGAACGATAACATATTTGGTAAAGTGGAGGGTCAGAGAAAAAGAGGAAGAGCCCCAACGAGATGGATTGGCCAAGGGACAGCATCGATGGACTCAAGCGTGGCAACAGTAGTGAGGTTGGCCCAGGACCGGTCAATGTTTTGTTCTGCTGTGCATAAGGTCGCTATGGGTCGGTACTGACTTGATGGCACCTAACAACAACAACAACAAACCCTTATTCAGTGGTGTCCCCGTTATGGTGCACTTTCCATACTCATCAGAAGGGAAAGGATTTCTCATCTTGCATTACCTCTTTTATAGCCACAGTAAGGAAAGGCCACCATAAAGAAGCTTTTGTATTTTCGGATAGAAGGATATATGTGTGCATATGGGGGAGAAGAAGAAAAGGGGACAGTGTGATAAAGGGAATGTAGGGAAAGATGACATGAAGTACATGTATACTCCCCAGAATCAACAGTTCATCGTCATTTCAGGGTTTGTTTGTTAATGGTTAGATATTTCCTTCATATATCATTCTGGTGCCTTAACCTCAAAAATAGTGCAGACAATTGTAAAGCTAGAAGTTTTGTAACAAAAACGGGGGACTAGTTAATCTTACAGTCCAGAAACAGAAGCCCCTAGGACTATCAAGGGAGAAGAACACAAGTGGAATGCAGAACCCTATCCAGAGAAGCAGCGTGATACCAGAGATGGAGGCAGAGATGGGGACATGGAGAGAGGGAGCAGCTGAGGACTCTAGATTCATTGGGAGAGAGGGAGCAGCTAAGGACTCTAGATTCATGGGGAGAGAGGGAGCAGCTGAGGACTCTAGATTCATGGGGAGAGAGGGACTGAGTGCTGACAGCCAGGAGGCAGGCTTGCAGAATGTGCCCTTTGGTGTGGTGTAAATTATTATATATGCCTGAGTGTTTTTTTTTTTTTTTAAAAGAGCTAAAGTGAATAGAGAGAATTTTTGTTATCTGATGGTACATGTTGTTGTGAAGTGCCGTCGAGTCGGTTCCGACCCATAGCGACTCTGAATAGGGTTTCCGAGGAGCAGCTGGTGAGCTTGAACTGCCGACCTTGCAGTTCAAACGACTTTGCAGTCTGGCGCATTAACCCACAGCGCCACAGCAGGACTCCATTGTAATGATACAGCGTGCATGATTTCTTGAGTGTAAAACTGATGATCTGCCCTGTAAATTTTCACACAATTCACAATAAAAACTTAAATTTTTTTTTTTTTTTTTTAAATAGCGCTGAACAACTCATAACAGCTCTACAAGACAAGGTAGCAGGGGTGCATAAGGTTTCCAGGGCTGAAATCTTTTTAGGGAAGCCAACTGCATCATCTTTCTCCCTATTGCCCTGGAGTCAATTCTAACTCATAGCAACCTTGTAGGACACGAAGATTTCTAGTTCCATAGGTCCCACATGAGTTGTTACAAGTAAGTGTTTTGGAATTCTTCACAATGTTATCCATAATTTGCTTGATCCATACAATCAAATGCTTTTGCATAGCCAAAACACAAAAAGTCTTTCTGGTATCTATGCTTTAAACCAAGATCTGTCTAACATTTGCTATCTCTCATTCCCCACCATCTTTGGATTCCAGCTTGAATTTCTGACAGTTTCCTGAAGACATATATATAGCTACCACCATTTTTTAAGTTATCGTCAGGAAAATTTTACTGGTATGTGGTATGAATGAGATTGTTTGGTAATTTCCACCTTGTTTTGAAATGGGCCCAAATATGAATCTCTTTCAGTCAGCTTACAGTGAGTGTTTCCAGTGTTGTAGCCATTTGTTGAAACATCTCAGTTAGTACTCCATCAATTCCTGAAGCCTTGGTTTTTGCAAGTGTCTGCTCTGCTATTCATAGAGTTTTCACTGGCCAATTTCTTTTAAAATAGACTACTGGTTTCTTTTTCCTAGTCTGTCTTAGTCTGTAAGCCCCCCTGAAACTTATCCACCAGGGGTGACCCTGATGGTGTTTGAAATACCAGTGGCATAGCTTCCTGCATCACAGCAACATGCAAACCACCACAGTGCAACAAACGGAGAGAAACAAGTAGAACCTGTACACAGGCCAAAAGGCATTTGTTTAAACAGAACTAAAAGAGACTGTAGTTTAATACCAGGAAAGGTGTGTGTCATGGTTCCACCTTTCACCGTATTTATTCAGTCTGTTGTTGTTACTGTTGTTGTTGAGTTCTGTCGAGTTGGTTCCGACTCATAGCGACACTGTATAGGGTTTCCAGGGAATAGCTGGTGAGTTTGAACTGATGCTCTTGCAGTTCAAACTGACCTTATGGTTTGGTGCTTTAGCTGAGTCAATAATCTGAGAAATGGGACTCTATGACAAAGAATTGTGGTGTCAAAATTGGAGGTAGACTTATTAGCAGGCTACAACATACAGATGCCACAACTTTGCTTTGCTGAAAGTGAAGAGGACTTGAAGCACTTACTAATGATGATCAAAGACTATAGTTTCAGTATGGATTGTTGTTGTTAAGTGCCATCGAGTCTGTTCCGCCTCATAGCAACCCTGTATAGGTTGCCCAAAGAGCCACTGCAGAGTTTGAAATGCCAACTTTGTGGCTCAAACCAACCTTGTGGTTCAGTGCTTTATCCCACAGCACCACACCAGGACTACACCTCAACATAAAAAGGGAAAAAGTACTCACAACTAGACCAGTAGGATTTCATTTTCCTTGGATCTACAGTCAAAGTCCATAGAAGCAGCAGTCAAGAAATCAAACGATAGATTTATTACATGGGAAAATCTGCTGCAAAAGACTTCCTTAATATATTGGAGAACAAAATATCACTTTGAGGCTTAAGGTACACATGACTTCTCAGTCGCCTCATATGCATGTAAAAGTTGGACAGTGACTAAGGAAAACTTATGAAGAATTGATGTCTATGTATTATGATGATGATATATTATGATGTTGATTTATAACCCACACATAAATACATGCATGGGTTTATTCCAAACAAAGTTGTGTTTAAACCTGTGTCTGCTGTCAGTGGATGGCTGCCGACAAGTTTTCGCAGTGATATATTTGTCTTAGTTTCATTAGGGTACCTTCAAAAATCCACTGGGAGACAATGACTTCCAAGGGGATCTGCTGGGGCCAAACTCAAGACAGACCGGTCAGCTCACACAGCTGTGGAGACAGTTTCTTTTAAGGAAGGGATTCCAAAGTGGTCATAGATTTTCTCAAAGAACACAGGATGATCCCAGGGGCTTATTGTTGTGGTGTGTGCTGTCAAGTCAGTTCCCACTTAGTGAAAGCCTATCTAGGGTTTCCAAGGCTGTAAATCTTTACAGGATCACAAAGTGTTTTCTTTCTCCCACGGAGCAGCTGATGGATTTGAACCTCTGACTTTGCAGTTAGGATCCCAGTGCATAACCCGTTATTTCATCAGGGCGCCAAAGAAGCTTTTTAGGAAGAAGTTTTAAGAAAACTGGAAAGTGCGTTGATGGGGGAAAGGCCAGGAAAGCTGCACTAAGGAACGTTTCCTATCACAACAGCACACCTATTCATTCTTCCAGGGTGGAAGGGCTGTCCTGTAAGACCTCCATTGGCAAACTTTATTTAGCCACCCTACATCCCTTCTGACTTCTCAAAGATCATTGAAAAGGAACACAATTTGAGTCCCTAGAGAATGCCAAAACTACCCTTTTAATATTGTGTAAATCAAAGAGTGCCAAATTCTTCAGGGAAGGGCTTTCGTTGTTTTTAAGTGCCATTGAGTCGGTTCCGACCCATAGTGGACCTGAATAGTGTTTCCAAGGAGCAGCACCACCAACCTTGCAGTTCCAATGGCTTTGCAGTCTGGCACATTAACCCACAGTGCCACACCAGCACTCCCAGGAAAGGGTTGTTGTTGTTGTTGTTAAGTGTCGTTGAGTCGACTCCGACCCATAGCAAACCCGTATAGGGTTTCCGAGGAGCAGCTGGTGAGCTTGAACTGCTGACCTTGCAGTTCAAACGGCTTTGCAGTCTGGTGCATTAACCCACAGTACCACACCAGGACTCCCCCAGGGAAGGGTTGTTTTAGTAGTTGTTATGTGCCGTGGAGCCAGTTCCAACTCATAGTGACCCTATATAGGGTTTCCGAGGCTGTAAATCCAGGGGAGCAGAAAGCCTCATCTTTCTCCCACAGAACAGCTGGTAGTTTCGAACAGCTGACCATATGATTAGCAGCCCGATTCGTAATCACTGCACTTCCAGAGCTCCTTCAGGGAAGGGTTGTTGTTGTTGTTAAGTGCCGTGGAGTCGGTTCCTACTCAGCGACCCTGTACAGGGTTTCCGAGACTATAAATATTTATGTGAGCAGAAAGCCTCATCTTTCTCCTGCGGAACAGCTAGTAGTTTCGAACTGGTGATCTTGCGGTTCACAGCCCGATTCGTAACCACTACACTACCAGAGCTCCTTTCAGGGAAGGGTACAGAGATGGAAAACCACCTTCAGAAGTGTATAGACCTAGATAAAGGATATGTCAAGAAATAATAATTTCACATTTTATTATATTTTTATTTAATAATGGTTTCTGTGACTTTTGTAGCAATACTTTTTAATCTTAATCTCTATCTTTTTAATCTTAATCTTAATATTTTTCATTTGCTGTTCATATGCACAAATAAAATTGTCATTTTGAAATTTAGAACCTTAAGAAACAAACAAAAGGAAACCACCTACCACCTAGCTTCACCATTTAAGGAATTGACTGAGTAGTTAACACTTTCAGCAACATTAGCAGTTTCAGTGCACCCACAGACACATCTGAACAAAGGCCCAGCAATCTATTTCCAAACTCTCCACTGTCAATCTATGACTGTCTCGAGTCCAACTCTGACATAGTTTGCCATCAGCCAGAATCAACCGGACACCCACTGACACGGACACCTTACTAGCCTTTGGCTACCTCACTAGGGCCTTGTGCAGTGGCTCAGTAGGATAAACACTGAACTGTGAACCACAAGATGAGGCTTTCAGCTTCCTCAAAGAACTGGTGGTGGTAGTGGTTATGTGCCGTGGAGTCGGTTCTGACCCATAACGACCCTGTACAGGGTTTCCAAGGCTGTAAATCTTTATGGGAGCAGAAAGCCTCATCTTTCTCCCTCAGAACAGCTGGTAGTTTCAAACTGTTGACCTTGGGGTTAGCAGCCCGACTTGTAGAGCCTCAGAAACCTTAGACAGCATCGCCTTGCCACGAGTCAGAACTCACTCCATAGCACTTAACAACTAAAACAAAAGGCGCTGTGTCCTTTATCTGTGGAGTGAAGCTAATAGCATTCCCTAGCCCTTAGAGTTGTTTGGTGATGAAATAAAGTAATCCTTTTAAGCACTTTGACAAAAGTAGTAGAGACTGAATACATCATGGTAGTTAGTAAAAGTAATAGTAGAAGGAAATGTTTTCTCTCTGTTGCTTTAAACCTTTTAATAAACCCTTCCCATTCACCTAGCTACCACCCCCATTACTTGAAATCAGTGATGTCACTTGGCAGTCTTTGTGATGCCAAAGAAGACAGGAACTAAATTATACCAGTGGCCTTGGTGTATGCTTTAAAAGCACAAGTTAGCTGTCCAGTCCCAGTTATAATTTTCTGATTTTTCATCAACTTCTAGAAAGCCTCTGAGAGAGCTGCCTAAACCAATAAGAAATAGCACATTAAGAAAACTAGATTACAATTGTGAATTTAAAAAAACTTTACCAGACCACCTTTGTGATTCGGCCCTTGGGGTTAGTGATTCTGCTTGATTTTGCTTTATTCGTCTTGTATGTCCCTTAGTAAAAGGAGCTTTAACATGTTTTAAAGAACTTTTTGTGGCTTTGCCCTCTGATTTTGATCTGGGTAAGCAAGGAACTGCCTACATGTCAGATTGTCCTTTTCCCCAAACTTCCTAATCTGTGGATGGTGACCGTCAGTCTGGCTAAAGTCAGTCTGGAGATGTAGTCACAGATCTTACATGTTGATTTCTAGGATCGTTTCCTTAGTCTGCTTTTTGACATGAGAAGTTTTGTGTTTGGTATGTTTATAACTGAATATGAGGAGACTTTGAAAAGTTCCTGGAAAAAATGGAATTGAAAGACAATGGGATTTCTTCATAAACTTTTTGAAGCCCCCTCATGAAAACAGAGAGAAAATATTTAAATTGTATTCCATTTTCCTCTACTGATTAACGGATGTTAATGACAATTTCTCTTTCATTTCCCATCTTTTCCTGAGATTATGTGTTATTAGTGGTTAATTACAGGATCTCTTTTTTTCTTTCTTCAGTAGCTTGTTTTGTGCTTTCTTCCAGACATATCAAAAGGTAGCAAAGAGATGACGCAGCATTGCATACTACACAAAACTGTAGCTAGGAAACCTGGCACCTATGAGCAGTGAGACTTAAATATGTAACTTGCATAGCAGCCTTGAGCATGCTAGTTCAATGCCCCCGTTCTCCTTTGTCTATGAGTTGGAGACAACAACAGAACATGTGAAAATGAAGTGATCGTAGCTACTCTTGGTTAATGAAGCCCTAGTGTGGTGCTGGTGTGGTGCTGTGGGTTAATGCACCAGACTGCAAAGCCATTTGAACTTCAAGGTTGGCAGTTCAAGCTCACCAGCTGCTCCTTGGAAACCCTATACAGAGTCGTTAAGGGTCGGAATCGACTTGACGGCACTTAACAACAGTGTGGTGCTATTGCATAAGCAATGGACTACTAACCACAAGGTTGGCGTTCAAATCCACCAGCCATTCTTTAGAAGCCCTAGCCAGGGCCAGAACTTAACAACAACAACAGCACTATTTGTTACAGTGGTGGTAACAAAAAAATACTAATTTTCCAGGAGCCTCTGAATAGATGATAGAATTAAATGTTTGGAAAACACAGCCATGCATAGTAATATAACTATAAACATATAATTATCAAAAGAACTTGTTCATCACTCGTGTCCCTGGGTAGTACAAATGGTTAACACAGGTGGGATTGGAGGTCACCCAGACGTGCTTTGGGAGACAGACATGGCAATCTAGTCCTGAAAAACCGGCTCTTGGAAACACTATGGAGCATGGTTCTACTCTGATGCACACAGGGTCTCCATGAGTTCTAATCAACTAATACTTGTTCATCATCCATTCATTCAACAAATTGATAACCTGGTTAGAATCAGGCATTGTTCTAGGCACGAGGGATATCACTACAATTGAAAGAAACAGAATCCTTATTCTCCTAGAATTTAGAATCTTATAAAACTTTCATCTAGGTTATATATTTCCCTTAAAATTTTTGAAGGTAATCAGTTTACTTAAGTGAAAAGGAATATTTTGCCCTGTGGTAGAGCCATACATGTGTACTGTTCTTAAACTTCTCACTGTCGTATTTCTGTGTTGTTGTTGTTGTTGTTAAGTGCCATGGAGTCGGTTCTGACTCATAATGACCCTGCATAGGGTTTCTAAGGCTGTAAGTCTTTATAGGAGCAGAAAGCCTAATCATTCTCCTGTGGAATGTCTGGTAGTTTTGAAATGCTGACCTTACTCATAACTACTATGCTACCAGAGCTCCTTATGTACTGTGTAGTTCTAGAGACTTGTTTATTATTATGATTCTGGTATGTTAATGAAGAGGTACTCATTTGCAAATAACTGTTTAATCTGTAATTAAAATCTGGCAGCTCTCTTAAAAGTAAAGACAGTTAAAATGCATAGTCATTGGCTTGCTGTATTGCATATGCAACTGCAAAACATTAAGAAAAGCAAAGTCTATTTATCACTTTTAATGAATCTTTCACCCTGGTCCCACTGAAAATGCGTGATGGTATTCCTGTCATCCCATCCATAGGCTTCTAGAAGCATTAACTGTTTTAGTATAAAATCAAAATCTTAGGATTTTGGTCACATATAAGCAAATTGAAAAAAAAAAAAAAATCATTATCATTACCATATCCTCATTAAGATGATGGGCCCCTGACCATAGCTTCATGTTTGCTTCGTGATCTGAAATTCATGTATGCAAAAGGAATTTTTAAAATCCTTTTGAAATACGAATGATAAATATTTATATAGCCTTAACTCTTTCAGACAGGCATAGGATCATGTTTTAGAAGCGACACGAAGCAGCTTGGGTTTACTTTCAGGATAATTCATCTTCTTCCCAGTAATTACTGAAAAAAAAAAAGATTACACATCTATCAATATTGGGAAAATCTCTTCTTTCTCCCCATTAAGTGTGCTTTGTCTTACTTCTCTGAAATCCTTTTGAGTCATGGCTTCAAAAAGGGAAGAAAAGAATATCTCTGCTTCTCAGCATGATTCTCTCTCCTCAAGCTGGATGGCAGTGTGCCCATCAGGGATGCTGACCTGTACTCCATAAACCCCCCCACCTAATTCTTCCTACAACCTTCTACTATGTAAGCATGCTTAGCAACACTGTGGACTGTAAGTAATTGTTCATATATCCCTGCCATGTGACTTTTTTTTTTTTTAATAACATTTTATTGTAGTTTCAGTGAAAGTTTGTCACAAATTAGGTTCCCAGTTGACAAATTTCTATACAAACTGTTCAGTGACATTAGTTTCTTTCACAATTTGTCAGCCTTCTTTTTTTTTTTTTTAAATGTTTTATTGTGAATTATGTGATAGTTTACATGGGAGAACATTAGTTTTACATTCATTCTATCGTCTCATTGCCATGGTTACAATCCCCTCCATGCACTCCTTCCCCCTTACCACCTCCCAGGTCTTCAGCACACAGTCACTCTCCCTCTCTGGATCTAAAGTCTCCAGCTGCTCCATGCTCCACGTCATCATCTCTGCCTCCATTTCAGGCATCACTGCTTCTCTGGGTAGGGTCCCGCTCTCTGCTCTTCTCCCTTGATGGTCCTAGGGACCTCCGCTCCTAGACTGAGAAGTTAATCACTCCCCTCCTTGCTATAAAACATCTACCTTTACATTTCCGACCCTCACAATCAGTCCTGATAACAATTATTCACTATTGTATCACGAGAGACCCATCTGTATTTCATTGCATCAGCCCCACCTAGTCAGATTGAATACTACTCACTGGAGATTCTACCTTCCTCCAGGCCCTCTGGTCTAGGTTCCCTCTTGAAAGCTTGTAAGCCAGTCACTTCTTGCTTTTGTAGCTCCCCACCCCCCATTTTGGGTAGCCAATGTCCAAGTTGCCCATCCTTGTCTACTCTGTGTGTGGAGGGGGCCATGTGACTTTTTAATAGTTATTCTTCTTAAGGCAGCAACTGGAGAGTTTCCCCAAGACAGTATTCTACTTACAGTTTTCTCCCAACAACCTGAATAAAGATATCCAGTAGTAATGCTGAAATCATGAATGAGTTTTAGCTCACAGAACTGATAAGAAATGAAGGCTGAGTTAGAAATTGGAAATTTAATTAACCATTTATCCTCCTGGAAGCAGTACTCAGAAGAAAGATTTGCTACCTATTTCCAAAAACTCAGTCCTTGAAAACGCTACAGAGCAAAGTTCTAGTCTGGCACACATGAGGTCACCATGAGTTAGAATTGACTTCTCAGCAACTGGTTTGGTTTCTGTTCGATTCATTTGTTTTTTATTTCATTGAAAGTAGTAGGAGTTTGATGAACTCTATTACCAGTAATAATCAAACGTTTCCAACTCCCAGTGTTATGCGTCCCTCAACCTGTGTCATTGGCTCCAAAAGCTAGGCTATTAATCTGAAGACAAATCCATCAGTCCTCAAGCCACAGAAGTGTTCTAGTTATGTACTTATTTCTTTTAGATTGTTAAATAGAATCACCAATATGTTACTCCTATTCACCCTTTCATTCTTTCATCCTTGCCCTTGGCAAATATTGTCCCTCCCAGACTGTGTGTCAGTTCTAGAAGTGGAAGGAAGGGACAGTGATGATAAGATCAGTACCAAGCAGTCAAGCAGGGGTTGACCCCTGTGGGTCTCCATGAGACACCTCTGTGCCTCCTGCAACAGAGCTTCCACTGTGGGCTGTTAGGGGGCACTGACAGACATGGGACTGCTCCTACCTCCTCAGTGAGTGGCCTTATAGGTTACAGATCTCATACCCCAGTCCATTCCCACATTCCCCCCCACCCCCTCAGATGAGAAAACAGAGACCTAAAAGTGAAATGTAGTCCTGGCAGAGCTCTGGACTACTGACCGCAAGGTTGGCAGTTCAAACCCACCAGCTGATCCTCAGCTATGAGTTGGAACTGACTCCACTGTGCTTAACAACAACAATAACAAAAGTGAAATAAATGATTTGCCCAAACAAAGAGTTAGTGGCAGGGGTGGGGCTTGAGGCTTCCTGACTCTCCAATTGTTATTATCTGCTTTCAAGGAAGTTGTCCTTGTTGTTAGGGGCTATGGAGTCCTTTCTGACTCTTAGTGACCCAGTATAGGGTTTCCGAGGAACGACTCCTTTTCTTGTCTTCAGATGTCCTGCCTTTTTCTCTGAGGCTGGGGCTTCTACACTCTGATGGCGGAGGCTTTCTTCTTCTTGTTGTTAGCTGCTATCATGACTTCATTCACAACGATGAAACACTGCCAGGTGCATCTGGCCACTGAAGTCTTTAGGGTTTTCATTGACTTTTTAAAAGGACTGCCAGGCTTTTCTCCCTGGTCCTTCTTAAAGGTTAGCAACTCCACTGAAGCCCGTTCAGCTTCGCAGCAATACACAACTCTTCACTGGCAGAAAAGTGGTAGCTGTACATCAGGTGTATTAGCTAAGGATGGAGCTCTTGTTCCCACACAGAAGGAGAGAATTCTGCCTCAGAAACACAAATAGTCCATGATCTCCTAACTAGTACTCTTCACACCCTTAGTCCAATTGGTTGGGGTCCTTTTTGAAAAGGGGAGGTGATTGTAGTCACGTACCCAGAAACCTTTGGTCATATATAAGGCCATAGATCAGACTGTGGATATTATGAAAAATCTTATCACTGATTGGCAATTAAATATGAGAGGACCGAAAGAGCTTTAAAATATAAATCAGTTCGGTAGTCATCATAATGGATTCCATTTCCATACCTCTTTTTGATGGAACTTTAGGGTAAAAATAGGCAAGAAGTTAAAAGCAAACCATATATACAGTATAATCAGTTAAACAGGAGAAACTCAGTTGGAGGGAGGGTAAAATAATCCACTTTACCTGGGGGACCAGAGGCAGAGCCAACTGTAGAATGCTGAGTAGCTCACCACATAGAGAAGTTCCTTTCAAGATTTAAGTGCTATCCCAAGTTCCATTTTAACTGTATGCTGCCTCCTCGTGCACAGTATGTACAGCATTAAAATGTCTCACCCCAGGTCGCCAGTCTTTATATTTAATGATTTGAATATCCCCAAGGTCTCTCAGCAACTGCAAGGCAGCATCTTTGCAGCAGTTTGGAAATCCAGACACACTAAGTAGGTTCAGTATGTTTCTCCAACTCGTGTGAGTTGGCTAGGTCTCTGCTATTTAGTCTCCGAAATGATTGCAACAGTTCCTGTCTACATCTGTGATAAACAGCTTTTTCCTAGAGCGATTCACAGCTATGGCTGCGTTCAGGTTTAAGTAGACTATGTAATATTGGTTTTGGCAGGAGAGGCCATTTAAAAAAAAAGAAATCAAAGCCGCCCTCATAACTAGATTCTCTTTTGAAAGGTATTACTGATCAAAAAATACAACTCTGAACTGGCAGTTGTTTGGATTAAAAACTACACCCATTTTCTCTTCCCACCTCAATTTTTTCCCCAAAGTCGAGTGATATGAAAAAGTACTGATATTGTAATAATTTCCTTAATAACTTGACACTTGATTCTTTCATCTTCCTCAGTAATCACTCTTGGTTGGTTTGTGTTTTGTTTTTAATTCTCGATTTAAGTGGAACCTGATTTTTGGTTCAAGGGAATAGATAACTACCCATATGCACACCTGCAACCTCAAATTCCTTGTGTTGAATCTTCTATATTTTCTCAGTTTTCTATAATCAAGAGGAAAATGAGGAGAGAAGTTAGAGCTGAGCCAAACTACTCCTATTTAAATTGCACAAGTGTATACGTACTTGTGTGTGTGTGTGTGTGTGTGTGTGTGTGTGTGTGTGTGTGTGTGTGTGTGTGTGTGTGTGTGAATATGGGCGTGCGTAGAGCTGATTACTGGTTGCAACACAATTTGGTTGAATTTCAGTGGTTTCATTAAACCTCAGGATAGTAAAACAGTGTCAAAACAGGGAAACATACTAGGTGAAAAGAAACATAAATAGATCAGTTTTGTTTAAATAAAGACATCATCCTGGAGGCCCATAGTAGGGCCTGATACTGGCTTTTGTAGGTCACCATGGCCATTTCTCAGTATGATATTCTTCTAAACCGCATAGCGGGACTTGTACGTGTACTTGAAGAAGCAGCCTCTTCACAGCAGGAGAGAGAAGAAAGCATTGAGATGCAGGTGCACAGCAACATAAGTAGGCTCTTCCCCCAGCATCCTGAATGCCTGGCCCATCAGACAGAAGCTCTGGAGCTTTCTGAGTCCCTTGGAGCTAAGCCAAGAAGTATGGGGGTGGGGCCGGGTAAGGGTTGGGAGAGAATAACTGTTATTCGGTCTTCTTTAATGAGATGTATTGCCCACTGCTGAAAGAGTGTGGCAGTGTCTTTTGTTATGCTAATTAGACACGATTAGTGCTAGGCTGCCTTTGATTTCTGCCTAATCCTTTCTGCTTCCTCAGCCTCTGTCCTGGCTGGCAAACGGTTGAAAGATGGTGGGGTGTTCTGCATGTGATATTTATTGCTCACATCTCTGGTCTGCTTTTTTGGTAATAGGGCCGGGAAGGAAAGATTTATTTTGCCAAAGGCAACTTATATTTTGGACATTCCTTTTTGGTTGGTTGTATTTTACTTTATTATTATTATTTTTATTATTTTTAATGACTTTTGAGAACGATCGATTTCTACCTCTTAAACCTCAGCGCCATTTTTGTTTGCTTGGTTGCCTTTGCAGCCACGTAAAATGGGAAATGACAGATTGAAAAATTAAGATGGCCTCTCCTTGGTTGCCTGGATTTCCCTAATAACAACGAGTAAGTTGATCCTGCCTTATGCTTTTGGGGAAGCTGTGGTCAACCAGAAAAATGGGAGCAAAAATAATTTAGAAATTTGCCAATTCAAAATTCTTCTCTTTACAATTTGTAGGTAGGTATACATTCATTCCTAAAATTAAGGCATTACATTTGCATAATTACCACAATTGAAGAGTATGTTTAGTTACAACAAAACAAAAGAAGATTTGAAAAGTGACCAATATATTCCTCTCTAAAATAGAGATATGCAGCATTTCTATTAAATCCTTAAAAACAAAATCATAATGTTTTAGACTAGCCCTATCCAACAGAAATATAAAATGAACCACAGATGTGATTTAAAAATTTTCTGGTAGCCACATTAAGAGAGTAAAAAGAAACAGATGAAGTTAATTTTAAGTAATATATTTTATTTAGGCCAGTGTATCAAAATTTATCATTTCAATATGTAATAATATAAAATTATTAATGAGGTATTTGCATTCCTTCATTCAAAGTAGGTTTTCAAAACTTGCTGTGCAGTTTCAAATGATGTGTATTTTACAGTACAGCTAATTCTCATTTACCATCGTTCATGTGGTTATGGGCCACTGTATTAGGCAGTTCCATTATAGATTACTTCAGAATTTACTACCTGCCTTAAAAAGAGACTGTTCAAGAGAAAATCTATCTTTTATATTATGGGCCAAACATTACTAACTGTATGACCAGGGAACTTAATCTCTTAGGGGTCTTGGTTTTCGCATCTGTCAAATGAGAAATGTAATCCAAAAGTTTGTCCATCCTCTGAGTCCATCCTCTGAGTTGACATTTGTTGTTAAGTGCTGTGGAACCATTTCTGACTCATAATGACCCTGTATAGAGTTTCAAAGGCTTTAAATCTTTGAGGGAGCAGAAAACCTCATATTTTTTGTGCACTGTGGCTGGTGGGCTTGAACCGCTGACCTTGTGGTTCACATTCCAGTGCTTATCCTATGGAGCCACTTGAAAAAGAAGTCTTCTTAACACTATGAAAAAAAAGAGGAAGAGGTACTGAATAACACACCCACACCTATTTTTTCCTTCTAATGTCTGAATCTTCCTTTGAATTGTTCTGATTTTGTTGTTAAGTGCTGTCAAGTTGGTTCTGACTCATAGTGATCCTTTATAGGGTTTCCAAAAAGCAGCTGATGAGTTTGTGTCACCAACCTTGTGATCCCGTGCTTTATCCTAAAGCACCCCACCAGGTCTTCTAATTGCTCTACAGCATATGCTGTGTTGATTGGTGTCTTAAGAGTCTGAGGCACCTGGTTCTGAGTAGTCATTGCTCAGTGCTTTGAGAATGAGAGTTTGGAGTAAAGGTAAAAGGGAGTTGACAAGTAATTTCTGCAGATTACTAGATTACATAAACCCAAAGCTGTATTTCTAATTGGAAGTGTAATGGTGTAGATCTCTCATGCTAAAAAGGGATCTGGTCAGCATTTACCAAGTAACTCTTTGTTGTAGAGAAGTATTTTAACCAGATCAATAAAAGCATTGTTGCTTTTGGCCCTCAGCCAGGGGATGAAAATAGCTTTGTTATTAAGGATGGAATTTTGCCTCCAGCAGGAAAAGACTGTCTTGAGTTGTCTTTCTCTAACTGGTATGGACACATGGCTAGGAAAAAACCAGCTAGCAACAGAAGACAAAAGACTCAGGCAGCTGTTGTTAGAAGAAATTCCATAGTCTGATTTGATTCAACAGAACTGCCATGGATCTGGTCTTAGTATCTGGTATTATTGCTTTGAGGAAAAGTACTTTTGAAAAGCCAAATTGTTTTTACAGTTTTTCTTAGTGTTTAGGTTGTGTCTGAAATATATGGAAGAAATAAGAGGCAGTGAGATGCTCAGATGGAGGTAGTAGTAATGGTTCAGTGGTAGAATGCTCACCTCCACAAGGAAGGTGGAGGTTCCATTATTGACCAATGAACCTCATGCATAGCTACCACATGTCCATCAACAGAGCCTTCCGTGATGCTATGATGCTGAGCAGATTCTGATGAAGCTGTCAGACAAGAGAGGTCTGGCAATCTACTTCAAAAATTGGCCATGAAAACCCTATAGATTTCAGTATAGGTAGCCCCCAGATTATGAGTGAGTTCTGTTCCCTAGTCTGTCTTTAAGTCAAATTTGTATTTGAATCAGAACAGTTAGGTACAGTTCATATCTATTGTCCCTCAAATGTTTGTTTTAGGATAGGTGTATAATACATGTAGCGTGCTTTTCTATGACTAAAAAATATTGAAGAATCACTTTCAGACACACTAACACGTCTTTAACATAATACAATAATAATGGTTTCATAACATCTTGCAAAGTAGTGCCCATTGTATTTACCTTGAATTTTTAATATAATACGCTTTACAGGGGATGGTTCATAACTGTGGGTTGTATGTAAGCCATGAGGACCCGGGAACTGCCTGGAGTCCATCCTACAACTGATCATGGGGATTGTGCAGGGCCTTCACAATGGCTAACAACAAAAACACTCAGGGCAATTCCTAGATAACTGTGGGCTGGTGAATTACCTAATGTCTCTTCTAGCCATAGTGTGTAACTCCCACCAAATAATGTTTCCATTCTGCTCATCCAGGTAAGAGAAAGTGGGAGAAGATACTGGTAGGATGACATGATTCAGCTGTGGATATTAACAGAGTCCACTGTAATTTGTAAACATTTGAAGCTCTAGCATGAGTATAAAATGAACCATCTCAGAAACAGGACCTGGTGGGGAGGGGGGAGCAATCTCACTACCATCAAAGAAGACAAGTCAAGAGCAGGACACATCCTTTGGACCCTGAGATCCCTGTGCATTGAACCTGCTCAATTCAGGGACCAAAAACTGTGAGACCAGAGGAGTAGCAGCAGTAGAACCAAGAAGTAGAGCCGGAGACAGAGCAGTGGCTTTCCAGCCCATGGAGCAAATAAAGCTCAATGACTTTGTAGGAGACTTGCTTGTAAAGAGGGTGCCTCCAGGCACTTCAGGGGAGTGCTAGGTTTGCTGACCCACAGAGCTGGAGCACAGTGCCTTCAGGCTGAGGCTCATGGGAGAGTGGTGTGTCCTGTGGGCATTTATCAGCAGCTGACTGAAAGTGCTGTGCCCTGAACATTTCGGACCCTGAATTATAACCTTTTAACTTTCCTGGTCAACCCATAACTGTGAAGATGTTGTATGAGTTATATGTGGCCATTGCACTGAATTACCAACGCTAGCAGAGTAAGGAACATTGGGGGAGGAATGGTTTCTTGTGACTTTTTGTTTTTCAACAGTCCACCACACTCACTGCCATCAAGTTAATTCTGACTCACAGCCATCCTAGAGAACCAAGTAGAACTGCTCCTTAGGGTTCCTGTAAATCTTTACGGGAGCAGACAACCTCATCATTCTCATACAGAACGGCTGGTGGGTTTGAACCGCTAACTTTATAGTTAACAGCAAGCAAAAGGGGGCTTCAAAAAGTTTGTGGGAAAAATTATTCTGTTTTCATTCCATTTGCTCACAACTTTTTGAAACCCACACATACTAAATATTTTACAGGCATTGATAGTGTAGTTCAAAGAAACATTTTTTTTTTTCCTATTGTTGTTGTTAAGTGCCATCTAGTCGATTCCTACCTATAGCTACCATGTATAGGGTTTCTGAGGAGCCGCTGGTGAGCTTGAACTATGCTACTAGTAAGTATAGCTGGAATTCTGATGTGGCATTGTAGGATAAATGCTGGAGTTCTCACCACCAGGTCAACAGTTCAAACCCACCAGCCACTCCTTGGAAAGTCTATACAGGGTCACTGTGAGTCGGAACTGACTCCACGGCTCTTAACAACAGTAAGTGTAGCTAAAGAACAGCCATCTTTTATATAGTGGCTACTGTTTTTTTTTTAATTTTTTTTCAATCAAGTAAAACATATTTTCTGTCATTAAGTCCAGCCCCTTTGAGAAAAAGCTGGCGTCATGAAATCTTCTCTCAAGTATTCTTATGAAGACTGTAAACTGATAACTAACATTTCTAATACAGTTGACTTAGGGGCTCGTTACTTGTTTTCGATGCTCTCATCATTTTTGACACACACCTCTGTATCATGGCCTTATTTCATTGTGGAGCACCATTGTAGGGTAAAGATGATACTAAATTTTAATGTTACTGTTGGCTGTTTTTAGCCTAAGCATGCCTCATTCTTTAATTCCAGCTTCTTCAGGGACAGAAACACAGAAGTGTGCATAAACTGTCAGGAAAATGGCTGTCTACCCTGGGGACCCAGCATCGCATGCTCTGCCTGTTGTGAATGATGAATCAAAATGGAAAGGTTATCATTTTCATTAGCTAGGAAAGAACAAGACCATACTTTTCTCCAAGTGTAATTACAGTGGTTCACTGGCAACATTACACTGCAGTAATTAGTCTAAAGGTGTATGTGAGGGCAGGCTTTAGCACAGACACTAGAAATATTATTTCAGAGTTTAAGGTCACAGCCTTGTGTTTAACATGTTCCAGGCAGCTTAGGAGAAAGAGGGGGGGATAAAAAAGCTAATTTGAATGGAGCTAAAGAAAGACATTTGACATTTCCCAGAGTCTTGCATTCAGAAACCAGTCAGTTAGAAAAATTGTGTTTTATTATCTACAATAAAATTTTTAAAAAAGAAAGAAAGGAAAAAGAGCTGCAGAAATAGCTTGTCAGAATCTTTTATAGGATACACAGGGATAAAAATTCAAGCTGATGGGGAATGTGAGGTAAATAATTATGAGAGTCTTTCATATGTGTGTTTTCATCGTCATTCTTTTCCTAAAGCAATTGTTAGGATCAACAGAAAACGCAATTTTTAAAAACATTTCAATGGAAGCAAAATAATTTCTCCACCATCTTTTAAGTGTTTTCAAGAAATAAATGTGTATCTTACACAGGCCCTCAAATGTATATCTATCCTTTGTGAATTATTTTTTTAATACTCTGAGCAGTAATATTAAAATACTGAAATTTCTACTACTCGATCCTCCAGAGTAAAAATCAAAATGATGTTATTTTCCAAAGCAATCACTCAGCTTTTCTGTTTGAGTAAGACAAAAGTCAGGGGTGCGGGTGGATTTTAGTAAAGAGAAAAGTAAACTTTACCTAATGTTTATATTTAAAGTCATATATAAATTTAAGAGAAATTCTTTTACTCTTTTAGTCCACGGAGAACTTAAACAAGTAACATTTCTTAACCCGGTTAAAGGATATTAGTACAAATGCCCTAATGTCTTTGTTTAATTTGGGTGATGTCTGCCTGTCTTCAAACAATTCTTTTTTTGTTTCTCTCTTTAAATCCTTATTTAGCCACATAGAATATTGCTGGTTTTACGACATATAGGGAAATAGAGTGCCCTTGAATGAGCATTCAGGCAGTAACCGAATTCTGCTGGAAACCACTGCTTTTTCCATGCAAGTGTGTGTTTTATGTATGTTCTCTGGCCATATGGTTAGAACTGATGTTTCTCACAACTTTAGGCACATAATAACAGCATAAATGGGACACAAACAACAGCTAGCTGAGTATGCAACATGCTGAAAAATGTATCCAAAAATTGCATTTAAAAAAAGATGGCTTTTTTTTTTTTTTTTGGTCACAGATGTTTCTCTGTTCAAGGAAAAGTCAGACTACAGTATTAGATCCATGAAACTGTAAGTTGTCTACAGCAAACAATTAAACAGGAAGCTTCAAGGAGTGAGAATAGTTTAAAGATTTCCTTTTCATCTCTTTACCACCAGGGAGCACATCGCTACATCTTGCTGTACTTCAGTTTCTTTCCTGGGAAATAAGGGGTTTGCTAAGCCCTCTTCAAGTCCTTACATTCATTGTCTATCTAGAGGAATATTGCTTTTATTTTCTTCCTTTGCAGTAAAAAAAGACATAAGAGCTTTTCTCCCATCTTCTCAGCAAGACCTAGGAAATTGCACCAAAACCGTTGTTTCGTTGTTGTTAATTGTTGTCAAATTGATTCTACATCGTGGGGAACCCATGTGTAGCAGAGTAGAAGTATGCTCCCGAGCAATTTCAAGGCTGCGACCTTTCAGCAGCAGATTGCCAGACCTGTAGCCTGAGTTACCTCTGTGTGGGTTAGAACTACCAACCTTTCAGCTAGTTGTCAAGTGCTTAACCACTTGTGCCACTCAGGGACGCCTTTCAATCATTGAAGCCATATTTCCCAACAGCTCTTCGAGATCATCACCTTATCTGTGAAGTCGAGGACGGGTGATTTTATAGGACTATTTTTTCATTCAGTTTTCATGAAATATATTTTTAAGGTAGGATTAAAATGGGCTAAGTGAAGTTCTGCAGATCACAGGAAAAATCACTTTCTCCACTGACACTTGATAATTTGCAAAGTATGCCTAGCAAGTTAAAGCAGGTAACACGACTGGCAGACACATTCAAAAGTCCAGGGTGGTGGTTTGCTGGCAGTTTGAGTCACTTCCAACTCCTGGAGCCCCTCTGTAGGGTTTCTGAGGGTGTAAATCTATGCAAAGCAGAAGGTCTTATCTTTTTCCCTCAGAGCACCTGGTAGATCCAAACTTATGACTTGGTGGTTAGCAGCCCAACTCATAGCCCACTGTGCTACCAGAGTTCCTCTCAAAAGGCCATGTTGTTGTTGTTGTTTAGTATTGTCGATTAGAGTCTGACTCATTCCAAACTGTGTAGGGTTTCCAAGAAGCAACTGTTGAGTTTGAACCGCCAACCTTGTGGTTCAAACTCACCTTGTGATCCAGTGCTTTATCCCACAGTGCCATACCAGGACTCCAAACGTACATAGAGCTGGGTTAAGTAAAGGAAACCACCTTTGAAAGTATGAATTGTCGCTTGCTTCAGATAGTTAGAATCAAGTTCCATATCTGAAAATGTCCTGAAGGTCACAATTGTATAAGCTTTTCTTCCTCGTCTTTTGAAACTGCTTAAATATAGCAATAGAGTTTCTAGCTTTTATACCCAAGTCAAAGAAAATGGTTTTTATTGTTTGCTTATTGGTTTTCATAATTGCTGACTGCTAAACATTGCTGGCCTGTGAAATGAAAAGGCTCCTGGTCTCCATATTTACTGATGCACTTGAGATGTGGTTGTTATTAGGTGCTGTGGAGTGGTTCTGACTTGTAGCGACCCTTTTACCAACAGAATGAAACACTGTCAGGTCCTGTGCCATCCTCACAATCGTTCTGTTTGATCCCACCGTCGTAGTCACTGTGTTAATTAATCCATGCCATTGAGGGTTTTCCTATTTGGTAGTGACCAAGCATGGATGTCCTTCTCCGGGGATTGATCCGTCTTGATAACGTGTCCAAAGTTTGGGAGACAAAGTCTCACCATCCTCACTTCTAAGGAGTGAACTCTGTTCCTTTCAGTTTGTTTTTCTGGCAGCCCGTGGTTAATATTCGATGCCACGATCATAATTCAATTCTTGTTTGATCTTCTTTATTCACTGTCCAGCTTTAGCATGCTTATGAAATTACTGAAAATTCTAAGTTTGGTAAGATGCATCTTAACTTTAAAGTATCATTTTTGCTCTTTAACTTTCAAGAGATCTTTTGCCACAGATTTTCCCAATGCAATATGTCCATTTGGTTTCATGACTGCTACTTCCGTGGGTGTTGATTGTGCATCCAAGTAAAATGAAATCCTTGACAGCTTCCGTCTCTCTCCATTTAGCATGATGCTGCTTATTGGTCCACTTGTGAGTTGTATTCCATACTGAAAGCTGTGGTCTTTGACTTTCATCACAAAGTGCTTCAAGTCCTGTTTGCTTTCAGCAAGCAACGTTGTGTCATCTGAATATTGTAGGTTGTTACCTGCATACCTTTTTCTTCTTTGTATAGTTCAGTTTCTCAGATTATTTGTCAAGCATACAGATTGAATAAGTATGGCGAAAAGACACAACCCTGACATACACCTTTCCTGATTTTAAACCAGACAGTATCCCATTGTTCTGTTTGAGTGACTGCCTCTTGGTCTATGTACAAGTTCCTCATGAGCACAATTAAGTGTTCTGGAATATCCATTTTTTTCAGTGTTATCCAGTTTGCTGTCCATAGAGTCAAATGCCTTTGCACAGTCAACAAGACACGGTAAACGTATTTATGGTATTCTCTGCATTCAGCTAGGATCCACATATATAAAGCATATACATTTTTCATAAACCTTTATATGTACAGTTCTTTATTTAAGCAGTGTTGGGATATATGGTATGCACCTTGTTTAATTTATTTAATAGACTGGAGTACTAAATAATAAAATATTTTGAATAGGAGGTAATGTTCCTAACTGAAGATCCTA
Organism: Chrysochloris asiatica; assembly: GCF_000296735.1. Classification (NCBI taxonomy): domain Eukaryota; kingdom Metazoa; phylum Chordata; class Mammalia; order Afrosoricida; family Chrysochloridae; genus Chrysochloris; species Chrysochloris asiatica. The sequence continues at coordinate 4,626,969 of NW_006408558.1, read as the reverse complement.
AGCTTTAGCATGTTATAGATATTATGTTGTTGTTATGTGCCGTGGAGTTGGTTCCGACTCATAAAAACCCTGCATAGGGTTTCCGAGGCTGTAAGTCTTTACGGGAGCAGAAAGCCTCATCTTTCTCGTGCGGAACAGTTGGTAGTTTCGAACTGTTGTCCGTGAGATCAGCAACTCGATTCAGAACCACTACACTACCAACCAACTATAAATTACATACCTATAAAGAAAAGTCCAAATGAAAAGGGACATCTTTTTTAGAATTGTAAAAAACAAAAAAGATCTTTCTTTGTTGGGAAAATTTTGACAGACTTCTTTAAGGGAACTTGATATTTTTTAGTTACTTGATATTTTTTGAGAAACTAAATTTTTTTCAAAATTGTATATTAAATGCAACAAGAAAACAGCTATAATTTGCAAACTGCTCTAGACTTACATTTACCTTAAGAAAAGAGATAGTCTCCATTTATTTATTTCCTTCATCTGATTTCTGTGAAAACCTAGAGGTGTACCAATCCCCAGTGTCTACATTATCTATCGTGAATGATGACTTAGAATTTGAAAGCTGAAAATCCCTTCATCTACCTCCTCTTCAGGCCGAGTGTCCTTACCCCAACTCCATTCTAGTTCTACCGATGCTCCCATTTGTCAGATGAGGAAAGTGAAGGCCCCAAACCTGTAGAGTCAAGTATCTTTCATCTTTTGTGTCCTCTTTTCCTCCTGTTTAATTTTACCTTCTTTTCCTACTTGTCCAACAAGAAAAGTCATGTTTTCCTTCTCTTCTCCTCAGTCTTCACTTCACTCCTCCACTGAAAAGTCTGTCTCACAAAGATCATCTAAGAGTTCTTGGTTGCCCAGCCTCAGATATCTGCCTGGTGTCCCTCAGTGATAGTTGATGTTTTTGAACAACTCTTCTTCAGATTCCTTTCCCTTGAATTCTTCCCCAGGCATGCTCTGTAGATTCTAACCATTTCTTCTCTGTCCAAATCACTTCTACTTTCTTTCTGCCAGTTGTCAGCTTTCTGGAAGCCATGCTGCCTTGAATTTGCCTTTCCACTCACACCTTAATCATCTCTATGGCACAGCTATATTGTACTACAAGTCACAGAAATTTTATGAAAACCATTATGTTCAATTTTTTGTACATTTTCTGGATTCTGTTTGTTATTCAAACAGCCATTGTGTTACTTTTAAAAATGTCTGTGGCAGACCAGTGATCTAGCTCTGCATTCTTATCACTGGCTTTCACTGTAGGATATTGTTGTTATGTGTCACCTAGTCAGTCCTGATAGAACTATCTAATAGTGTCCCACTGCTATTCATAAGATTTTCCGTGGCTAGACATTGAGAAGTAGTCCACCTCTCCTTTTTTTCTGTCTGTCTTAGTCTAGAAGCTCAGCTGAAACCTGTCCATCCTGGGTATACTCTTGTTGGTGTTGTTAGGTGCCATCGAGTCGGAACCGACTCATAGCAACCTTATGCACAGCAGATTGAAACACTGCCCGGTCCTGGGCCAACCTCACTACTGTTGCCACGCTTGAGTCCATCGATGCTGCCACCAAGCCAATCCATCTCGTTGGGGGTCTTCCTCTTTTTCTCTGACCCTCCACCTTACCAAACATGATATCCTTCTCCAGTGACTGGTCCCTCCTGACAATATGTCTGAAGTATGAGAGACAAAGGTTGGCCATTTTGGCCTCCAAGGAGCATTCTGGCTGCACTTCTTCCAAAACGGATCTATTGGTTCTTTTGGCAGCCCATGGCACTTTCAGTATTCTCATCCGACACCATAACTCAGATGCATGAATTCTTCTTCAGTCTTCCTTATTTACTGTCCAGCTTTCACATGCATATGAGTGTTGATAATTGATCCAAGAAAAATGAAGTCCTTAACAACTTCAATATTTTCTCTATTGATAAGAATGTTGTTTATTGGCCCAGTGGTGAGGATTTTTGTTTTCTTGACATTGAGATGTAATCCATACCTAAGGCTGTGTCCTTTGATCTTCATTAGTAAATGTTTTAAGTCCTCTTCACTTTCTGCAACAAGGTTGTATCATCTGCATATCTCAGGTTGTTAATGAGTCTTCCTCCAATCCTGATGCCATGTTTTCTTCATAGAACCCAGCTTCTCAGATTATTTGCTCAGCATACAGGTTGAATAAGTATAGTGAAATAATACAACCTTGTTGCATACCTTTCTTAATATTAAACCATTCAGTGTCCCCATGTTCTGTTTGAACAACCGCCTCTTGGCCCATGTACAGATTCCTCATGAGCACAATTAAGTGCTCCCGAACACTCTGTTGTTAGCTGCCTGCCATTCATGGCAACCCCATGTGCAACTGAATGAAATGTTGTGTGGTCCTGCACCACCCTCACAATCACACGTCAGACTAGTGGGCTCCATAAGGTTGTCATTGGCTCATTTTTAGAAGTAGATCATCAGGTCTTTCTTCCAAGCCCATCTTAACCCAAAAGTTCCACTGAAATCTGTTCAGCACCACACAAGCCTCCACTGATGGACGGTGGTGGTTACACCTGAGGTGCATTGCCGGGAATCAAATCATGGAAGGCAGGAATCCCACCACTTCCCCCAGAGACATTCTTGATGGTGGTGGTGGTTGTGTGCCGTCAGGTTGGTTCCAACTCGTAGGGTTTCCAAGTCTAGAAGTCTTTATGGAAGTAGAAAGCCTTGTCTTTTTCTCTGTGAGCTTCTGGTAGATTCAAACTGCTGACCTTGTAGCTAGCAGCCCAACATGTACCCCACTACACTACCAGGGCTCCTTGAGACTTTCTTAGGATATGATATGATTACTCGAGTACCCTAAATCTTATCATACAAGAATCTTTCACCACAGTGGGTTGTCGTGTGAGGTAGAAGAGTAGACAATTGGGAAATATAGGGGGAAGGGGCTCATTGAAAAAGGAGATTTGAAGCTTGTCTATGAACACTTAGCTCATAGGTCCCTTTATTGTCACCAACTCAAAGTTGCCTCTCCCTGAGTTCTACCTGGTCTCTGCTCCTCATTAACCTCACTGGTTTTTAAGGTTATTATTTGAAATAGTCAATTCTCTTAATGACTATATTTGACATTCATTTCAACTCACTTCATTTATTTTAAAATATCGAGGAGATAATTTATTATTGGGGGGGTGGGGGTGTGTGTGTGTGTGTGTGTGTGCGTGCGTGCGTGCGTGCGTGTGTGTGTGTGTGTTCAGGTGTTGAGGATTGATTACAGCTGCTTTTGATCAAACCCTAGCCACCTTCCACTCATTTTCATTCTAAGGGCCTCACCAGTGAGACAAGGCCCATGGCTGAAACAACAGAAAGAAAGAGTATCAGCAAGTTACTATACCAAGCAGTTCTCTTGAGACCCTTTGGCAAATAGCAGTTAAATGCTCACCTACAAACAGTTCTCTGATGGTTGACCACAAACTTTGCCCTCTACTGTATAAGCATAGTTAGTCTTTCTGTTAACGCTGTGTGTATATTCTGTTGTCATTATTATTTATCACCTGGTGTGGCGCTGTAGGATAAGCCTGGACCACAAGGGTAGTTTGAACTGCAAGGTCGGCGGTTCAGTCTCACCAGCTGTTCCTCATAGGGTCTCTATGATTCAGAAACAACTCAATGGCTCTTAACAAAACAATATCAGTTATTATCTGCACATGTAATACAACAACCTCAAATGGTAACTATAATGATCTACATTAATTCCAACAAGAGAAAAGAAGCAATATAAGTTTTATTTTAGTGGCTCTCCATTCTCATATTGTCGCTAGATTAATTTCCTGAAAACTTAATGTTAGATGAAGTGTAATTACAGACTTCCTTAAGAATCATTGACAGACACTTATCCTATGTTATAAGCAACTCACACTGTGAAATGTGTGCAAACATTCAACGTTTTCTCCCAGAGGAATATACTTCAGTGGAACCAACATCCACCAGTCTTTTTTTTTTAAATAACAAAGCTACTGAAGCTCAAAAGAGAAAAAGAAGAAGTTTGGTGAACTTTGCCTTAAAACAGATCAACATTCCAGAAATCTTAATTGGTTATCAGTAAGGGAAATCAGTCTTTGATAAAGTATTGTCTCAGAGACCTTAGCAACCTTTGGCTAAGGGATCTACATTTTGAATGAGACAGTAGACGAAATATTTATTTAGGTATTGGCATTGAATAATTGAAAGGGGAGTATTTCTTTATAGCTATATATTTTTGAATTGTTAGGTGGTTTATTTGGTGCAGCTGTGTTTATTCTTCCAAAATGTAGGCTACCTACAGAATATAGAAGCAAACCCCTACAAATGAGAATAGGAATTTCTCTTAAAAAATAAAAATCATCTTGCCAGTATGGTTTAATTGAGGGGAAGCGGCTGAATTTATCAAATAACAAAGCCAGAAATAATTCTGGGCACAATCATTCAATACAGCTGGTTTGCTTATATCAGTCTTTTTGACAACCTTGGTTGTTTTTTTAAAAAAAAGTAGTTGGTATTTTGAATAAATGCTACATTCCACAGTGCAGTCAACTTGGAAAAGACAAAAAATTTTGGAAGTCACATTTCTGTAGCCAACAATTTGGCTGACTTCACTTCATTATTAAAAGTGCACGCTTAGATCATAACTGTTCATTGATCCTCTAGAGTATTGTTTCTGTTGTTAAATGCCGTCAAGTCAGTTCTGACTTATAGTGACGCTGTATAGAGTTTCTGAGGAGCAGGTGGTAGATTTGAACCCAGCCTTGCAGTTCAAACTGATTTGCCGTCCAGTGCTAATCTTACAATGCCACACCAGGACTCCTACAGAGGGCTAAGAATCCCATATTTTTTATTTAATTAATTTTTTTTTTTTTTTAAAGAAAGTGAAATATATAGAGGGTTAAGAGTCCCATATTTTGCCTTCTTCCTCTTTGAAATAAAATAATAAATAAATAAGTATGGGATCATGACAGTTTCAGCCAGGAAAGGACAGTTACCTGTTACAGAGAAACATGTACATAAGTAAATAACTATTGTGAATGAGTAATTTCAGAATCTTATGAAGCATGTGAAAGGTTGAGGTACAAGAGCTTGACTCATGTTTGGAAACATTTCTTTAGTATTTTTTCCGGTCCTCACAATTCAAATTAATGTCTATTACTACTCCTTCATATTGCCAAAATATTTTCATGAATTTGGATTAGAAGCAGCTTGTTCTGGCTTGTTTTTGCAACGTTGTTTTCAGAAACAAAGTGATATTTAGAAAATTTTTGTATGTCTTAGATGCCTTAATTATCTTATGTTGAAGGAGGAAGTAAGATCAAATTCTGTTTTGCAGTGATGACTTCATACTATGCTAATTTTACATGATCACATAATTAATGTCCTTCAGGCAATTTGAATCAGTGATTCATGGGTTTGCTTGTTAAACATTAACAATCTAGAGCCTACTTTAAATCGAAGAGTATATATTGGTCAAGAAATATTTGGGCCAACACTGATGTTAGGTTATTAGATGTTTGCTCTAATCTTGCCTTTTTTCTCCTCTCTTTTCATAGATTGGTGAAAGACAACAAGTGTTAGTAACAGAAGAGTCTTTCGATTCCAAGTTTTATGTTGCACACAACCGATTCTATGAGCAGGTAAGAGATACTCCAGTATACTTGGAATTCTCTAAAATGAGAAAATGATGGGAAAGGAAAGTAATTTCAGTAAAATATTATCTTAAAGGGAGAAGTTTCTAGAATCTTGCAGCATCAGTATTTTATCGCATCAAGTGTGTCAGGTTGATGTGGGTTTTACCTTTTTTAAGTTATTCTACAATGTCTTCTGCACCCTGGGAATGAGAGTATTTATTGTGTTTGGTCCATACTAACCTTTGACAGAACACTTTCGACAGGGAACTGCAAAAAATTCCAAGCCAGATTCAGAAGAGAATAGGAAACGAGGAACAGCATTGTCGACGTCAGATGGATCCTGGCTGAAAGCAGAGTATACCAGAATGATATATGTTTGTGTTTCATTGACTGTGCAAAGGCATTCAACCTTGTGGATCATAACAAATTATGGATAAAATTGTGAAGAATGGTAATTCTAGAACACTTAATTGTGCTCTTGCAGAACCTGTACATAGACTAAGAGGTAGTCATTCAAACAGAACAAGGGGATGCTGCATGGTTTAAAATAAAAAAAGGTGTGTATCAGGATTAGACCCTTTCACCATATTTAATCTATATGCTAAGCAAATAATTTAGAAGCTGGACGATATGAAGAAAGACAGCGCATTAGGATTAGAGGACAACTCATTAATCTGCAGATGACACAACCTTGTTGCTGAAAGCAAAGAGAATTTGAAGCACTTACTGACAAAGACCAAAGAATACAACCTTTAGTATGGATTGCACCTCAATGTTAATAAAACAAAAGTCCTCACAACTGGACCAATAAGCAATATCATAATAAACAGAAAAGATTAATGTTATCAAAGATTTCATTTTAGTTGAACCCACAATCAACTCCCATGAAAGCAGTCAAGAAATCAAATGACATATTACATTGTACAGATCAGCTACAAAAGACCTATTTAAAGTGTTAAAGAGCAAAAATCATCACTTAGAGAAGACTAAGGTGCGCCTGATCCAAGCCTTGATATTTTTAGATGCCTCATATGCATGCAAAAACCAATAATGAATGGGAAGACTGAAGAAGAATTGATGGCTTTGAATTATGGTATTGGTGAAGAATATTGAATACTAAGTGTTGTTATTCAATTAGAAAAATGAGTCGTAGATCATGGAATGTCAGAAGAACAACTTAATTTGTCTTGTGTGTAGCCCAGAATGCTCCTTAAGAAGGGAGGATGGTGAGATCATCTCACATTGTTTGAACATGTTATCAAAAGGGACCAGACCCTGGAAAAGGGCATCATACTCAGTAAAGTAGAAGGTCATTGAAAACGAGAAAGACCCTCAGTAGGATGGATTGACATGGTGGCTGAAACACAGTGGTCAAACAGAGCAACCCCCTTGAGGATTGTACAAGACAGGGTGGTGTTTTCCTTTCATTGTATGTAGGATTGCTGTGAATTGGAAATGACTTGATGGCACCTGACGACAACAACAATTTTTGACAGGACTAGTTTGGGGATTTATAACCATACAGTTAACACTTTCAAAATTCCCAGGCCCTGGATAAGTGAGGAGAAACATCCTGCTCAGAAGATAGGAATGTTATCTGCATGAAAAACAGAGTGAAAAGGCAGATTGGTGTTTTTATTGTTGAGTATTTTTGTCAGTTTGTTTCTTATTCCTTTATTTTTTAATTTTTTAATTTTAAATTTCTACATTGATAAAAATGCTGGGGACAGAGCAAAAGATTCTATCTACCCCTTATACTTAGCTCACATTGTGTGAACAGCGTTGGGGGCCAGTGTGAAGGTCAAACCAGAGTTCACTTTGAGAGTGCCCTGGGGCCTCCCCATTTACTGTTCTTCCCTCCTTGCTCTTGTAAGCTAGCCTGCTTTGTTTTACATGGTGCCAGAGTTCTGTTTCAGCATTTAGGATTCTACTTCTTCCGGTGGTAAAGCAATCCAAACGAGATTAAAAAAAAAAAAAATACCCAGAATGCCTTCTTCAGAAGCATAACCCTGGCATGCTTTGGAGACAGGACACATAGGCTCCCATTTTTCATAGTGCCTTCCAGGCAAATGGATTTCCTTTTTATATTAAAAACAAAACCAACAACAACAAAAAAACTCTTATCAGATAAGAAGTGATTTTTTTGTTCCTATGGGTCATGATTGCAGTAAGAATACTGGAAGATTCTTAAGGACAGTGTGGGCAAGTGGAGGAAGGGCTGGATGGGCAAGAGAAGCAGTCTGCCCTTGTCAGGAACGGGGCAGCAGGAGGTGACCAGGCCTCCAGCATTTATGTTCCATGTAGAAATTTTTCAAATTGGCAACAGGCCTTCAGGAAACACTGGAGGGCCTTACAAAGCCCAGAGTAAACATGCCCTGCACAGTACCTAATAGAGACCACATCTGAGTCGGATTCTCCATGTTTCACGTTTGAGCTAAGTCTCTTCACCGTTTTCTGTCTCATTAGAATGCTCTAGAGGGCCATTTTCCTATCCAGGCCGACCCTCTGCTCAGCCCTGGGGAGGAGCTTGATTGCATTTTGGTTGCCTTTTCCCTCTCCTTTCTCTTGCCATCTGGGTTTTTGCCTCAGCAGGGAACTTTCTTTCCCTTCATTTTAAAGGCAATGGCATGCCTCATTAGCTGTTTCCTCCAATTTAAAGCAGTTGGGCTTTTTCTAATTATTAAAACCGGAGGGGGAAAAACACTGAGCCCTTCATTCAGATCAAGGCAGCCGATCAAGGAGGGTGATTTCCCCCTGAAATAGCACCAAATCTCTCAGGAATAGTTTCCTTCAGAGATTTTTTTTTAAATTATAAAAATGGATTTAAAAGCGCTTTCATGGCCTGATACGAAACTCCTTTAGGTCATTTACTTGCCACAGGTGACTTGCCATTCAGAGGCCTCTTCTCCTGAATTCTGATGAAGCAGTGGATTCTGGTCCTACAAGTCAAACTCAGAAAGACCAAGATCCAACTGTGCCTCCGACAGAAGTTGGCTATGTCTCTCATCTGACTCTTCCTTTTTTTGGTTCTCTACAAGTAAGCATATCAAAGATTTCACTGGAATTCTTTTTCTAAGTAAGATGAGTTCCAGAAGTGAAGATTGTATCATCTAGGTATCAAAGTATTGCTGCATTACAATCAGTCTATTTATTTTGGATCCTAACTTGGGAAGATTGGCAAATTGCTATAGTACTAAAATAGAAATGTGAGGGAGACATATTGCATACAAACTACCTATAAGTCCCACAGGAGGGGAAACATTTGCTTGAGGTAAACAAGAGCTTTTATCAGTAATCACTAGTGGGGAAAAAAAGAACATGTGACAGTTTCCTCTGAACTAACCAAAGTAAAGTACCCTTCAGAGTAGCTGAGTGTAATTGGAGGTAGGCTCCCAGGAGTAACAAACCTTGCATTTTATAAGAAAGGTAAAGGATTGTATGGCTACCACTCATTAAAGAAGTCATTTAGCTTCCAACACCAATGTTGAGCATGTTGAAAAGATCGCTTTGAAACGTTCTCCCGCCCTTGTCCAACATGAGTTCCTGTATGTGTGCGCATGCACACATATACAGACACAAGTATGCAGGCCTAGATTTGAAGCATCTATTCAAACCATTACTCTAACAGCTAGTTTGGAAGGTATTAAAAGTATAAGGCTTTCATCAGCGCTGTCTCCATTTTCTTCATTGCATGGGACAGTCAAGAGCAGAATATCAAAGGCCTGTCCAGAAGTGTCTGGCTGATTGCTAGGGATTTCCCAGGTCTGCCATCCACATGTCCTAGGACAGCAGGCATCCTGCAGTGAAAAAGCAATGTCTTGCCACCTCTTGTTGCTAGTGTCGTCAAGTTGATTCCAAGTCATAGAGACCCTGTACAGGGTTTCTGCGGAGTGGCTGGTAGTGCTATTGGACAAGGTCAGTGGTTCAAACTCACCAGTAGCTCCTCAGAAAGCCTATGCTGGGTCACTATGAGTCGGAGCCAAGTTGACGGCACTTAACAACAACAAAATCAACATTTATAAAGTACAACATCATAACCCACTGCCATCAAGTTGATTCCGACTCATCGTGACCCTGTGTAGGGTTTTTGAGACTAAATCTTTATGGGAGCAAACAGCTTCATCATTTTCCTTTGGAGTGGTTGATGGGTTTGAACCGCCAACCATTGTGGTTAGCAGTCTGACACCTTACCCACAGTGCCACCAGAGTTTCTTAATTGTCACAACCAAGAGGAGCTTAAATGACAACTAAATGTAATGTCGTATCCTAGATGGACTCCCAAGAAGAAAAAGGATGTTTGAGCCAGGTAATCTGAAATAAAGTATAGACTTTAGTTAATAATGATGTATTGATTTTGGTTCATTAATTATGACCAATGAACCACGCTAAAGTATAATGTTAATAGTAGGGAACAGAATGTCCAAATACATACAACTTTTCTGTACTGTCTTTGTAACAACAGTTCTGTAAACCTAAAATTGTTCTAAAATAAAATATTAAAAAAAAAACAAAAACTAATATATGCCTTCTGATGATTTTTTTTTTAAAGGTATTGGTACCGAAGAACCCCTCCTTCATGGGAAAAATGGTCGAAGTGGACATTTATGAATCAGGAAAGCATTTTATGAAAGGGCAGCCAGTATCAGACGCCAAAGTCTATGCACCATCCATCAGCAAACCATTAGCAAAGGGAGAAGTCTCCGGCTTAACAGAGGTGAGCAAAAGATGTTTTCTTCTCTAGCCTGCCAGTGAAACAGCAGCTGGCAAAGGAAGCCCAGTGCTTCCAGACCATGCTTCTGTTATCGTTTATAGTTCCCTCTTTATGTATGCATGAGGCTCTAATCCTTTCTGACAGACTGCAATCTGAATTAGAAAGATGCATTTTTTATTTGCTGATGCCTATAGCTTTGCTTCCCTGCCTGCAAAGGGAATATGCTGTTTCTGGTTCCAGGCTATAAGCAGAGGGCAAAAGCCATTATTTGCAGGTGAAAGATTTAACACCCAAGATGATCTGATCCAGTATGTTTCTGTGTCAGTAGATCCTGAGTGGAAGGGGGCAAGGAACAGGTTTTCTTCCTTCCTGAAACTGTTTATAATACAGTAAAACCCTCCAGTTGATTGGGCACAAAAACCATATCAGTATAGGTAGTTAATAGGGTGCCTTTTTCTAGGGTGTTAGCTGCATATCTGCTTTAGTCATGTGGAGTGAAAATTAAACTTTTTTCTTTCTTTCTATAAAAAAGTAACCTGACCCCTATTTTATACCTTGGTAAATATGGCTGTTTGCCAAGCTCTCTCTTACATTTCATTGAGCTACAGCTGTAAAAGCTGATGGAGTGTGAAATGAAAATGTGTATCACATTTCTAAGCATCATTTGATGTCCTTTCTCTAACACAATTGTTAAGTGCTCCAAAAAAGAAAGAAAAGAAAAAAGTATATAATAACAAATGACTTACAGAAAGAAAAAAGAACACTGAGATTTACTCAGCCAGGTAATTCCAAAATGGCTTTAATTTATATATTTCCACTAAAATTAAATGGCAAGAGCATGTTAATTAAAACAAAGGACATATAGCTCTTCTTTGGCAATAGTGACAAATTTGGCAGTAGTGAGTTATTGTGATGAACTCTTGTATCCAAACATAGACGGCACCTAGTTGAACTTAACATGCCCACTGCCACTGAGCCCATCTGGACTCACTGTGACTCCAGCAGGCACAGTTGAACTGTTCCCTAGAGCTTAGACCTTAAGCCTTTCCGGAAGGGAACAGACAGCTTCATCTTTCTCCTGCAGAGCCGCTGCTGCTGCTAGTGGTAACAGTGTACTGTGGAGTTGTGTGACCCTGTACAGGGTTTCTAAGGCTGTACATCTTTATAGGAGCAGAAAGCCTTATCTGCCTCCTGCAGAATGGCTGGTAGTTTCAAACTGATGACCTTGAGGTTAGCAGCCGACTCGTAGCCACTATGCTAGCAGAGTGGCTAGTAGGTTTAAACCACTAATCTTTCAGTTAGCAGCCCAATGCTTAACCAACCTTTTCAGCAGGGCTCCAGGCATTAAAAGTATGGGGACGGAGGGGAGGAACTGTATGTAACTGCCTGCCTGAGAATGGAATGGGATAGATCAGCCTTTTGCAGAAATAGCAAAATGCATCTGCCAAATGCATCTTCTACCTCTCACCAGCGAGCTCTAGAACTCAATAAGTACCAACATTAAATTTTTGCTTTTTTTTTTTTTTTTTAAATGTTAGGGGTTGGGATGGAAGGTCAGTGAGGAACAATACAATCCAGCATTTAAATTATATTCCTATATTGATTTTTAGTATGTTGGCTAATCCTTGAGACATTTTTAAGGAAGGTGGCTTATTTTTCTTTTTTATTGTTCTGCGTAGCATGCTTTATAAAGATTGATTTTATATTGCCACAGTATAAAGGATTTTCAGTAGTAGGCAAATTATGATTTCAAAGATACTGTCTGAAATTGAAAGCCTTCGTATATGAGTATTGCAAAGGGTGACTTACTGACAAATCACCATTCCCAGTTACCATCCAACCACCTCCAACCCCATGTATGTCAGAGTGTCACTGCCACCCATGAGGTTTATAACAGTTGATTTTCCAGAATTGGCTAGATGGGCCTGAGCCTCCAACCTCTTGATTAGAAGTTGTGTGTATTAACTATCAACAGTTACACCACCCAGGAACCCCAAAATCATTACTAACATAAAAATATGGTAAAGTGTTATTTTATTAGTTCCTTAACTGTGGTATTACTTAAAAAAAAAAGAGCAGCCTTGTTTTAATTTGGTGGGAGCTTAGTTAGCAGTAATATCAACCTGGAGTCCTGATGTAGTACAGTAGGATAAGCCCTGAACTACTAACCACAAGGTTGGTGGTTCAAACCCACCAGCTGCTCCTTGGAAACCCTATACAGGATCACTTTGAGTCGGAACTGATTTGATGGCACTTAGCACCAACCATATTATTAGCTTAGCCTTTTCTTAGCCTCTTCAACTCTTCCCTCCCTCCATCTCATCTGTTGTTATAGTTAGATGCCATCAAGTCAATTCTGATGCACAACTGAACGAAATGCTGCTGAGTCGTGTGCCATCTGCACCGTTGTTGTTCATGTTTGAGCCATGGTTGATGTTACTGTGTCAGTCCATCTTGTAGGGATCCTCCTCCTTTTTGGTGACACTCCACTTTACCAAGTACGATGTCCTTCTCCAGGACTGATCCATCCGAACAACATGTCCACAGTGCAAGAGAAGTCTTGCCATCTTCCCTTCTAAGGAACATTTTGGCTATACTCCTTCCAAGACCAATTTGTTTGTTTTTCTGGCAGTCAAATGGTACTTTCAATGTTCTTCTCCAACACAATTCAAATGCATAGATTTTTCTGCAATCTTCCTTATTCGTTGTCCAATTTTCACATGCATATGAAGTGAATGAAAATATTATAGCTTGATTCAGGTACACCTTAGTCCTTAAAGTGCTCCTTAATAATTTAAACAGGTCTTTTGCAACACATTTGCCTAATGAATTACATTGTTTGATTTCTTGACTGCTGCCTCCTTTAGTGTTGGTTATGGGTCCAAGCAAAATGAATTTTTTGGCAACTTCAGTCTTTTTCTAACATTGAACCATCCTTGCATCCCTTTTATGAAACCCACTTTGTCATGATGTATTATTTTTTTGATGTGCTGCTAGATGCTGTTGGCTAGGATTTTGTTGAGAATTTTTGTGTCTATAATTTTCTTTCTTAGTGATATCCTTCCCTGGTTTTGGTATGAGGGTTATGCTTGTTTCATAAAAAGTTGTAGGAAGTCCACCCTCTTCTATATTCTGGAATAATTTGAGTAGAATTGGTGATAGCTCTTCCCTGAATCTTTGGTAGAACTCACCAGTGAAGCCCTCTGGACCTGTACTTCTTTTGGTTGGGAGTTTTTGATGACCTGATCAATTTCTTCCTTTGTTATAGGTCTGTTCATGTTTTCTATTTCACTGTGCGTAAGTTTAGGTAGGTCATGTTTT
>NW_006408558.1:4599142-4610923 GCF_000296735.1 Chrysochloris asiatica | reverse complement strand
TTTGAATTGTTTCCAATGCTGTATCAATCTTTTTTGATTGCTCTTGTACTTTCCTGCCTTCTTCCTTGTTTTCCTCCACCCCCTTTGCGGAGCATTTGAATTTGTTTCCATATCATTCTTCTGAATTCCTTCTCAGGCAAATCCAAAATCTGCTCTTCCTCTTCTGGAAAGCCTTTGTCTCCAGCTCCTTTGTCTCAGTTACTGTTTTCTGGTTTTGGACATGTTTTGAGATCTTTTGTTGTGCTTTATTGGTCATTTCCAGTAGTTTTGTGAGTTTTTAATGATTAAATGGATGTTTGTTACTGTGCTATTAAGCTTACTGGGTGTCTCCTGGTGGATATGATCAGGAGATAGGCTTCCCTTTTCACCTGTAATGCTTAGCAGCTTTTATTGGCTCTTGTTTCAATGGTGGAATATTATGGGCTATGCTTGTAGCATGGCTATATGGCCACAATTACTATCTCTTCTTTGGTAACATAGGGAGAAAAAGCTCCCACCTTCAGGGAAAGTGTGTGATCAAAAGGACCAAAAACAGAAGCAATATAAAAGCAGAGACAAAAACCACCACTTTGAAACAAAAATAAAACCGTGGCCGACTGGTCAGTCAGCTTGCTACACAGGCAGTGTGTGTGCACTGTAGAAGCATCCAGCAGTGGGTGGGGGTGTCCGCTCGCTCAGGCCCCTCCTCTAGTCACCACTATAGAGGTGCGTAAATAGATATTGAGAAGTTAATGGGAGGAAGATTGTCTACTGTTTTTGTCTCTGAATGTCAGTTAGGTATCTGCGTGTGCACAGTGTAATTCTCGATATAGTAGCATCCTTTTATGTTGGGATTTTACAGATTGTTCATATAGTTTGTCTGTCAGGCCTAATAGGCCTGCTTTTTTCTTGCTACCCTGTACAGGGTCGCTATGGGTCGGAACCGACTCGACGGCACTTAACAACAACAACAATACCAAAGTAAAGGGTCCTGCACAAGTTAATTTTAGGGTTGTATCCCAGAGACTGATGTCATAAGCAGCTGCCAAAGAAAATGCCCTTGGGTCTGATAGGGCTCTTTCTCTCTGTGCTATGGAAAAACTTTGGGCTCAATGCTGGACTTTTATTTGGGTAGGTACATACCCACCCGCCTGAAGGTGTCTGGGCTGGGCAAAGAAGGTGCAGCAGGGAAGAAGAGGAAAACATGTGTAGAATACCCCTGCACCTCCTTTTGAAAATATCACTGCACTGCTTTTAGCACTGGTTTCCCATGCCAGTCTGGCTGTAGCCCTGCCCTCTGAACTCTGTCCGGGCAGGATGGCCACAGAGGGAGTCCCATGTCTAGAGCGATTCCTAAATTGCAGTGTTTTCCTTTATAACATGCTTTTTTCACTGGTTCTTCCATCTTCTTTTGATGTTTCCAGCATCATTCAATATTTTGCCCATAGAACCCTTCAGTATTGCAAGTTGAGGCTTAAATTTTTTTCTTCAGTTTTTTCTGCTAACTGTGTTCTTCTCTTTTGGGTTTCTAACTCTAGGTCTTTTCATATTTCATTATAATATAATACTTTATCTTCTCAAGCTGTCCATTGAAATTTTTTGTTCATCTTGTTTTCTTCTTTTCTCCTAGTTACTTTAGCTTCTCTAGGCTCAAGAGAAGGTTTCAGTCTCTTCTAACCTCCATTTTGGTCTTTTTTTATTTCCTGCTTTTTAAAATGGCCTTTTACTTTCTTCAAGTATGATGTATGCTGTTCTTGATGTCATCCCATAGCTCTTCTGGTGTTCAGTCATTAGTGTCTAATGAGTCAAATCTCTACTTGAGATCTTCTCTAAATTCAGCTAGGATATACTCAAGGTTGTATTTTGGCTTTCATGGACTTGTTTTAATTTTCTTCAACTTCAGCCTGAATTTGCATATGGTCTGTTCCACAGTTGGCCCCAGCCTTGTTTTGGCTGATGATACAGAGCTTATCCATTGTTTTTTCCCATAGAATTTGTCCATTTTATTTCTGTGTATTCTATCTGGTGAGGTTTGTATGTATAGTTGCAATTTATATTATTGAAAAAGGCATTTGCAGTGAATAAGTGATTGGTCTTTTAAAACTCTGTCATGCTATCTCTAGCATCATTTGTGTCACTAAGGCCATGTTGTTGTTAATTGCTGTGGAATTAGTTTTGACTCATAGCGACCCTGTTTGGGGTTGCCAAGGTTTTAAGTCTTTGCGAGAGCAGAAAACCTCATCTTTCTCCCATGGAGCAGCTTGTGGGCTCAAACCACAGATCTTGCGGTTCCCAGTCCAATGCTTTTCAGATGGAGCCAGTGTGCTCACTCTTGAGAGATACCATGTGGGTTTTTCCCCACTCAGTACCCTCAGTGCATTGTCAAAATGACTCAAAGCCAGCATTTATTGAAAGCTGAATGCATTCTTTCACATCACATCGTCCTCATAACCCTGGGAGGCAGATCCTATTATCATCATTCCCATTTTACAGATAAGGAACCTGAGCCTTGATACTCAATAAATCACACATGCAGACTCACAAGTTCTAGAAGGCAGGAGAGGCAGAGGCAGGAGTTAGATCCAGACCTTATTGACTTTCAAGCCTGCCTTTGAAAGCCTAGGCCCATACTGCCTTTGCCTTTTGAACTGCAGGAGCCTAATTTGGTATCTTCTGCCCAGTTGTTCCTTTTAAAAACCAGAGTGAGCTTACACTGGATACAAAAAAAAAAAAGGAAACGAACTGTATTTATTAATCATTTCCTGCATATGTTCAGTTAAAAGTACTCTTAGAGTGTTATGTCTTACTTAAAGGAAAACAAGAGAGTTTGAATACTACTGGCACTGTGGGTTAATATGCTGGACTGCAAAGTTGGTTTGAACAGCAAGGTTGACAGTTCAAGCTTACCAGCCGCTCCTCAGAAACTCTATAAAGGGTCACTATGAGTCGGAACCAACTCAGACACTCTTTCTCCTTTTATGGCCCATGTTATGACAAGCCACGTGACTCTTAGCCATTTCTAAGATCAGTCTTTAAAACATCCAGCTATTCTGTGTCTGGTAGAAGATAGAAAAGAAGAAAAGTTCTCTCTTCTCATTTTAAAATTCGTGTCTATCTTTTTAAATTTAATCCTAGTAACTGAGAATTACTTTTAAAAAGACATAATGTGGTTTCATGAAAACTCAAGTGTGTGGAGTTTGGGGTCAAATTACAATTCCTGGTGGCACCGTGGTAGAAGTGTTTGGCTGCTAATCAAAAAGTCGGTAGTTGGAAACCGCCAGCTGCTTCTGCAGGAGGAAGATGTAGCAGTCTGCATGAGTAAAGATTTACAACCTTGGAAACCCTTTGGGACAGCTCTACTGGGTCGTACAGGGTCCGTGTGAGTCAGAAGCAACTTGATCGTGGTGGGTTTGGTTTGTTTTTATTTTTGTATGCTTTATTTCCCTAAGCCACCATTGTTTCTTATGTAAAATGGAGACAAGAACATCAGATTCACAGAGGATTAATTTAGATAATGTAGACAAAGTGCCTGGTGCACAGTAGGTGTATTAAATATTTGATGAAGGGATCAATAAGTATTGCTTTAAAAGCAGTGATTTCCTGGCAGGTTCATATATTTTAATTTTGTAAAGAGTATTTCATTTCCATTGATTTCTCATTATACAGTGTAGCATAGCAGTTATGAACATAGATTCCGAAGTCTGATCACCTGGGTCTGAATCCTTGTTCTACCACTTATTAGAAACATGACCTCTCTCCACCTCTGTTCTCACTCCTGTAAATGAGGATTATAATAATAATACCTACTTCACAGGCTTTATATGGAAATTGCTTAGTGCTTAATATATGTTGACTACTATGATGCTTGAAGATAATTACTGGATTGCTAAACCCAGGGCTGGCAGTTCAAACCCACCAGCTGCACCATAGAAACCCTATATAGGGTTTCTATGCATCAGAACCAACTCTCCAGCACTTAACAACAACTATTACTAATATCATTTTTAAATTTGTGGCGCATGTTAAGGCATTACTTCACTTTATCCAGTAAAGCTGAAAATTGCATCATCTTTTTATCATTTCAAATGCTCTATTCGTCAGTCATTTATTTCTTACAAAATGTCAGAAGGAGCCAGATAAGTTTAAGAAATTCCTCCACATAATGAGATTGGCAAATTAATCCAAATTATTGCCCCTCCCTGCTGACAAGATGTTTCTTCCTCCCACTTTCTATTCCAACACCACCGTGCCCCACCCCGCCCCTTTTTACAGAAGACTGTTCTAGAACTGAGAGGTGGACATACCATTCTCAGTCTCACATGTAAAGGGGAGGACGACCCAGGGTGCTTGGTTTCCACCTGTTTCTCCTCTACTAGGACTTTGGTCATAATCATGGATTAATCTGAGTAGTTAGGTAGCTCAACACCAACACAGCCGACTTAGGCTGCAAAGGATGGCATGGTTATCTCCTTCTCAGACAACGGGCCAGCAGGACGTTCAAGTATACCAAGTTTGATGTACAAACTATACTGTATTTTCAGACTTTTTGACCCTTAGAAAAGTACTGTTAAAATGTTTTCCTCTCCATCTAACATTCATTTCCAAAACCACTGAAGTGAAGGGGTCTATTAGTTCAGGGCCAGATTTGAAAGCACATGAAAACTGCATTCATGAGGTTAAGAAATGGCTTAATAATTAAGTTAAAACAGTTGAAAGTGGATCTAATTTCAAACAGATCAGTTAACCGTGTTAGAAGCAAATGAGGGTTCGTTCCTCCCCATTTTTCCTTCCATTCCCAAGACCCTGGCTCCGGTCCCAAGTAATTTTTCCAAGATTCTTTTTTTTTTTTCTTTTCTTTTAACGTTACATTCCTTTTTGTCCATATATTAAATTGGTGTCACAAAGAATTAAAAGCATAGTACACTTAATGTTTTGTACATTTCTTTTATTTCTGCTGCACCTAATAAATTTCTTTTGCAGACCCATTAGGACATATTTGAGTTTTACAGTCTAGATATATAGCTTTTGCTCTATGGTGCTGAGCGATGTTTTATTGGCCATCACAGCTGAACTAGTATGATGATGTCAATTCCAAATGTGTTTAGTATGTTTACAATACCAGTATCAATTTGAGTACCATCCTAAGTATCATCAGATCAAGCGGATGCTAAACAATTACCATTCTCTTCACTTGCATCACTAATTGCACAATCACTGGTGACAATTTCCCCCTCCTGACGGTTGTAGCTGGAGCATAGTGAGGGAATTTACATGCATCAGGGTACTAATTGTGCCTTGATAATTATAACAGTGGTGACTTAGTGAGCCTCTACTATGTGCCTAAGGAGCTCTGATAACATAGTGGTTACAAGTCAGGCTGCTAATCTCATGGTCAGCTAGTTTGAAACTACCAGCTCTTCCACAGGAGAAAGATGAGACTTTCTGTTCTTGGAAACACTATACAGGGTCACTATGAGTCGGAACCAATTCCACGGCACACCACTGCCACCACTATGTGCCTAGTATTGAGGCTTCTTAGGTAACTATAGAAGCAGGGAGGCGTGGAGTTAGGGACAGCAAGTCTTTCAGATTACAGTGAAATGTTCTGTATACACTCCTGGTATGGAGTCCTGGTGTGATGCCATAAGATAAGCACTCGACTGCAAGGTCAGTTTGAACTGCAAGGTTGGAGGTTCAAGCTCACTAGCTGCTCCTTGGAAGCCCTATACAGGGTCGCTATGAGTCAGAACTGACTCAACAGCATTTAACGGCAACAGCAGCACACTCACAGAGAAGTATCGTAGGGTGGGATTGAGCAGGCATTTTCTCTTCCCTCTAAGATGGGTGAGAAACGTCCAGCTCCCCAGCCATGTAAGGTCCTCCCAATCATTTGGTCTGGCCCTGCTAAGACAGCCATAGTTCCAGCCATCACATTGTTCTTGTTAAGTTCTATCGAGTCGGTTCCCACTCATAGTGACCCTATATAGGATTTCCAAGGAGCAATTGGTGAGTTTGAACCGCCAACCAAAAAAAGTTCCTCAGCTCTGTGCTAAGGGATGGAAGGAACTTTGAGCTTAAGACAAATTCCCAGGCAGACTTCAGAGCAAGGAAGGGCTGAAGGCAAAACAAAAGAACCAGACCTTTTGAGCCCAGATTACTCACTCACACAACATGCAAGCAGTACCTGGCTTCTGATGCTATATATCACCTGCACTGAGCATGTCATCTAGGCACGGGACTAAATATCAGAGAAAAGGTAGATGTTTGTCTGGTAACACTAACATTCTTTTGTGACGTGTGTGGTGTGAGGGACCAGGGTGCCAAGAGAAAATCTCTTACATGGTACACTAGCTACGCTGTGCAACATAATTGCTTTTCTGGTTAAGTGTTATGTATGACTTTTACCAAATCTAAAGTGCTTTCATCAAGAGCAAAAGGTGTTCTTCATCATGAAAGCTAGAAAAAGTGGAAACAGCTTCCTTCTAAGAACCAAAAGACCTTTTTTATAGCAGCAGCCACAGTGAAAAGGGCATCCAAGTCCAGCAGTTCAAACCACTTTGCAGTCTAATGCATTGCAGATGATACAACCTTGCTTGCTGAAAGTGAAGAGGACTTACAGTATTTACTGATGAAGATCAAAGAGCACAGCCTTCAATATGGATTGTGTCTCAAAATAAAGAAAACAGAAATCCTCACCACTTGACCAACAAACAACATTCTTATCAACAGAGAAAAGTTGTCAAGGACTTCATTCTTCTTGAATCAACTATCAACACTCATGGAAGCAGCAGTCAAGAAATTAAATGACATATTTCATTAGGCAAATCTGCTGTACAAGACCTCTTTATGTTGAAGAGCAAAGATGTCAGTTTGAGGATTAAGGTGCACCTGACCCAAGCCATCAAAAATTCTTTATTCACTGTCCAGATTTTACATGCATAAGCGGTTATTTCCAGTAAATAACCTCATATGCATGTAAAATTTGAACAGTGAATAAAGAAGACCGTAGAATTGATGCATTTGAGTTATGGTGTTAAAAGTACCATGGCTTGCCAAAAGAACAAACCAGTCTGTGCTAGAAGTACAGTCAAAATGCTCCTTGGAAGCCAGTATAGCCGGACTTTATCTCTCATAATTTGGACACATTTATCAGGAAGAACCAGTCCCTGAAGAAAGCTATCATGTTTGATAAAGTGGAGAGTTGGAGTAAAAGAGGAAGACCCCCAAGGAGATGGATTAGCACAGTGGCAGCAACTATGGGCTCAAATGTAGCAGTGATTGTGTGGTTGGCATAGGACCGGGCAAGGTTTCATTTTGTTATGCATAGGGATGCTATGATTCTCTACCGACTCAATGGTACCTAACAATAACAACACTAGAAAAAAACAAGTTAGGGGACTCATCTTTCAGCACTGTATCAGACAATAATCTGTTGTAATCCATAGGGTTTCTACTCACTAATATTTGAAAGTAGATCATTGGGTCTTTTCTCCTAGTTTGTTTTTGTCTGGAAACTCTCCTGAAACCTGTCCCCCATGAATGACCCTGCTGGTGCTGAAATACCAGTGGACATTAGGACAAACTGACAGACAGGTGGCAGCAATCTATGTTAATAAGAAGGAATATACAATGTTGGAAACTGTCAAAATGTAGAAAGATTATTCATAAAATTTCCATTACAGAAGTTCTTATGAATGTGGTGGGATTAGAAGTGAGATTTTGAAAGTGAGAAGGATTTAAGCATTCAGAGAAAGAAATGTCTCTCAGTACAAAAGGCATGTAAGTGCAGTAGCAGAATGCACAGAAATAAATCTGCCCTTATTTGGTCATCTATAAACAGATGCAGGCAATTGGGAGGCAGTGAAGAATTATGTTTAGTATGAAGAGTGGAGTCTCTGGGCTTTAAAGCCAAATAAAGGATTTATAACTTGTACATTAGAAAACAAAATACATGTATCAGTCCAAGATAAGTTAGTCTGTGGTATACAACCCTGGAATCTCAGGTCTAACACAGCAAAGGCTTATTTCCTACTTCTACTCTACGTCTGGAGTTCTGGTATGGCGCTGTGTGTTAATGCACTGAACTGTAAAGTTGGTTTGAACTGCAAGGCCATGATTCAAACTCACCAATCACTCCTTGGACACCCTATACAGGGTTACTATTGGTCAGAACCAACTTGATTGCACGTAACAAGAACAACAACTGTGTGTCTAATACCATTTAGTAGGCAGTTTAGAATCAGAGGTTGTCGTTCCACACAGTCACACAGGGACCCAAAATTACCAAGGGTTTCTAGGGCAAGGAAAGATAGTTGAACCACCAACCAAATAAAGTGCTTGAGTAAAAAGCAAGGGCTTTTTACTGCCTCAGCACAGAGGAGGTATACGGTACTTCTTTCCCAGATACCGGTCAGGACTAAGTCACCTGTCCCCACCTAACTTCAAGAGTCTGTGAAACATGTATCTTTGTATAATCAAGAAGAAAAAGAGTTGGGTAGAATACTTTCTGACATGCATGGGTGAAAGTTTTTGAGTGAAAGTTGTGTGTGTTTTATGACTGAAAGCTCATGAGAGCAAGGCCATCCTGTCGAATCTGTTCATGACCTGCTCCAGATCTCAGCACAGTGCCTGACTCATAGTTAGCACTCACTACGTATTTGTTGAACGGACTTGGCTTTCAATGTTAGGCAGGTTGGAATTCATAGATTCACTACCATGGGCAAGGGAGTTGAGAGAACATAATAGTTAGAAATCTGTTATGTCAACTTTAGGATATTAGTATATTCTTAGAAGCATGGCATCATGCTATAAGTCAAAATGGGCAAAATATAAAATGACGAAGGAAGCATCAAAAAAAGGTGGAAGAAATACATAGAATCACTGTACCAAAAAGAAATGGTCAGTATTCAACCATTTTAAGAAGTAGCATATGAGTTCTGACCCTGTAATAGAGTTTCCAAGTAGCAGCTGGTGGGTTTGAACTGCCAGCCTTTGGGTTAACAATCCAGTGCTTATCCTACAGCGCCACACCAGGACCCCTTGTACAGGGTGGTTACCCAAAATAAATACTTGGTGGCAGTGTTTTTTAAGTTCCTCCTTTCTTTGATCTTGACTGACTTTCCCCCCCACCCCCTTGTCTTATCCTTTATATGAGGTCAACTTCTCTGTTGTGGAAGGTGGTTTTCCCTGATCTGTACATATTCTTTAAAGACAAACACAAGTAATCTTCTTAACTACCATTCCTACCTTCTCTATAAATCAGGTAGAGTCTTTCTTACACTCAGAACCATTTCAGGCTTTCTTTCTCAGCAGTGACCCACTGTGCCCATCTGACCAGGCCCCCATTACTTCTCTGGCCTTTCTCCACAGGTAACTAACTTCCTCAGTGGGACCTTTCTCTGTGCTAGTCCCTCTGCTTAGAATGCTCTTCCTTTAAAACTCCACACCTCCTCCAGGTCCCTGTGGAAACAACCCCTTATCAGAGAGGCCTTCTTGAGTTGTTAAGTGCCGTCGAGTCAGTTCCAACCCATAATGACCCTAGATAGGGTTTCCTAGGAGCAGCTGATGAGCTTGAACCGCCAACCTTGCAGTTCAAATGGTTTTGCAGTCTGGCACATTAACCCACAGCGCCACACCAGGACTCCTACCCTTCCTGAGTAGCCCTCTATAAATTAGCAGCCTCCACTCTCCAGCATAACGCAACAGCCCCTATCCTAACCTGCTTCATTTGTCTCCATGAGATGTACCAAATATATATGTGTTTCTTCGTCTGTCTCTAGTTCCTCATGAGGACTGGGATTTTTTCTTTGTTGACTTATGTGCCCTTAGTGCCCAGGATGGTGTCTGACATGGACCAAGTAAGTGCTCAGTAAATGTCTGAGTGAATGAATGAATAAATGCATTTGTGCTGTAGATCTATGACTGGTGGTTGTGTGCCATGGAGTCAGTTCTGTCTCACAACGACTGTGATTACGGTTTCCAAGGCTGTAAATCATTATGGGACTAGATAGTCTCATCTTTCTCCCTTGGACTGGCTAGTCGTTTTGAATTGCTGACCTTGCAGTCAGCAACCCAACTTGTAACCCACTACGCTACCAGAGCTCCTTGGAGATGTATAGAATGTACTGAAAAAGATTTCAGAGCCAAATATCTGGCTAGCCTGTCTTTCGGTTATCTAAACCCACTTACCCAACAATCACAAAACCACAGTGCAGTTCAGCCAATCCTGGCTAGGCTCCCTCAGGCACCTGCAGTCACCTGCCCAGTGATGAGGCAGCTGTGAGGATCCTGGTGAAGCTTGCTAAACACATCTGGTCCTTGACCGCTCTAGCAGACTTCAGCCCTGCCCCATGCATCTCATCCTACAAAAGGCAGGCATCACATTTGATAACATCCCACTGACCAAAGTAAGTCACATGTCCAAGACCAGGAATACCACTGCAAAGCTGTGCAACAGACGACACAGATACAAATGAAGAGCTGTATTCATTTTAACACATCTTATGAAATTTGGGACCTTTCACTTGTGAATTGTACATCTTTCCACTCTTTCTATATTCCCACACGAACTACATTCTGCTTCACCACTTTATTCATTTTAAGCAGTTTACGGAGCTCAATGATGCTCAAACCAGATTTCCAGTGTCATTGAAAATGATACTTAGAACAGGATGAGAGGGTTGCATTGTTAACAGCTAACATCGCCTGTGGCTCCCTTTCTCCATCTAAAGCACAAATCAAACATCTGCCAACACGCTTTCAGTTATCTAGCTGGAAGAAACCCTTAGGAGTAATTATTATGAGTTGCATTGATTACATAAAGATTAAATTGAATACATCCAATTGTCATGTACAGCAACATCCAAGTCCATTGCTTTCTATGTGCACTCCACAGAATGAGAATGGTTTCGGTTATGGTTTTGAGAGATGATTGAAAGAACTTCATCATGGGTAAAGCATCTTGACTCACTTTACCTTGTCTTTCTCCAGCTTTGCCACACCTGTGGAGCAGCTGTAATTGATGTTAATGCTTATCCCTAGCCAATCATTTCCAAGAGAGGAGCTCCGATTCCTGCTGTTGTCTTAAACATTGTGACTACAGGCATCATTTTTCTAAATGAGTCCTAAGCTGCATGTTTTTGTCAAGGCCTGGTGTATGTGTCTACTTGTTCATTCATCTGTAATTGATATTTAGTTTGCAATTCCTGAAGTCCTTGATCTTTGTGGTGGTTGTGGCTAAGTACTGTCCAGTTGGTTCTGACTTATAGCAACCCTGTAGAGGGTTTCTGAGGAGTGGCTGGTGATCTTGAACCACCAACCTTGAAATTTAAACTGACCTTGTGGTCCAGTGCATTAATCCACAGTGCCACACCAGGACTCTTCCTCAATCCTGTTAAGTGCCATCGAGTCGCTTCCGACCCATAGCGACCCTGTAAGAGGTTCCCAAGGAGCAGCTGGTGAGCTTGAACTGCCGACCTGTCAGTTCAAACGGCTTTGCAGTTTGGCACATTAACCCACAGCGCCACACCAGGACTCCTCCTCAATCTTAGGGATGCTTAAATGACAGGTTCTAAAGTAATTTTTTTCAAACTTTGCCCCCATAAATAAATACCTTGGATTCTCATTCCATATGAGTAGTAAGAGAACCTGTTCTAGGCTTCTCCTTTTTGGAGAAAAAAAAAAAAATTGAACAACGAGGATGAAGTGAAAATAAATATGTTTCTAAACATGTTGCCAGATTCCTGGTAACATACATTTTAGGCAAATCTTTGTAACCTCTCTCTTTTTTTTTTTTTTTTTTTT
>NW_006408558.1:4597582-4599042 GCF_000296735.1 Chrysochloris asiatica | reverse complement strand
CCGTGTCCCAAAGATTTTGGTATGCTGTGTTTTCAATCTCGTTTGTTTCTTGCAACTTTATGAATTCACATTTAGTTTCTTCTTTTACCCAGTCACTTTTCAGCAGGGTGTTATTCAGTTTCCATGTATTCGACTTTATTTCCTTGATCTTCTTATTGTTGATTTCTAGTTTTATAGCATTGTGGTCTGAAAAGATGCTTTGTAGTATTTTGATGTTTGTAAATTAAGGAGGCTTGCTTTGTGACCTAACACATGATCAATTCTAGAGAATGTTCCATGTGCACTGGAGAAGAATGTATATTGTGCTGTTGGGTTGAATGCTTTGTACACATCTATGAGGTCAAGTTGGTTGATTGTGTTGTTTAGTTCCTCTGTAACTTTGTCGAGTTTCTTTGTGGTTGTCCTGTCCCTTTTCGAAAGTGGTGTATTGAAATTTCCCACTATAATTTTAAATTTATCTATTTCTTTCCTCAATTCTAGTAAGGTTTGCTTCATATATCTTGGTGCTTTTTCATTGGGAGCGTGAATATATATTATGGTTATGTTGTCTTGCTCAATTGACCCTTTGATCATGATGATTGTGTTCTTCTTTGTCTCGTATGCTGGGGGTTTTTTTCTTAAAGTTTACTTTGTCAGCGATTAGTATTGCCACTCCTGCTTGTTTATTGTTGCAGTTAGCTTGGTATATTTTTTTCTATCCTTTAACTTTTAGTCTCTGTTTGTTTTTGTGTGTAGGGTTTATCTTTTGCAGGCAACATATTAAAGGGTCTTGTTTTCTTCTCCATTCTGCCACTCTCTGTCTCTTCACTGGTGCATTTAATCCATTGCAATTCAATGTAATTATCAATAGGTATGAATTAATTGCTGTCATTATGTTAATTTTTTGGTAGTGCTGTTCTTTCTGTTGTTCTGCCTGCCTTCTTGTGCTGAGTTTGTGTTTTTTGTGCTATTTCTTGTTGGTTTTTTCTTAGATTTCATGTTTGCTTGTTCTGCTTACAAGTTCATTTTCATGGTAAGTTGTGAAGTTTTAACTTTCTTTGGGGTTACCTTATAGTCTATTAACTTTTCTCTCCATTTAAGACAATCTATTGTATCCTGTAATCTACCTTCTCACCACCTGGATCTCTGTTCCTACATTTATCCCTTCTTTGATATTGATATTATTTTGATCTTTGGTTGACCTTCCAACTCCTTTGAATTCATTGTTGTAGTTTTGTTCTGTTCTGGACTCTGCTATCCATCGTCTGAGTTTCAGGTGGTGTTGCCAAGCCTGTCAATCTCTGGTTGTTGTCTGTTCTTGTTGGTTTGGCTTCGGTTTATCCTGGCATGTTTTGATTGCACCATCATATTTGATTGACAGTTTTGCTGGATAGGTGATTCTTGGTTGACAGTTCATTTTTTTTTCTTTTAGGGTTTTGTATATGTCTATCCCCATTGTCTTCTTGCCTGCATGGTTTCTG
>NW_006408558.1:4588149-4589516 GCF_000296735.1 Chrysochloris asiatica | reverse complement strand
TTAGTACTGACTCATAGTGACCTTATGCACAATAGAATTGGCCCCAATCCTGGACCAACCTCACAATTGTTGCCACGCTTGAGCCCATTGATGCTGCCACTTTGCCAATCCATCTTACTGGAGATCTTCCTCTTTTTCTCTGACCCTCCACCTAACCAAACATGATATCCTTCTCCAGTGACTGGTCCCTTCTGACAGTATGTCTGAAGTATGAGAGATGAAGTTTGGCTATCCTGGCCTTCAAGGAGCAATCTGGCTGTCCTTCTTCCAACACAGATCTGTTGGTTCTTTTGACAGCCCATGGAACTTTCAATATTCTCCTCCAACACCATAACTCAAATGCATCAATTCTTCTACGGTCTTCCTTATTCACTATCCAGCTTTCACATGCATATGAGGTTATCAAAAATACCATGGCTTGGGTCAGGCGAACCTTAGTCCTCAAGCTGACATCTTTGCTCTTCAATACCCCAAAAGGGTCTTGTGCAGCAGATTGGCCTAATAATGCAATACGTCGTTTGATTTCTTGACTGTTGTTTCCATGAGTGTTGATGGTTGATCCAAGAAGAATGAAATCCCTGACAACTTCAATCTTTTCTCCATTGATAAGCATGTTGTTTATTGGTCCAGTGGTGAGGATTTTTTATCTCTTTACATTGAGATGCAATCCATACTGAACGCTATGCTCTTTGATCTTCATCAGTAAATGTTTTAAGTCTTCTTCACTTTCAGCAAGCATATGGTAGGCTGTTCATAAGTCTTCCTCCAATCTGACGCCACATTTTCTCATATAACCCAGTTTCTTGGATTATTTGCTCAGCATGCAGGTTGAATAAGTATGGTGAAAGAATACAACCTTGTTGTACACCTTTCTTAATTTTAAAACATTCAGTGTTCCCATGTTCTGTTTGAACAACTGCCTCTTGGTATATGTACAGATTCCTCATGAACACTATTAAAGTGTTCCGAAATATTCATACTTCACATTGTTGTCCATAGCTTGTCATGATCCACACAATCGAAAGACTTTGGGTAGTCAGTAAAGCACAGGTAAACAGCTTTCTGATATTCTGTGCTTTCAGCCAATGTCCATCGGACATCAGCAATGATATCCCTTGTTCCATGGCCTCTTCTGAATCTGACTTGAGCCTCTGCAAGTTCCTGTCAATGTATGCTTGTAGCTGTTTCTGTATTACCTTTAGTAAAACTTCACTTGCATGGGATATTAAAGAATTGTCCAATGATATCTGCATTCCATTGGGTCACCTCTCTTTGGAATGGGCAAAAATATGGATCTCTTCTAATCAGTTGGGCAGATAGTTGTCTTCCAAATTTCTTGGCACAGATGAGTGAGTGCCTCCAGTGCC
>NW_006408558.1:4543138-4587512 GCF_000296735.1 Chrysochloris asiatica | reverse complement strand
TCTTTAGTGTTTCATGTATGAAATCTGTTCTTCAGATGATCTCTGAATTCAGGTGGGATATATTCAAGGTCATATTTTCACTCTTGTGGACTTGTCTTCATTTTCTTCAGCTTCAGTTTGAGTTTGCCTATGAGTAATTGATGATGTGTTCCACAGTCTGCCCCTGGCCTTGTTTTGGCTGATGATATGGAGCTTTTCCATCGTCTCTTTCCACAGATGTAGTCAATTTGATTTCTGTGAATTCCATCTGGTGAGGTCCATGTGTATAATTGTCTCATATCCTGTCTAAAGAAGGTATTTGAAATGAACAGATCGTTGGTTTTTAGAATTCTGTCATATGATCTCCAGCATCATTTCTATAACCAAGACCAGTATATACCAGTATATAACCAGTATATACTGATCCTTCCTCTTTGCTCCCAACCTTTGCATTCCAATAGCCAGTAATAATGATTGCATGTTTGATCAATTTCAGATTGAAGAAGTTGGTAGAATTCTTCTGTTTCATCCTTACTGGCTTTAGTAATTGGTACATGAATTTGAATAATAGTGGTGTTAAACTGGTCTTCCCTGTAGACGCATGGATATTATCCTATCACAAATAGTATTGTACCTTATGCCTGATCTGGATATGTTCTTTTTGACAATGAATGCAACACCATTCTTTTTTAATTTCTCAATCCCGGCATAGTAAACCATGTGGTTGTCTGATTCAAATGGCCAATACCAGTCTATTTCAGTTTACTAATACCTAAGATATTGATGTTTATATGTTCCATTTCACTTTTTATGAGTTCCAATTTTCCTAGATTTATACTTCGTACATTCTATGTTCCGATTATTAATGAATGTTTACATTTTTTTCTTTTCATTTTGAGTTGTGCTCAATGAGCAAATGAAGGTCCTGTGGGCTTTACTCCCATGGGCTTTCCTCCATGTCATCACGGTCAACTCTACTTTGAGGAGGCAGCTCTTCCCCAGTCGCATTTTGAGTGCCTTCCAACATGAGGGGCTCATTTCCCAGCACTATATCTGACAGTGTTTCTCTGCTATTCATAAGGTTTTCAGTGTAGCTCATCTCTCCTTCTTCCTCATCTATGTTTATCTGGAAGCTCATCTGAAAACTGTCCACCATGGGCAACCCTGCTGGTATTTAAGAAACCTGTGGTTCAAGAATCACAGCAACTCACAAGCCATCACAGTACAACAAACTGACAGACAATTGGTGGAAATTAAGAGAATATAAACAAATGACAATGCAGTCACTCATGGCAAAGATTTTTATGTTATATTCCAGAACAGATTCTTCTATGAGACTTATTTTGGTAAATGTAAAAAGTATTAGGAAAGTATAAACTCATTTAAATGGACAGTTGAAACATCTGGTGCTAAATTAGAGAAAGCTAAGAAAATCAAAGAAAGACTGTCTTCTTCGACGGGTTGTTGAGGTGTGCTAAGGAACAGAGGGCCACTACATATTTACTGTATTATTACGTGCCATTGAGTCTTATCTGATTCATAGCCATCGCATATAAGGCATCCAAGGAATGGCTGCTGACTTTGGAGCCTGTGTTTCTCCTAAGGGTGAGCACAGGGCCACACAGACATCAGGGCTTCGGGATGATATGAAGATCATGGATGGTTTCTCTCATGGATTTTAATCCCATTGAGTTCAACTGGCTTCAATAGAAAAAGTTCCCAGTTACATTTGAAGATGACACGAAGGTTGAATGGAAGAGAATAAGCAGAAGAGCCTGTACCAAGAAGTGATGATTCAGAAATACCAGAATCTCTTCTCATTGGGTGAGGATCTTCTGTCTTCTTTTGCTTCATTAATTCAGCAGATATTTATTGGCACCAGGTATGTTCCCCAGGAATCCTGTAGGCATAGCAGTTAAGTATGTTGACTGCTAAGAAAAAGATTGGCACTTTGAACCCTACAGTCTGTAGGAAATAGATTTGGCTGTATGCTTCATGCAAGGTTTATGGTGTTGTATTCCCTCTGTGGGAGTTCTGTTGGGTCCTGCAGACTTTCTTTGAGTCACAAGAGACTCAATGACAACCTTATTGTATTTTTTAGCTGTATGACAACAAAAGGTTCTTGGTGGTGCATTTGAGCATCTCTTTGATATCCCATGCAAGTAAAGTTTTACTAAAGATAATACAGAAACAGCTGCAAGCATACATTGACAGAGAACTTCCAGAGGTTCAGGCCGGATTCAGAAGAGGCCGTGGAAAGAGGGACATCATTGCTGATGTCCAATGGATCTTGGCTGAAAGCAGAGAATATCAGAAAGATGTTTACTTATGCTTTATTGACTATACAAAGTCTTTTGATTGTGTGGATCATGACAAGCTATGGACAACAGTATTCTGGAACATTTAATTGTGCTCATGAGGAATCTGTGCCTGGACCAAGAGGCAGGCAGTTTTTCGAACCGAACATGGGGACACTGAATGGTTTAAAATTAAGGTGTGCAACAAGGTTGTATTCTTTCACCATACTTATTCAACCTGTATGCTGAGCAAATAATCTGAAAAGCTGGGTTCTATGAAGAAAAACGTGGCCTCAGGATTGGAGGAAGACTCATTAACAACCTGCAATATGCAGATGATACAATCTTGTTGCTGAAAGTGAAGAGGGCTTAAAACATCTACTGATGAAGATCAAAGAACACAGCCTTCGGTACGAATTACATCTCAGTGTAAAGAAAACAAAAATCCTCACCACTGGACCAATAAACAACATTCTTATCAATGGAGAAAATATTGAAGTTGCCAAGGACTTCATTCTTCTTGGATCAACTATCAACACTCACAGAAGCAGCAGTCAGGAAATCAGACGATGCATTTATTGCATTAGGCAAATCTGCAGCAAAAGACAATTTTTAAAGTGTTGAAGAGCAAAGATGTCAGTTTGAGGACTAAGGTGTGCCTGACACAAGCCATGGTATTTTCAGTATCCTCATATGCATGCAAAAGCTGGACAGTGAATAAGGAAGACTGTAGAAGAATTGATGCTTTTGAGTTATGGTGTTGGAGAAGAATATTGAAAGTGCCATGGGCTGCCAAAAGAACCAACAGATCTGTGTTGGTAGAAGTGTAGCCAAAGTGCTCTTTGGAACCAGGATGGCCAAACTTCATCTCTCATACTTTGGACATATTGTCAGGAGGGACCAGTCGCTGGAGAAGAATATCATGTTTGGTAAGGAGGAGGGTCAGAGAAAGAGGAAGACCCCAGCAAGATGGATTGGTAAAGTGGCATCATTGATAGACTCAAGCGTGGCAACAGTAGTGAGGTTGGCCCAGGATTGGGCAGTGTTTCGTTCTGCTGTGCATAAGGTCACTATGAGTCGGTACCAACTCGATGCCACCTAACAACAACAACAACATTAACCTCAAGCTTGGTGGTTCTGAGCCATCCGTAGCATCACAGAAGGAAGGCCTGGTCATCTGCTCCAACAAGATTCAGTAAAGATTCCAGCCAATAAAATCTATGCAGCAAGTAGAATACAGCCAGTTCCAAAAGAGAAAAAATCAACCCTGAGGAATCATTCTATTTTGGAACATGTTGGTTGGCCCTAGATTGAAATAGAATTTATTTTCACGAGATTGTTTTGTTTTTGCTGTGGAGCAGATGATACTCTAGACACTGAAAACATGTTAGGAAATGTCATACTTAGAAAGCCCTGTCTTACCTGGGCATACTTCAAGTATGAAATGACAAACTACAGTGAACCATATTTACAAAGGAACTTGAAAAAGTTCTTGGAAAAATTAAATTGCTATGAGTCACAAGAGACTCACCAGAGGACACACTCTGGGCAGAAGCCATATATATATTTGCAGTGAGTATGGCTGAGGCTTTGCCCAGAAGTCAGGCCTTGTTTACCACCAGCAGACACATTCAGGAGAGAAGCTTCATGTGTGCAAGGATTGTGGCCAAGGCTTTAACTGAAGAGGGAACCTTCTCAACGCACCAGACGACACACTCAGGCAAGAAAAAGTCATACATTTCCAATGTGTATGGGCAAGGGTTACGCTCAGAAGTCAGGCTAGCTCTGCCACCAAAGAACACACTCAGGGGAGAACACCCTATGTCTGCAGGGAGTGTGGGCGAAGATTTACTCAGAAGTCAGTCCTTACTATACACCAAAGAACACACTCAGGGAAAAGCCAAGTGTTTGCAAGGAGTGTGGCCAAGGGTATCCTCAGATGCTAGGCTTACTCTGTCCCCAGAACACACATTCATATTACAGAAAGCTTGTAAGTCTGTCTTCAGCATGTGACTGATTGGATTTCCTAAAAGGGGAAGTAGAATTTGCCCAGGGAAGCAGACTTCTTGTAAAGTCTTGTAGAGTATGGGGCCTTAGGTGGAATCCTGATCCCTACCCTGAACCTTCTGAGTTGGAACATTCCCACTTAAAAAGAAATGCAGACCAACCAAGAACTGCTAAGAGAACTGAAGAATCTTATTTGAAAGAAAGACCTGAAAAAAAAAAAAAAAAAAAAGCAGACTGCTTGGCTGTTTATATATCAAGCAAGCTGTTTGATTTTGAGGCATCAGTAAAAGAAAGGTCAGCCCTTGAGGGAAAATCCCCTTCTAAGCTTGAAACTCAAAGGGATTCTGGGAACTGTCTAGTATGCTCACTGGTGACTACCTGGGTCTGCTTGTGATTGGCATTGAGGGAAATGCAGCAATGAAGATGTGAACTGAGTTTGGCCATGTTCCATTGATGCCCATTGACCTCAAGATGAGACAGAGTAGAGGAAGGTCTGGCTGGTCTAAAGTTTGGGGAGCTGTGTGCTTTCCTGAGCCCATGGGCACTGACCTTGCCACTGAAGGCTGGAGCTGAGCGTGAAGTTTCCAGCTGGTCTGAAGTCCAGGGAGGTGTGTGTGAACTCTCAGACTTTCAGCTAGTACCCATTTGATCTGGCTTGAATGGCTAGCTGATTAGAACTCAACAAGATGAAGATAAAGATGCTTGATACTGTTACCAAGTGTAAATTGCTACAAGTTGATGAACTAGACCTTTGCTTATGGATGCATTTGTTCGAAATTCCAACCAGAATGGTAGGATTCTTCATATCAGGGAACAAGTTTGTTTCCTCAGTGCACTGGGTTGTTAAGGACCAGCAGTCTGGACATTGGTATAAAAAAATGGGGGACTATGTTGGCATGAAAGGAGCTCTGGTAGCGTAGTGGTTACGAATTGGGCTGCATACCTCAAGGTCAGCAGTTCGAAACTACCAGCTGTTCCACGGGAAAAAGATGAGGCTTTCTGCTCCCGTAAAGATTTATAACCTCGGAAACTCTGTACAGGGTTGCTATGGGTCAGAACCGACTCCACAGCACAAAACCAACCAACCAATGTAGGCACTAAGTGACTGTCTTACATGCTTTCATGAGCGTGCTTAGTTTTAGAACAAGGCGGGTAAGGTGGAATCCCCATTGAATAATTTTCCTCCTCTCCAGATGGATCTGGTAAAAAGGGAAGGGATAGGAAGTGATACTGATTGGATTTTATGATTCAGTGGTGGGTCATTATTAGCCAGATTAATTGTAATTGTCACAGCTGTAATTGTAGAAGCTGTGTAACTAAAAGGGGGAGTAGCGAATCTTTCATTTCAGGAACGGAGGATTCCAGTACCATCAGGAAGGAAGAGCATGACTGGAGCGTGAGTTCACTACCTAGAAAAGCAACGGCAGCAGAGACAAGGGCAGAGATGATGGCATGGAGAGACAGCATCTGCAGACTCTAGGCCCATGGGCTGAATAAATCTGTGTGCCTACGCACAGGAGACTGGCTTGCAAAATATGCCCTTAGGAAATTTAAAATGAATATATATTCTTGGTTTATATGTGAACATCGTATATTTCTGCTTTGTTCATTTGTGAAATATAAGATGTAAAAAGAGCCACAGGGAGAATGTAAGATAGCTGTAGTTGCAGAGAGAGGATTGTAGTCAAAGCGTACAATTTGTTGAATATAAAATGGATGATCTTTTCTGTTGACCTTCATTCAATTCACAATAAAATTTTAGAGAGGGAAAAAAAAAAAGGAAGTCCAAGAACGATGAAGGAATTCAGATGTTGTTGTTAAGCATCATCGAGTCAGTTCCAACTCATAGCAACCCTGTTTTGGGTTTCCGAGGAGCAGCTGTTGGGTTTAAACTGCAGACCTTGTGATTTCCAGTCCAATGCTGATCCTACAGGAGTCCAGTTAGAGAAAAGTAAGGAAGTCAAAGAAAGATGAAGGTATACAGATAGAACTCCACACATGGAAGTGGTGAGGAAGCATTACGAAGACTAACAGATAGCTTTCTTCTTCTCAGGAATGGACATAACAGTTACTCTCGAGCCCGCATTCAGAGGCATTGATAGAAATGGTGGTGGTGGTGGTAGTGTGCCGTGGAGTTGGTTCCGACTCATGGTGACCCTATTCAGGGTTTCCAAGGCTGTCAGTCTTTATGGGAGCAGAAAAAGCATCATCTTTCTCCTGCAGAACAGCTGGTAGTTTAGAACTTCTGACCTTGAGGCTAGCAGCCTGACTTGTAATCATTATGCTACCAGAGCTCCTTACTGATATTCGAATATGAAGGGTGGTGGTGTGCCGTGAGCCAGTTCCAACTCAGAGTGACCCTGCATGGGGTTTCCAAGGCTGTAAATCTTGATGGGAGCAGAAAGCCTCATGTTTCTCCTGTGCAGCAGTTGGTAGTTTCGAACTGCTGACCTTGCCGATTTCAGCCTGACCCACTTTACACCCAGAGTTCCTTGATATGAAGATAGTATTTTTATTTATTTATTTTAAGTTTCTATTGTGAAATAAGTGATAATTTACATGGAAGAACATCAGCTTTACATTCATCCTATCATACTTCGTTTCATTGCAATGATTATAATCTCCTCCATGCATCATCATTCAATAGCATTTGCTTCTCTCTGGTTTTTTTTTTTTGTTTGTTTGTTTGTTTGGATGTACACTGAAGCACTCAGGAATATATAACCATTCAGCCACCCCAGCTGTCAGCACACAGCCCCTCTTCCTTCCTGAGTCCAGAGTCCCCAGCCGCTCCATCTCTCCACATCATCGTTACGGCCTCCATCTCTGGTGTCGCTGCTTCTCTGAATAGGGTCCCACACTCCACTCTTCTCCCTTGATGGTCCCAGGGGCCTCCACTTTTGGACTGCAAAATCAACCACTCCTCTCTTTTAGTTACAGAATGTCTACCTTTACATTTCCAACCCTCACATTCAGTCCTGATAGCAATTATTCACTGTTGAACCACAAGAGTCTTATCCCCATTTCCGTTCATCAGCCCCATCTATATAGTTGGATACCACTCAGTAGTGATTCTACATTCCCCCATACCCTCTAAAACTAGGCTCCCTCTTGAAAGTTTGTAAGCCAGTCACTTCATGCCTTTGTAGTCCCCCATTTTGGGTAGCCAATGTCTTTAAGTTGCCCATCCCTATCAACCCTGTGTATTGAGGGGGTAGGAATGATCCTTCCTGTAAATATTCGTCCCCTCTTTAAGCTACTACACCCATAAGTATAGGTCAAGTTCATCAAATTGTAGTGGATTACACTTTTTTTCCTCTTCTTTCTTCCTCTAGTCAAGTTCTGATCATCCATCCATTGAAACTAGGTCAAATGGATACTATCTGCAAGTATGGGCATTCTTGTGCATCTCCTCTCACTTCATATCAGCTGGATGCTTCACTCTCTGCTTTAGTCCTCTGTGGTTATGTCCATGGGCTCAGGAGTCCCCAGGTCTCACTATACAGCTGGCCAACCAGGTCTCAATCCAGGTTGACAGGAGACTATTGAATGTGGTTGGACTTAGCCCACAACTTCATTACTGTTTTCCCCCCACTTCCTTTATCAGTAGGCCAACTGGTCACCAGCAAGATTACATGGCTGCTCATGTATTCCCTTTGTGTTTCAGTCTTGGAAGGTGGTTTGCCCTGAGGGACTTGATTGCTTGCCTTACTGGCTCCCCAGTGAACAACTTGCTTGTTCTTGTAGTAGTCAGACTGTCATTATTGTTTTTGATTTTCCCTGCTGGTGCTTTCTTCACAAAGTATCTTCTGTTCCTCTAGCTGTTCCAGGCTGCTCTGTTTGTCTTTTCAAGTGGAAATTTCCCACCTCAGAGAATTCTGGATGGGGATCAGGATATCACCTATGGTCTTATGCAGTGCAAAAGCTCCTTAGGAAACCTCTTTCGCTAGGCAAGATCTAGCTCCATTTTAGGTATTCCAATTAGTTATAGGCTGAAGACGGACTTAAAAGCTTTCTACAGTGATGTTTCTGGCTATTCCTTTCTCTCCCCCTCAAGTGTCTATTTTACAATAGTAGGCAAGGGAAACCAAGATTCATAAAACAATCAAGCATCTTAACATTGTTTCCCCTCTTTTACCCATTCAAACCATGCCTCAATCCCTGTGTCCCAGAGCCCTGTTGTTCCAAGGTTGAGCATACATCACTATTTACCTCTGTTCCACTTAGCCCATGCAGACCTGCTTACATGTTCTTCTATCTTCCTTGTTCTTCCATTCCCCTACACTGTGCTCCACCTTTCCCTCCTTCCCAGCACCCCACCCCACATCCTGGTAACCAGCAAATAATTTTTTTTGCCCTTTTTAGTGTGGGTATTTTTTCTTAGTCTTTTACAATAATGGTCTTATCAGTATTTCTCCTTTTGTGACTGACTAATTTCACTCAGCATAATGTCCTCAAGGTTCATCCATGTTATGCGGTGGCTTGCAGCTTCCTTGTTATTCTTCAAGGTAGCATAATATTCCATTGTGTGTGGGTACCACAGTTTGTTTATCCATTCTTCAGTTGATGGGCACTTAGGCTGTCTCCATCTTTTTGTTATTGTAAATAGTGCTGCTATGAACATTGGTGTGCATATATCTACTCATGTTATGGCTCATATTTCTTGTGGGTAAATACCAAGTAGAGGAATTGCTTGATCATAAGGTATTTCTATTTCCAACCTTCTGAGGAAGTGCCATATTGCTTTCCAGAGTGGTTGAACCATTTTGCAATCCCTCCAACAGTGTAGGTGTGTCCCAGTCTTTCCACATTCTCGTAAACATTTATTATCTTCTACTTTTTTGATCTTTGCTGTTATTGCTGCTGTGAGATGATATTTCATTGTTGTTTTGATTTGCATCTCTCTAATGGCTAGTGTTTCTCTGCTATTCATAAGGTTTTCAGTGACTAAAGATTCGGAAGTAGTTCGTCACTCTTTCTTCCTATTCTGTCTGTGTTTGGAAGCTCATCTGAAACCTATCCACCATGGGTGACCCTGCTGGTATTTAAAATACCGGTGGTATAGCTTTCAGAATCATAACAACTCACAAGCTACCACAGTACGACAAACTGACAGACGAATGGTAGCCGTTTGGTTTTAAGTGGAAACTGTCACTTTAAATTTTGAAGAGATGTGTGTGCATGCATAGTAGAACCCTCCAGGGGTGAGGGTGGTGTATCCATTCGCTCAGGCACCCCCTCTAGTCACCAGAATGGAGGTGCACAGACAGCGAAAGACCAATGAACAGATACCAAAAAATGAATGTCCAAACTGTATCTCCGCAGTTTTGTCAGGCGTTCGTGACTGTTCTGATCCTTCCCCCACTTGGTCTCTCCCAAGATGGCACCTCTGGGAATAGCTGATTGTCTTGAGTTAGAAAGCAATGGATTTCTTGATTCTGCTACAAATTCCCCTAGCTGTAAGCGTTCCAATCTTCTAAATATTCCTTTATATGTGGTTCAGAGTTCTAGCACCATCCTCTGAGCCTGCTTGGCCTCATATTCTGTGTTGTTGGTGATGGAGCTTCTCACTGCACATCTACCCAATCCGCGATCTCAATTGTATCCCCTAAAGAAAAAATTCAAGCCTTGACTTTCGTTATTGAAAGATTCTCTGGGAAAATTATTGAAGGATGCAGAGAGCATCAAGAGAAGATGGAAGGAATACACAGAATCACTGTACCAATGGCAATGAGTAATGTTCAACCAGTTCAAGAGATAGCATATGATCAAGAGCCAATGACACTTAGGGAGAAAGTCCAAGGTGCATTGAAGGAACTGGGAAAGAACAAGGCACCAAGAATTGATGGAATAAAAATTGAAATATTTCAAGAAAGTGAGGCAGCACAGGAGGCAGTCACTCATCTCTACCAGGAAATTTTGAAGACAATTATCTGGCCGACTGATTGGAAGAGATCCATATATGTGCCCATTCAAAAGAGAGGTGACTCAACAGAATGCGGAACTCATCTGACAATCTCTTTGGTATCTCATGCAAGTAAAGTTTTACTAAAGGTAATACAGAAATGACTACAATCATACGTTGACAGAGAACTTCCAGAGGTTCAAGCCAGATTCAGAAGAGGCTATGGGACGAGGGATATCATCGCTGATATCCGACGGACCTTGGCTGAAAGCAGAGAATATCAGAAAGATATTTACCTGTATTTCATTGACTATGCAAAGGCTTTCGATTATGTGGAACATGACAAGCTATGGACAACATTGAGAAGTATGAGTATTCCAGAACCCTTACTTGTGTTCATGAGGAATCTGTACCTGGACCAAGAGGCAGTTGTTTGAACAGAACATGGGGACACTGAATGGTTTAATATTAAGTAAGGTGTGCAACAAGGTTGTATTCTTTCACCATACTTATTCAACCTGTATGCTGAGCAAATAATCTGAGAAACTGGGTTCTATGAAGGGAAAAACATGGCATCAGGATTGGAGGAAGACTCATTAACAACCTGCGATATGCAGATGATACAACCTTGCTTGCTGAAAGTGAAGAGGACTTAAAACATTTACTTATGAAGATCAAAGAGCACAGCCTTCCATATGGATTACATCTCAATGTCAAGAAAACAAAAAATCCTCACCACTGGACCAATAAACAACATTCTTATCAATGGAGAAAAGATTGAAGTTGTCAAGGACTTCATTCTTCTTGGATCAACTATCAACACTCACAGAAGCAGCACTCAAGAGATCAAATGATGTATTGCATTAGGCAAATCTGCTGCACAGACCTTTTTAAAGTGTTGAAGAGCAAAGATGTCAGTTTGAGGACTAAGGTGCACCTGACCCACAAGCCATGGTGTTTTCAATAACTTCGTATGCATGCGAAAGCTACACAGTGAATAAGGAAGACCGTAGAATTGATGCTTTTGAGTTATGGTGTTGGAGGAGAATATTCAAAGTGCCATGGGCTGCCAAAAGAACCAATAGATCCGTTTTTGGAAAAAGTGCAGCCAGAGTGCTCATTAAAGGACAAGATGGCCAAACTTTGTCTCTCATTCTTGAGACATATTGTCAGGATGGGACCAGTCACTGGAGAAGGATATCATGTTTGGTAAGGTGGAGGGTCAGAGAAAAAGAGGAAGACCCCCAACAAGATGGATTGGCCTGGTGGCAGCATCGATGGACTCAAGCGTAGCAATAATAGTGAGGTTGACCCAGAATTGGCCAGTGTTTCGTTCAGCTGTGTATAAGGTCACTATGGGTCAGTACCAACTCGATGGCACCTAACAACAACAACAACAATGGCAAGTGATCGTGAACATTTCTTCATATGTTTGTTGGCTGCCCAGATCTCCTCTTTGAAGTTTCCCCTTATCTTTTTATCTTTGCTTTAGAGTAATTGCTGTCCTTTTGGTCTCATAAAAGCATAGATCTGAAGAGAATTTTGAATGCAAAGCAAACTTTCCAAAATTAGGAGCTTTTTGAGGGTTTTTGTTTTGTTGTGTTTCCTAGTAATGTACCATACTGCATAATGTATATTTTCAGATGGTTCAGATGGTTCCCTTGCATTGATCACATATTTGGTTTCACTAGGTTTCCTGCATAGTCCATATGCTCAGTGTTCGTAGGGGGGAAAAAAAGATTCTGTATTTGAATTAATCTTGAGATACGATCTATCAAACCATGTTTTCTTCATTCCTCCTGTCTTGCACTTCAAACTCTCAAAGGACCTGTGAGCCATGAGGGAAATGTACACATAAGATATGTTTTGAATCCATTAGAAGAAGTTCAGAGCCTAAGAGTTGTTTTCTTTAATCAGATGAAACCGGATCTTAGGCAAGATAATAATTAGGTGACAGGCAGACTCTGAGCTTTGGTTTTTGATATGATGATCTTTGTCTTTCATTTGGCGGTGCAAGTCTGAAGGTCAGGAGTCCTGAAAGAGGGGGATCACTGAGACCATGCAGGGGGACATCAGATCTGTTCCTTTGGTGGAAATCAAGGCAAAATTATTCTGAATATAGCCTGAAAGGCATTTATTTGATCCTACAGTAGATAGTTTAATAATTTATGTTCTGCCTTATTAGCAAAGCCTGTGATGAGTTGGCTACCACCAAAACAAGATTTAAAAAAAAAAACAACTACACTATTAAATGTAGATTGATTTTTTTTTTTTTTAATGTTTAAGTTGAAATTTTCATCTTCACTATTTTAATGTCCCAATAGCAATGATGCATTTGGGGTGAGAAATATTACGTAATAATAACATCTGCCTTAGAAATAGGTCTAATTTATAAATATTATTGCTAAGTGCTGTGGAGTCAGTTCCAACTAATAGCAACCCTGTATCGGGTTTCTGAAGAGTGACTGGTGATTTTGAACATCCAGTTCGTACCCTACAGCTCCATATGTGGCTTGCTCCTGCCCAAAAGTGACGCAGGCCGGCAGATTGCACTGCGCTGTCTTTGTGTGACTGTGCAGGAGAGGTTTTAAAACGTCAAAATTCTTCCAAATAAATAAAAAGGTATAACTAATTCCATTGTTAAAGTTTTTGTCACTCCTGCTATATGCCAGCATGCCGACAGTGCTGTTGGGTTATGCAGATAACACTTTAAAAACATCGATTTCAAGAACTAGGAAACATCTTTGGTTGGAGATAATGAGACCTTCCTGCTTAAAGCATATTAAGATGCTCCCACTGTGGAGAAAGGTAGCTTGGCACCCTTACCCCGCTGCACATCCTGGTATCTGGCAATGACAGGAAGCCCAAGGACAGAGTTGTCAGTCAGTCGTGGAAGGGAGCTGGCACGTGGAATGTAATTGCAAAGCTCTGGCAACACCTGCAGGTGTCAGGGACAGAAGAACTCATTTAGAAGCTGCGCTGCAAGATGGGAAGACAGGTGGCAACTCTCTTACAGGGATATCTTTTATTTGAGCAGAACCAGACCAACTGTTCCTCATTAAAACACATTTTGCAACATGTTCTAATGTGAGTGGATCAAGTGTGTGTATGTGTTTCAGAGAAAACTCAGCAGTGTGCCATCTCTGGGTCACATTTACAATCTCCCCCTAATGCAGAAGTGTAAAACAGCCCACATGAAATGCCCCCACCTCACCTGAGGCTAGTTTTCCTCCAGTGGGCTTCTGTAGGGTCAAAGGATATACCACGGTTCCCGCCACAAGATGAAGCATCAAGTGAAGAAAGTCAGCTTGGTGGGAACCTCAATCCTGGTAGGCATTTTAGGCAGTTTGCATGGGGGTTCCCAAAAGCTCATGGAAGAATTCCATAATCTTTTAATTCCATTTCTCCATGAACTTTTTGAAGCTCCTTATAAAGTGCCTTGATTTTCCTCCTTTCTTTATAATGATTTATAGATGCATCTCTAAGGTGTTGCCGACAGGGCTTTGCTTGGTATGAATAAAGTCAAAGTGTTCAGATCTTCCACCATTTACACCTATTATCCACAAGTTCAGGAACCCTGTTGGTGCATTGGTTAAGTGCTTGGCTCCTAACTGTGAAAGGTTGGCAGTTCAAACCCACCCAGAAGCTCTGTTAGAGAACGAGCTGGTGATCTCCCATAAAACCTGCAACCCAGAAAACCCAATGGGGTAATTCCACTCTGTCACATGGGGTCACTGTGAGCCCCAAATCAATGAACTCAGGGCCATTTGTCTTATCTATCGAGTGCTACTAGAACAGAAATACCGCAGGTGGGATGACTTTAATCACAGAAAAGTATTTTCTCAGAGTTTAGAAGACTGGAAGTCTGAGTTCAGAGCGCTGGCTCTCGAGGAAGATTTTCTCTGCCTGTAGGCTCTGGAGGAAGGTTCTGGTCTGTTCAGCTTCTGCTTCCTGGTTCCTTGGAGATCTCCATGGGGCTTGACACCAATCAGCTCTGTGTCTGCTCACTTGCTTTCCTCTCAAAAGACAACCCATTCCCCAGACTGGGCTAGAACCATGGGCATAGAGATTAGGATTCACAACACATGTTTTGGGGGAGACACAATTCAATCCATATTAGAACCTAACAACAACATTTTATAAATAGGGAGCTCATGGGTGGTTACTTACCAAAAGATTTGCAGTTCAAATCCCCTCAGAGGTGCCTCGGATGAAAGGCTATTGATGCATGTCTGAAAGATCACAACTGTCGAAAACTCTTTGGTGCATAGTTCTTCTCTGACATGCATGGAGCAAATCTCTAAAAGACACAGTAAATTCATAGTAACTTATAAATGAACAGTAATGGTTTGGCACTGTAGGATCACCACTGGACTGCTAACCCCAAGGTCAGTGATTCAAACCTGTCAGCTGCTCCTTGGAAACCCTGTACAGGGTTGCTATGAGTCAGAACCAACTCGGTGGCACTTAACAACAACAACAATATGTCTATGGGAGCACATTCTATAATCCAGCTATGCCTAAACGGAGTCTACTTTCTGATGGAATGGTGACAGCCTGGAAAACCACATATACTAAGTGTAATAGAAGAATGCCCCCACCTCACCCGCAAAGGTGTGCATGTCCTAATTCCTGGCACTTGTGAATATTGGACAAAGGGACATCAAGGTGTGATTAAGCTAAGGTTTTTGAAATGGGGATAGTATCCTGGATTATCCAAATAGTTCCAAATTTACCTCCCCCCCCCCCCCAACACACACACATAGCTAAACCAACTGCCATGAGGTCACCTCCAACTCATGGCAACCCCATATCTCATGATAACACCATGGAGAGCAAAGGCATCCCCTGTCATAATGTGTTGTATTCCGAAGTTATTAGGGTCAATGACCGTTTGGAACAGAGCAGAAACAAGACACTGTTGTGATGGTGTGACCATCAGGCATATATCATAAACAGAATAAGCAGAATGGGTGAGTAAAACAGCACACACCAGCATCAGCCTCTTGTTTGTTGTTGTTGTGTGCCATTGAATTGATTCTGACTCACTGCAATCCTGTATTGGATATCCAAGGTTGTAAATCTTTATGGTAGCAGAAAACCTCACCATTCTCCCACAGAGTAACTGGTAAGTTTGAACTGCTGACCTTGTGGTTAGTAGTCCAGTGCTTATCCTACAGCGCAACCAGCACTCCTATCGTTTGTTATTGTTGTTAACGGCCATCAAGTCAGTTCCAGCTCATAGCAACCCTGTATAGGGTTTCCGAGGAGCGGCTGCTGGGTTTGAACCACTAACCTTGCGGTTACAGTCTAGTTCTGAGCCTCCACTGTCACATCATCAGGCTATGTTCCCCAAAGTTAGGCTGTCTTCCTAGGATGTTAGAACACATCCAAGGACAACCTGTTCCTATGCTTGGGAGGCGAATACCTAAGTCCCTCTGTCCCAGGGTTAAACCACCTACCATGACAGCCACGGCTTTGTGCTAAATAGCAGGCAGGGAAAGGAGTAATAAAAAAGGAGTGATAAAAGGTAAAAAGGGATAATAAAAATAGAAAGTCCCCTGCAGGCAATGGACATCATTTATTACCCCTGTTTAGGGTGGGTAAGCATCTCCTGATGGCTAGTCTAGATTTCCCTGTGGTCAGGAGAGTTCTTCTCCCTTTACCCTGCTAAGATAGCATAACTGGGTTCTGGGTTTCTGGGAGGGCAGTCATCCTGCCCTAAGGCACATGCTTTCCTTTGTGTCCATTAGCAATTAGGGAGACTGGGGAGAGAGATATCTCACTGATGCACTCCCCACCCAACACTGAAGAAGCTCAGGCCCAGGATTGGGTGGGAGACAGGAGTAAGCAGGCCATTCACAGCACTTTAGCAGGCTCCAGCTATAGGATAAGCACTGGGCCGAAATGTCACTTTGAACTGTAAGGTCAGTGGTTCAAATCCACCAACTGCTTCTGGGAAACCCTACAAGGTGGATGGCACTAATCTACATTCAACAGTAGGGGCCCCCAGCAGATGTGGCTGGCCCTCTGAGGAGGAGCAGCTGGCCCATCATGTATGAAGAGTCAGTGCAATTACTGAGAAAGATTTTCCTTAAGAAGACCATGTCTGAGTTGAGTCCTGAGAAAATAGTAAAAGATGGAGACAGGGGGCAGAAAGTGACTAGAGGAGAACATAGCTGATTTACTATCAACAAGATCAAAGAGGAAGTAACAGCGATTTCCCACCTTTCTAGTTTCCTTCCAGAGTCCAGGTGTGGCACTATAGGATAAGCACTGGACCTCAAGGTCAGTTTGTACCACAAGGTCGGCATTTCAAACTCACCAGCCACTCCTCAGAAACCTTATACAGGGTTTCTATGAGTGGGAACTGACTCAAAGGCACTTAACAACAAGTTTCCTTAAAAGCAGTATTACAGCA
Source organism: Chrysochloris asiatica (assembly GCF_000296735.1). Lineage (NCBI taxonomy): Eukaryota > Metazoa > Chordata > Mammalia > Afrosoricida > Chrysochloridae > Chrysochloris > Chrysochloris asiatica. The sequence continues at coordinate 4,570,903 of NW_006408558.1, read as the reverse complement.
CTATTAGATATTGATAGAGAAAGAGTTCATGACAATAATAATAACAGCACCAGAGAGGTACCTTGGACATAGACCTGGAGATCTACTTCTGAAACATCAGTCACAGAAAGCCCTAAAGAGCACAGTTCTGTTCTGACACATGAGGTCACCATGACTTGGGGTCAACTTAACAGTAGCAGTGGTGTGTTGTTGTTGTGTGCTATCAAGTTTATCTGTTCCAACTCATAGCAACCCTGCATTGGTTTCCAAAAGCAGCTGGTGGGTTTGAACTGCCAGCCTTGTGGATACCAGTCCAATGCTTATCCTGCAACACCATACCAGGGCCCAGCAGTGGTGTAGGATGGTTTAAACTAAGAGCCTTCCCCGAAGTCTAACCACACAGATTGAGAGCATAGGGAGTAAGATTTCTGACTTCAAGGTAGACACGGTTTCAACATCATGGGTTATGACATGTGAGCAGAGCTTAGAGCCAGTTCAGTCATGGACAGCGGAAACAAGGATGTGTACATGTTGCATAGCAACTAAATCATTTTCTTGTCAGAGTTTGTCCCAGGTAGGAAACAGGCAGAGGTGCCCCACTCAAAGGTTGTGGGCAGTTTCACTGGGACACATTCAAAGCAACTTGGTCGGCCACCATCTTGAGCAGGGCACCATTCCCTATCTCCTACTCTGGTCAAATTACAACATACAGAGATTTGGTTATGATGCAACCCCGATGTTGCCCTTGTTTCTATCAATATGACTGAACCTTTTTGAAGCAGTTTGAACCCTGGTTTATGAGGAGAGTATTCAGGACAGGGGATCACCTCAGTGCTGTTGGTAAGCACCTCTCCATCTTGCAAGCACACTCCTTCTGTGATGTTGTAATAACAGCAGTCATTTATTGTAAAGCTTTTATCTCCCAGGCACTCTGCCTGGGTTCTGGCTGTATTCTTTCTAATCCTTTTGAGTATATTATATCTAATCCTTTAAACAACATTTTAAGATAGATATTGTTATTCCCATCTCATAGAAAAGGTAACTAGGTTTTGAGAGCTTACACCACTAGCCCAAGGTCACAAAACTGATATACATTTCTGAACTTGGATTCAATTTTCACTCCATCAGGATTCAAAACCCATGCTCACCCATTACATTGTGTGCCTTGTATTGATAGGTGTAAGGAATAAAAGTTAGCATGGATCAACTAATCATATCTGAAAGGCAAGAAAAGTTATGACTTTGAAATTTTACAGAAAGAATATCTGAGGCAGTTTGTGTAGTACATTGTTGTTGTTGTTAAGCACTATCAAGTCGATTTCGACCTATAGCAACCCTGTATAGGGTTTCCAAGAAGCACCTAGTGAGCTTGAACCACCAACCTTGCAGTTCAAACGACTTTGAAGTCTGACACATTAGCCTACAGCACCACACCAGGTCTCCGTGTATTATATTAGAACCACAGAATACCAAGGGATCAGTTCATCTTGAGTTTTAAATGTTTGAGGCGGTTTCAAAGCATTCCTGGAAAAATGGAATGAAAAGATGATGGTATTTTTCCGTGAACTTTTTGAAGCCCCCTTATATTTGGTTCTGCTTTGACAGATTATTTGGATGGGATTTTATGCTCTGCACTTTTGAAAAGTAGAATAAATTTAAGAATGAGCAGGGTAAGTATGTTTAGGAATTAATCAAGGTAGCAGTGAAATTTAAAAGGGGGAAAAACACCCAGCTTAATCAAAGTTAACACTGTGGAAATTCTTAGTGTGTCCTTAGCCTATCAGAACTAGAAAACTGAGTAAATATATGCATTTTTGATTGGACACAAATGAAAAAAATGACATTAGTTTTAGCATTATTAAGTTCTTGGGCTCTGGGAGATGCAAATGTATTTTGCAACTTTGGGTAATAATAGTAAACTTGATAACATTTAAGAAATTTAAGAAAGGTTTTTACTATTCAGAGATACTGAAAAGTAAGTTTTTCTCTAAAATAAAAATTATATGCATTGTTCTACATGTGTGTGTTAGATTTCATTTTGTTGTTGTTGTTCTTAAGTGCCGTCAAGTCAGTTCCGACTCATAGCCTCCCTGTATAGGAATGCCAAGGAATCGCTGGTGAACTTGAACTGCCGACCTTGCAGTTCAATGTGACCTTGCAGCCCAGCTCATTAACCCAGAGCGCCACACCCAGACTCATTTTACTGATGGTTATTTAGTATCACTTCACCCATAAGTACTTTTTGCTACATTATAGAAATGCTGTATTATTTCCTGTTCATAAGTCCTGCTTCTAACTGAAAATCTTTTACAGGTCTGAGCATCTTGGACTTTATGAGAATGTCCTTGTATTTTCTGTATTTCCAAACTACTTTCCTTTGGTGTCACAGTGATACCCTGCTGCTGTCAAGTTGATTCTGATTCTTGGCAATCCTACAGGACAGAGTAGAAGTAACTGCTGTATAGAGTTGAGCTGTAGGATAAGCACTCAACTACAAGGTCGGTTTGAACTGTAAGGTCGGCAGTTCAAACTCACCAGCCACTCCTTGGAAACCCTATACAGAGTTGCTATGAGTTTGAACTGACTTGACGGCATTCAACAACAACAACAATCTTTACAAGGGTTTTGTTTTACTTGAATCCACAATTGATGCTCATGGATGCAGCAGTTAAGAAATCAAACCATATATTGCATTAGGCAAATCTGCTGCAAAAGACCTCTTCAAAGTGTTCAAGAGCAAAGATGCCACTTTGTGTACTAAGGTGCACCTGACTCAAACTGTGGTATTTCAGTTGCCTCATGTGCATTTAAAAGTTGGACAGTGAATAAGGAAAACTGTAGAGGAATCAATACATTTGAATTATGATTTTGGAGAAGAATATTAAAAGTGCCACGGGCTGCCAGAACAACAAACAAATCTGTCTTGGAAGAAGTACAGTCAGAATGCTCCTTAGAAGAAATGATGGCTAGACTTAATCTCTCATTCTTTGGATGTTTGGCAAATGATTGTTGTTTTTGCTAAGCACCATCAAGTTTGTTCAGATCCATAGCAGTCATGTATAGGGTTCCCAAAGCTAAAAATCTTTGCAGGAGGAGAAAGCCTCACCTTTCTCACTTGGAGCAGCTGGTGGGTTCAAACCACTGACCTTGTGATTGGCAGTCCAGTGGTGGTGGTGGTGGTTATGTGCCGTGGAGTCAGTTCTGACTCATAGCGACCCTGTACAGGATTTCCGAGGCTGTAAATCTTTACGGGAGCAGAAAGCCTCATCTTTCTCCCGCAGAACAGTTGGTAGTTTCAGACTGCTGACCTTGCGGTTCACAGCCCTATTTGTAACCACTACACTACCAGACAGAGCTCCTTTGGCAGTCCAGGAGAGGAAAAAAGTTTATAAAAAATCAAAGGGTCCCTCCACCCGCTGCCACACAGAGCACAGATTCATTACTTGTACAGCAGCTCTGTGAAGCAAATTGTGTTTAAAACCCAACCAAATGCTCAATACCTAAGATTTAGGAGTCTTGTCCAGCTCAGCCTGATCCTTGGCCGGGCACCACTGATCACCCAATGGCAGCTTCTTGAATTGCAGGTACAGAACCAAGCCTTCTTAATTTGGGTGGGGACAGAGATGGATTTTCCCTGAAGCTAGAGAGCTTACTTTTCAGGCTCCTCCCTTTGATATGCCCGCTCAAGGCCCTACACATAATTCTATATTCATTTGAAAATTGTTTTTTCTTAAAGAGTTATGGTGAGTTGCAGTGAAGTCACCTCTAGTTCATGGTGGCCCCATGTTACCAGTCCTGCACCATCTTCACAATGCTCAAGTCCATTGTGAAAGTCCCAGTGTATTTTGAGTGTCTTTTGACCTCAGGGACTTATCTTCTAGCACTACATCAGATAGTGTTCAGCTGTGATCCACAGGATTTTTATTGGCTGGTTTTTGTTTTTTTTTGGAAGTAGACCTCCAGGCCTTTCTTCCTTGTCTTAGTCTGCTATCCGCCATGAGTGACACTGCTGGTATTTCAAATATTGATGGCATAACTTGTAGCATCACGGCAACATGCAAGTCACCACAGTACAGCAAACTGGCAGGCAGGGAGTAGTTGTTAAAGAGAGTCTTCCCAAATTATATAAGCTTCAGACCTCACAAGGTATGGATCCACTCTTGGGTGAGGATCATATAGTTATATGCAGCAGTACTTAGGCGGCTGTGTGTACCAATGCACAGACAACTCCATATTTTTCTGAGCCATTTATTCCTTTCCTTCTCAAAGCTATCTGTGACCCAAAAAGGTAAAGGTGCTCTGGCCTTGGAGAAATTAACTAGACTCTTGTAAACTCAAACTTATAAAATCATGGTTTGCCATAAATGCATCTCAGAACACTTTGTTCACCAGAAACATAGTCAGGCAACTTCTCAGGCAGCTATAAATCTCATCTAGAATACCTTCATATTCATTCATTCACTAATTCATCCCTCAGCACTTACTATCTGGTCTAAACCTGGAACTGTGCTAGGCTCCAAGAGTTCTGAGACGAATTTGCCAGCATCCCTGCTTTTGATGACCTCACACAGTTTCTGTCACTTCTGCATTCTTTTCCAAGGTTGCAAATCTGTTCCATCCTGGAGACCTTGAAACTATTTTTGTTTTGTTTTTTAAAACTTTTTATTGTGAACTGGGTGAAGGTTTACCAAGCACCGCATGACCATCAATCAGTGTCCATGTCTAAGACTAGAATAACTAGATGGTGCCTAGCTACTGTTACTAACTGCTCTGAAAAGGATCACATTAAAGGTCCTGGATAGAGTGGGAGAAAAATGTGGAACAAAATTCAAAATCATGTGAAAAAGGCCAGGCTTTCTGGTCATATAGAGACTGCTAGAACCCCCAACACTATGGCTCTTAAGTCACCCTTCAAATCTGGAACTGGAGTTATTTTTAATTAATCAAAGTAAAAAACTTATCAACATAATCCCAACTCCAGAATATCACACAAAAAGCCATTGTCTCTGAGAGCTATCTACCCAGGGGCTGAGGCAGGTTTGGTACCCTACTGAGCTCCAGCATTTTGCCTTCTTCTTCTGCCCAGCTGTGTTCCTGCTAGTTAAGGGCTCAGGGTGCAGAGAGACCAACAGACCTGCAGTCCAGATACCCGAGGAGCACAGAAGTTAATAATGGTTTGACTGTCATTGGGGTTGAGAGATTTCTCCTTGTAGTTAACAGCTTTATTAATTTTGCAATTAGTCTCCTACAGTCAAAGCAAGAATTCTCTCTCATCTATTGCATGTAAATATTAGCCAGTGGAAATTGGGTTGTAAAATTTATTTCTATTTCCCCAGTTTTGTTTTCACCTCTCATTACCCACTCATCTGAGCACAAATCCTGTGGATTTGGCATCACAAATAATTTGTACCTTCCTCCCCATCTCTTCTGCCATCCTCTTAGCATAAGGCCCTCCTTAGCTCCAGTCTCAGTGATTGTCACAACTTGCTGTTGGACTCCCTGACACAGCCACTCTCCAAATCCACACTACCTGTACAGTTCCCTTGGTAAAAACACAGTTTTCCTGTATTAGTACCACCTGTGGCCTGATACAACTTCCCACACAGAACCCAAAGGTGCCATCAGAACCCTGCCCCCAAGGAGCTTGTTAAGTAGCCTGAAAGGGAAGAATAAGCAACATAAAACGGGAGGTCAAAGATTGTTTCTGCTCTCTCCTGTTCTAACCCAAAAGAAGTCAATCTCTTGTTCTTTTACATACCTTCACTCCACTGTGCCCCTCCCCATTGTTCTTTCCCTCTACAGACCTCACCTGCCCCTTCCCACCCCTGCCTCCATCTCTCACAATGTTATTCAGTTTTCCGCAGAGGGGGAGGGTCCCAAAGCCGGTACATAAAGTAAAATGCAAGGATCACCCCGAGAGCAGCCAGGAGAACCGAAACCAACGAAACATGCAGTGTGGTCATCTCTTCTAGCTCACTGTACTCTCTTCAAGCAGAGGTTCCCAAGCTTTTCCTTGTCATGACACAGAAAGAATGATACTATTCATATGGCACATCAGAGTCATTGGAGGAGGCTGCATATGGGGGTGAGCCCCTAGCCACCTAGATCCTTCCAGGCCCCCCTTCTGTAGCCATGAACCAGCTGGGAAACTCTGTCCTTGGGAATGTGTTTGTTGAATATGATAGGGAGGAGAGTGGCCACCCTCGTTCATGCTTTTGTCTTAGACATTCTTTTTCTGGGTACATATGGCTGCATTTCTAAAAGTGAATGTACATTTCAGATATGTATCTAATCTCGGCAAATTCTATCCTCCAGGAATTTAGTCTTGATTCTCCATAAACATTGCTTGCTTGCCTCTCATAGGTAGGTGGATGGATGGGTGGGTGGATGGATGGATGGATGATGGTAGGTAAGTAGAGTGACAGACAGATAGCTGCCACAGAGTCCACTCCAGCTCTTGATGGCCTTATGTTCTACAGAACAATGACCACATCATCCCTACAGTCACCAGCACATCTGCGTCCATCATCCGTCACTGCCGTTTTTGTGCCCGCCCTTTTCATCAAGAGTCTCCTTTGCCTTCATGGCTCTTCACTTCATCCCACACGGTCCTCTTTTAGCACTTGATCCCTCCTGAAGCCTTGTCCAAAGCAAGTGAGTCAGACAGTGTTGTGTTGTGAGCCATAAGGTTTCCATCAGCTACGTTTGGGAATTAGATCACCAGGACTATCTGCTTAGTCTAAGTCTGGAAGCCTGCTGACCCTGCTATTTGAAATACTGATAGCCTAGCTTCCAGCATTGCAACAACATATGAGTCACCACAGTACAGCTACTTGACAGACACGTGACAACTGTCTCTAGTACATTAAAGACAAACAGACAAGCAAAACCACTGACATGAAGTCAATTCGGACTCATATCAGGTTTCCAATACTGTAAATCTATACAGAAGTAGACAGTCTCATCTTTCTGATGAAGAGCTGCTGGTAGGTTTGAACCACCACCATTGTGGTTAAGCAGCCCAACACCATAACCCACAGTACCAGCAGGGATCCCATGGCACGTGTACAATCTACTAAAATCCTTGAACTTGGTCTGACCGTTCAGGGAAAGAACTTGTGATTCATTCATCCCTGCTGTTCGGTAGGTATTTGGCTATGCCAGTATCATAGGCACTAAGTAAATGACAGCTCGTCCTAGGAAGCCAGCAAGCTGACCGATACCACAGTAAAGCTTTCTCTGCATCCTAAAATGATTGTTCCCGTTCTGTCTTTCTCTCTGTGTAGGAATTCAGAACCCGGTGGGGGAAGCGCTTAGATTCACTCTGCCACACCTCCGCAGTGAGTCCTGGAGATTCACTGAGTTCCAGAATGGAGCCGTGGACACAGAGGGTGCAGAAAGATGGTGCATTCAAGATATCTGTGGGCCTGACTCTGCTGGCTCTTCTGTTTGCATTTTTTATCAAGGTCTATAATTAGAACACAACCGAATGAGGCATCTATGAAGAAGAATCACTTCGTAATTAAAATCTTCATTGAACGGGCAAACAACCACAGCAAGTCTCAAAGGGCAGCCATTTGTACTGGCCCTCCTGCGTCTTTCTCAGCCACACTCTTTAATGAGGCTCACCCTGCCTCACAATGAGTTGGACCCACTGGTTATTAGACCTAAAACCTAATAGCAGCCACCATAGCTTATCTTTGAAATTGAACTCATTTGGGTTTATTTTTAGCAAAAGAAGTGCACATGGTTGCATTAAAAATAAAGAAATAAATCTCCGTTCTTGAAGTGAGAACTGAACTGTACCATGGCTCTGGTCATCTTTCCCTTCTGTGAAGAATTTTGAATCTCTAATAAACATTTCTAAATGAATCTCTTTCTCTGTATGCTTTGAAGTTGGAATCACAGTTCAAAACCGCTGAGAAAGTTTCCACAGCAGATGTGTTCCTGAAAAGTTTGTGTAGCAGCCTGTCCTGAGAGCTCTAGTCCTTTTGGAATGCACTGGAATATCCGCAATGAAAGGATTTTATGAGGTGTGAGGAATCACCTTCTTGTTTAGCAAATCTATCTAACACAAACTGTGCCCCCTCTGACAATTTTGATAACTCAATCCAACATTTTCCTTTCTACTACGCATCAGTCTGCTTGGCATTACCTGGGGTTCGGTATAGTAAGAAGATCTTAACAATTTAAATAAACTGTTTGGATTGTGTGTTGCTGTGAGCTTCCAGTGGCTAGACCTCTGACCCAGGATAACCCCATGCACAGCTGAATGAAACACTTCCCCACCCTGTACCATCTCTGTGATTGGTTGTATATCAGACCATTGTGATTCACAGAGTTTTCATTGGCTGATTTTAGGAAGTAGATGGCCAGGCCTTTATTCCTAGTCCATCTTTGTCTGGAAGCATCACTGAAACCTGTTCGGCAATATGCAAGCATTCACTGACAGTACACTGACTGAATTATAGACACCAAAACCTCAACCCACTGCCATTAAGTTGATTCTACCTCATAGTACCCCTACAGCACAGAACAGAACTGATCTTAGGGCTTCTGAAACTGTAAATCTTTGCAGGAGCAGACAGCCTTATCTTTCTTCTGCGGAGTGGCTGATGGGTTTGAACTGCTGACCTTGTGGTTAGCAGCCTAGTGCTCAACCTATAGTGCCACCAGGGCTCCTTTGGATTATATAGACACAAAGAAATCAGGGACTTTATAGGATTTTTTTTTTTCATCTTTAAACTGATACTCCTTTTCAGGCCTTTGATGTGTCTATCCAGGAGCCAAATATTTAAAATTTTTAAAGACTTAAAAATTGAATTTTATTATTATCTGGTAAATGAAAAAGAAAACTGTTTTCAGAGTGAGTACATTTCTCCTGATCCTAGTGTATACTTCTAAGAAACATCGCATTTAAAATGCAGAGGAATTGCCTGGATCTAAGACCCGGCAGGCGTGGCACACGTCCTGGGCACGACTGTGCAGTTTCTGTTAGCCCAGTAGTAGGTATCCAGGTATAGGGAGGGCAGCTCTCACCACGGAGTGCAAGTCCAAGGGAGTACCAGACTCAGATGGCTGTACAACAGGGGGAAGGGGCTTCTGCTGACACCTTGCTGCTGTCGACACCTGTTCATCTTGAAATTAGGGCTGGGGTACAATTTACAGATTGCCCCTGACTGTTCAAATTGGGGTGGGGATACAACTTAGAACTTGCCCCTGGCTGGTCAAATTGGAGTGAGGATACAAGTTAGTGATTGCCCCTGGCACTCATTATCCTCACTCTCCCCTGGCTGCCTGTACCCCTTCAAGCTCACACCATCTCATGTCTACTTGGCAGCACCCCTCACTTCATAGCAGGATTAGCGGGAAGTGCCGGCGTACTATTAGAGGCTGCCAGGTACCTCCTTTCTTGAGCTATATGCAAGGCCATTTCTTTGCCATTAGACAAACTGAGTTTCAGTGAGGTACTTGCTTGACAAGAACCTAGCAGAGATGAAAATACTACCCGAAGCCTAGAGTCACACTACAGATAAGGCAGGAAAATCTTACACCTGCAACTCACTGGAGACAGGAAAGTTCTTTCCTACTTCCTTTCCCTCATGCATTTACTCTTGTGCCATCTATTGCCTCTTCTCTAGCTCTGTTTTCCACTCCCACTCTGCTTCCTTCGTGCTTCCCTCCTCTAGAGAATGATACATCCAATTCCTCCACAGCCCCCTTCACTACTGTGGCGACCATTCTTTAGGAGCATTTCAATTGTAGAAGATGTCCTACCCATCCCCCAATGGTTTACACTCAGAACACATCTGTGTGGAGCTGTTTCTGATTCATAGTGCCCACAAGACCAGGTAGAACTGCCCCATAAAGTTTGCAAGGCTGTAAACCATTATGGACACCAACTGCCTCATCAGTTTCCCCTTGAGCAACTGGTGGGCTTGGTTAGCAGCCATACCTTTAACAATTCCCTGACCAAAGTGATTACTTAGCCTCAAGTTGGCTGCAAGTCCACTCTGTTCTTCAGTCTGCAAAGTTACTTTCTATCAGTCACTATACTTATATTCCTGCCTACTGGTGGGAGCGTGGCAGTGGCTGTGGGCCAGAAATTCAGTTTTCCATGTCTCCTGCGTTGGGTACCTACAACCCAGTTCTCTGTAGATCAGACTGAGCTTGGGAACCTTAGGAGCCAGTGTAATCATCAGTAAAGATGTTATCTTTTCAGCTCATCTCCTTCCTAGCCCTGAATTTCCCCTGCCCCTTGAAAATTAGATATGACAGGAGTTTTCCCTGGCCAGTGAAATCTCAGTGAAAGGGTCACGTCTCACCTTTGGGCAGACACACTAAATAAAGGTCAGGGTACAGCTTCCCTATGCACTCTTTCCTCTGCTCTGTGATGTGGACCCACATGTCAGGATGAAGCCTTCCTCAGCCTGGATCCCCTAGGTATGCTGTGAGCAGAGTCCCCCCGCCCGCATGTGCTAGACATGGACTGGTGAGCAAGAAATGAGTTTTTATTGTGTTGAGCCACTGAGATTTTTGGGTTCGTGGTATGGCTCTATAGGATAAGCACTGGGCTGCTAACCACAAGGTCGGCAGTTCAAACCCACCAGCTGCTCTTGAGAACTCTGTACTGGGTTGTTATGAGTCAAAACCTACTCAACAGCACTTAACAACAACAACCAGAACATTAAAATCCCCGTGGTGCAAACAGCATACTCAGCTGTTAACTGAAAGGTTGAAGACCAAGCCTACCCAGAAGTACCTTGGAAGAAAGTCCTAGCTGTCGGTTTCTTGAAAACCAGCCATTGAAAACCCTGTGGAGCACAGTTCTACTCTGATACACATGGTGTTGCTGAGAGTCTGACTTGATGCAGTGGGAACTGATTTTATCTTAGTATATCCTAACCCATCCTCAGTCATATAAGTGACACTATAGGGTGGTCATACTGGTCATTCTAGGACAGTAGACCTGCAGATTTTAAGTATAATTGTTGTGCCTCATATTTTTATGTTTTCTCTTAGTACCAAAGTCATCTTTTTTTTTTTTTTTTTTAAATGTAGACTCTCTGCTCCGCTAAGAAGGAAGGCAGTAAAGAGATCTTTTCATTGCTTCAGTCAATTTTTTAAAGTAAGTTCTCCATTAGAATAAGACATATATATGTTGTTGTTGTTGTTGTTAGGCACTGTGGAGTTGTTTCCAACTCAGCAACCCTACGCACAACAGAACGAACACTCCCCATCTTTAACCATTTTTCACAATTGTTAGGTTTGAGTCCATTGGTGCTCAAATATCTCACTGAGGGTCATCCTCTTTTTATCTGACCCTCCACTTTGCAAGCATGATATCTTTCTCCAGGGACTGGTCCTTCCTGACAACATGTCCAAAGTACAAAGAGATCAAGTATACCCATCATCACTGGTAAGGAGCAAGACATATATAAGAAAAAATAGATAAATAATAGGAGGATAGCTTGATGAATACTCAAAACTGAACACACAATGTAACCAGCACTAAGATACTCCCCTATTCAACATCTTAGTCATTAACTTCATCACTCCAAAGGCAACAATTATCCTGATTTCTAACACAGAACTGTTTCTTTGTGTTTATGAATTCTGTATCAATGGAATCTTCTAGTATGCACTATTTTGTGTCTGCTTTCTAGTGCTCCGTATTGATGGTGAGAAGCATCATGTTGTGTTGTGTGATGGTTCATTCATTTTCATTGCTGACTGCTATTCCATTATATGAATATACTACATTGTATTTACCAACTGTACATCTGAGTTATTTCCAATTTTTTTCCTATTATGAATAATATTGCTACAAACATTCATATACATGTGTTTTGCTACACAAAATATAAATATTTATGTGGTAAGTATATATCTAGAAGTGGGTCTGCATATGTTCAGCTTTAGTAGATATAGATACTGCCAGTGGTTTCCTGAAGTTGTTTTGCCAATTTGTACGTACACTCCCACCAGCAGTATAAGAAAGCTTTAGATGAAATACATTTACTTAATTGAATTTTTTTTTTTTTTCTCCCACTGTTTAGTCTCTGGAATCCTAGTGTGGCACCGTAGGATAAGCATTCGACCTCAAGGTCAGTTTGAACCACAAGGTTGGCAGTTCAAACTCACTAGCCGCTCCTCAGAAACCATTTACGGGGTCACTATGAGTCAGAATTGACTCAACAGCACTTAACAACATTTTGTCTCTGGGGCCCAGGTGGCACAGCAGTTAAGCACTCAGCTGCTAGCTAAAAGGTCGATTGTTTAAACCCACCAACCACTTTGTGGGAGAAAAATGTTCATCTGCTTCCACATGATGGGGCACTTCTAGCCCATCCTGTAAGATCACCTGAGTTGGAGTTGGAATCAACTTAATGGCAGTAAGTGGTTTGATTTGGTCTATTGCCTCTTGTTATGTGCCGTGGAGTTGGTTCCAACTCATAGCGACCCTGTACAGGGTTTCCGAGGCTGTAAATCTTTACAGGAGCAGAAAGCCTCATCTTTCTCCCACGGGACAGCTTGTAGTTTTGAACTGCTGACCTTGCGGCTTACAGCCTGATTCATAACCACTATGCTACCAGAGCTCCTTGTACTTCTGATATTCTTCTGCTGACATATCCATAAGGTCCCACTTCCATGATTCAGCCTTATTTCAGTAGTAACAATAACCATGAACTCTTAACCTCTCAAATATGCCAGATATCATGATAAGCATTTTACAAATGTTAATCAACCCTAAAAAAGCAATTCCTGGCTGTATGTATATATATATATATATATATATATATTTTATTCCAATTTTACTAATAAATCTAAAACTTTACAAGACTAAGTAAATTGCCCAAGGCCCACTAAAGCCAACCAAACCATGCCTGCTGCCATTGAACTAATTCATGATATTACAGACCAGAACGTCTCTGAAGAGTTGGCGTCATTGTGAAAAAGAAATGAAATGGTGATGCTCAGACTTATACCAAACTTTGAGACATTTGTACAGTGCGGCACTGTAGGTTAAGCACTGGACTCCTAACCAAAAGGTCAGCAGTTCAAACCCACCAGCTGTTACTTGGGATACAGGGTGTTTATGAGTTGGAACCAACTTGCCGGCACTTACCAACAACACATACACATTGTATTAATAAGTAATCTTGGTGGCACTAGAATGAGACAAAACTATTTTCTTTTACATATATATCAGATTTTCAGGTACTACAGGATATTGGACTCCTGGTGTGGCACTGTGAGATAATTCGCTGGACTGTAAAGCTGGTTTGAACTGCAAGATTGGCAGTTCAAGCTCACCAGCCACTCCTCAGAAACCCTAAACAGGGTCATTATGGGTCAGAACTGACTCGAAGGCACTTAGCAATTGGTTCCGACCCATAGCGATCCCATGCCTTCAAATTGGTTTTCACCCACAGTGACCCTATTAAGGGTTTCTGAGGAGTGGCTGGTGGATTTGAACAACCGACCTTGTGGTTCACAATCCAACGCTGATCCTAAAGCACTACACCAGAACTCCAATTAGTGTAGCGGATTACAAGCTGGGCTGCTAACCTCAAGGTCAGTAGTTTGAATCTACCAGCTGCTCCTTAGGAGAAAGATGAGGCTTTCAGCTCCTCTAAAGATTTACAGTTTCAGAAACCCTATACAGATTCCCTGTGAGTCGGAACCTACTTGAAGGCATTTAACAACAGAAGATACTACAGAATCCTGGTGTGGCGCTATAGGATAAGGACTGGACCACAAGATCGTTGGAACTGCAAGGCCAGTAGTAGTTCAAACTTAAACTGCTCCTCAGAAACACTGTTGTTGTTGTTAAGTGCCATTCACTCGGTTCTGATTCATAGTGATCCTGTGTAAGTTTTCCAAGGAGTGGCTAGTGAGTCTGAACTGCTGACCTTGGGGATCAAACCAACCTTGAGGTTCAGTGCCACACCAGGACTCCCAGAAACACTATACAGGGTTGTTATGAATCTGAACCGACTCAGTAACACTTCACAACAACGCAAGATAGAACATACATACTAACCAAGTTGTTTGGATGTAACTACTTAATAAACAAACCTATTAGCTATTTTGTTTAGACCAAGGGTGCCATGAACGTCCAAAGTTTGAGAAGCTCTGCTCTATCATATTAATTTAGAGGACCCACATAAAACTTATATTTAACCAGAGGTCCTAAACACTTCTCAAAATATATATTTTTTTAATTTTAAAGCCAGTTTATCAATAGGATATGCTTAATATATGCTGGTAAGTAAAAAAGTATTACTATAAAATCATAGAAACCTTTACTAAACAAAATTTCATAGTGTGAAGCTATTGTTTCTTGATGTATCCTCCATTGAGATATGTCTGAAGTAGGTATTTCCATCTCTCTAACCCTTCTGGGGTGTGGCACTGTGGTGCCAGACTTCAAAGCCATTTGAACTGCAAAGTTGGTGGCTCAAGCTCTCACCAGCCACTACTCAGAAACCCTATACAGGGTTGCAATGGGTTGGAATTAACTCAACGGCACTTAACAACAATAACCCTTCCCTGAAGAATTCTACACTCTTCAATTTATACCACATCAAAATGGCAACTTCGATATCCTCAAGGGACTCAAATCTTGTCCCATTTAAATGTTCAATAAGCTTTGGGCAGCAGTCAAGAAATCAAACAACATATTGCATTAGGCAAATCTGCTGCACAACACCTTGTTAAAGTGTTGAAGAGCAAAGATGTCAGCTTGAGGACTAAGATGTGCCTGACCCAAGCCATGCTATTTTCAATAACCTCAGATGCATGTGAAAGCTGGACAGTGCATAAGGAAGATCACAGAAGAATTGATGCTTTTGAGTTATGATGTTGGAGGAGAATATTGAAAGTGCCATGGGCTGCCAAAAGAACTAATAGATCTGTGTTGGAAGAAGTGCAGCCAGAGTGCTCTCTGGAGCAGGAGGGACCAGTCATTGGAGAAGAATGTCATGTTTGGTAAGGTGGAGGGTCAGAGAAAAACAGGAAGACCTCCAACGAGATAGATTGGCCAAGTGGCAGCATTGATGGACTCAAGTGTGGCAACAGTAGTGAGGTTGGCCCAGGATCGGGCAGTGTTTCCTTCTGCTATGCATAAGATCGCTATAGGTCAGTATCGACTTGATGGCACCTAACAATAACAACAACAGCAAAAGCTTGGGGAATAAAAAGAAGTCTGAAGTGGCAAGATCAGTATTGTAGATGGATGGAGTAAGGTTTCCCAATGAAATTCTCATGAGACAGCTCTTGCTTCCCTCAAAGAATGAACAGGAGTGTAGTCGTGATGTAAAAAACAATTTCTTGGGGCAATTTTCCTGGCCTTTTTCTCGCATATAATATACTTTTCAATTTTCTTAAAATTTTTCCTTAATAAGCACCTGCAATAGTTCTGCGTCCTTTGTGAAAAAGCTACCAAGATTGCCCTTTTGGAATTCCAAAACAGTCGCCACCATACCATCTGAGCTGATCTCCCTGCTTTGGTTTTAACTGGCCCACAGATCCCCTCAGAAGCCACTGTTTTAATTGGACTTTGCTCTTAGGATCACATTGGTAAATCCAAGATTCATCCCTGCCTACATTTCATTCCATAAAATAATCTTTATTAGCTTCGATCTTGCTTAAAAGACTAATGGAAAGATCAGCTCATCTTCGTGCAATACTTATTTTTAGTATCTTTTTTCTTTTTCAGGCTAACTAACAAGATTAAGACAAGTATATTACTGAGAGAACTTGTCTGCAGCTTTCCACTGATTGCAGAACTATGTTTAATCACGTTTTGTTTGAAATACACCCATGCATGTATGAACTGGAACTCTAATAGCAATCAATATATGTTCAGTTACTCTTCTTGTATTTACACTGGTTTTGCCACAGAGTTTGATTTTTATGGTGTTGAAACAAACTTACGAATCTGAATCAGTTGGAATTCAGGTCTTAATTACTGTTTCCAGTGCAAATTTGAGGTGGATAATAGAAGGAAAAGCATGAGCTTTCTGACATCAGGAAAAATTTGGTTTAAATTCTAGCCAGACCATTTTCTCTTATTATTCCTCATTTGTAAAAGAGGGAAGAGATTTCACTGTAGGGTGAAAGATAAAGTAAGATCACTTCTGTAAAGTTCTTGACACACTGAAAAGGTTCCTTTGCTCCCCTCTCAGGATTATTTTTTCTATTTAAAGATAAAAATGAATTTTATAAATAAAGTTGTTACTGTTGTTAAGTGCCATCGAGTCGGTTCCGACCCATAGTGACCCTGTATAGGGTTTCCGAGAAGCAGCTGGTAATCTTGAACCACTGACCTTGTAGTTCAAATGGATTTGCAGTCTGGTGCATTAACCCACAGCGCCACACCAGGACTCCAAAATTAGGTGCTTTAAATTCTGATATGAACACATGACCACCCCAAAGAGTTATATATGTAATAACAAGATTTCTGCCTCAATGGACTCAGAGTCTCATTCTCACAAATGCAGCAAAGGAAGGAAAATTTTTAAAAATTGGATGGCAGCTGTCTGTATTTGAGGACATCAAATTAATGAATAGTGTGGAGTACAGATTTGGGTGGGTGATCTGAGATCAAGGAAATTTTCCATGGCCAAAGATGAAAAGAGCAAACAGATAAATAATGAAGCCTAAAAATCATGCCCTCATCCACCCTGCTTTGGGGGTAAAAGGAAATTTAGGCACTATAATTCTTTGTTGGATTTCTGTCAATTATTTTCTACCAGTATTATTTAGTAGAGTTGTATAGTTGAAGTTTCCCGCTGTCCTAAATGGATAAGATGAAGCAAAGGATTTGTTTTGTCTATTCATCTGAATACGCTTCTAGATACTGATGAATAGACAAAAGAAAAAACAAGTTCCCCACCACCACCACCAAACGCCACCCCACCCCAACACACAAAAAAAACAAAACACTAAAAACCCTAGATCAAGGTAAGTGGGAAATTGTTGTTGTTAAGTGTCATTAAACAGTTCTGACTCGGTGACCCTGTATAGAGTTTCTGGGGAATGGCTGGTGGGTTTGAACTGCCAGCCTTGCAGTTAGCAATTCAGTACTTGTCCTATAGTGTCATAAAGGGAAAATTAGACTTCAGAAAAGCCCGAATAATGAGGAATTTTAACTCTTGGGTTTATCTAAACTGCTACAGGAGAAACACTAGACTGCTAGCCACAAGTTTGGCAGTTTACACCTACCAGCTAGTCCCATGATTTGGAACTGACTCAAGGGCACTTAACAACAACATTTAATCATAAGTATAGATGTTCTCCCAGACTGGATTTCAAGGCTTAAACTCAATATCTATTTTTGCCCCCTCCCCCCACCAATTTCCATAGCAAGAAATAAAACTGATGTTGGAGCCAACTCAAAAGCAATGGGTTTAGATTTTGGGTTTTTATAGATTTTCAAGTAGATATAAAATAGTTTCACCATATTGTTTACTATGAATATTTAGATTTGGGCTTATTGTGTAATTCTGGTATACTCTTGTGGGTTTTCACCTCTGAAGGAGGAATCTCTGTGTGTCGATGTTTATCCTTGCAGGGAGAATTTGTTGTTAAGTGATGTGGAGTGGACCTCAGACTCAGGATGACCCCATATACGATGGCATGAAATACTGCCTGGCTCTGTGCTATTCCCGTGGTCATTACCCATACCTGAGTCCTGGTGTGGCGCTGTGGGTTAATGCACCAGACTGCAAAGCCTTTGAACTGCAAAGTCAGTGGTTCTAGCTCACCAGTCACTCCTTGGAAACCCTATACAGGGTCACTATGGGTCGGAACCGACTCGACGAAACTTAACAACAACATTGCCGTTGTGACAGTTCACTTGGCTGGACCAGGATTCTCAGTGGTGTCGCAGTTAAGATGTTGTTATCACCTCCATAATGAGATCTAATATAATGCAATCAACCTTCTAGGATGGGATCTCATCAGCCCGGATCTGATGTGATTATCCAATGTGCTGCAAATCCTGACTTCCATGATGTTAATTAGGCCAGATGCAATCTACAGGATTAGGTTGTATTTTGAGTTCATCTGTTTTGACATATAAAGGAGAGAGAACTGAGCAGAGACAGAGGAACCTACTACCAGCAAGATAGAAGAGCCGGAGTGGAATGCATCCTTTGGTCCTGGGGTCCCTGCCCTGAAGCTCTTAGACCCAGAGAAAGATTGATGTGAAGAGGCATGGAGATCTCCAAGGAATGTTGGGCCAACACATACTGAAAGGAGAAAAGGTGTTTTCTTCAGAGCTAACAAATAAAGAGAAACCCACCCTTTCTGAGAACTGGTACTCTGAATTTGGAATTGTAACCTCCTAAACTGTGACAGAGACACCTGGTATGGTGGTATAGGATCAGCACTGGACCACAAACCACAAGGTCAGCAGTTTAAACCCACCAGCTGCTCCTCAGAAACTCTGTGGTCTCTGAGTCGGAACCAACTCGATGGCACTTAACAACAGCAACAACAACAAACTGAGAGAACAAATTTCTGTTTGTTAAAACAATTCACTTTGTGGTATTTCTGTTATAGCAGCATTAGACAGTTAAGACAGCCATTGAGTCAATTCTGACCCACAGTGACCCTATAGGTCAGAGGTGAACTGCCCCATAGGGCTTCCCAGATTGTAATTTTATGGAGACAGACTGCCACATCTTTCTCCGATGGAGCCACTGACTATTCACTTAGCGACCAGTTTCGTAATCACTGTACCACCAAGGCTCCATAATTTATTGTTGTTGTTGTCGTTGTTAAGTGCTGTCAAGTCAGTTCCAAATCATAACAACCCTGTATAGGGTTTCCAAGGAGTGGCTGATGCGCTTGAACCGACAACCTTGCAGTTCAAACCAACTTTGTGGCCCAGTGCACTTAACCTGCTGCACCATACCAGAACTCCAACATTTATAGCCAGCATTAATGTAAAATATCTGTTGAGTGAAGCATAAGACTGAACTAGGTGTAGACCTGGAAGGTAGAGATCCCTGGGGAAATCCTCTTGTGATGCTGGGCCTTTGTAAGAAAATACCTTGTAGCAATACTTTCTTCCTTTAAATATTAGCCTTATCCTAGGACACATGAAAAAACAAAAATGTGTTACAGTAAAAAAAAAAAAAAAATGCATGGTGAATTTGAGAAAGTGCAGCTAGAGTAAGAGATACATACTGGGAAGGAAACAAAAACCCAAATGCAGTCAAGTCAAGTCCCACTCAGCTACCCACCCTCTAGGGCTGAGTAGAACTGCTCCATAGGATTTCTAAGGATACAAATCTTCATGGAAGTAGTTGTTGTGAAGTGCCGTTGAGTCGGTTCCAACCCATAGCGACCCTGTATTGGGTTTCCAAGGAGCTACTGGTGAGCTTGAACCACCGACCTTGAAGTTCAACCAGCTTTGCAGTCTGGCGTGTTAACCCACAGCACCACACCAAGACTCCTATGGAAGTAGACCGCCTTGTCTTTTTCTTACTGATCCGCTGGTGGGTTCAAACCACTGATGTCTCAGTTAACTGCTGAACGTTTTGACCACTGCATTTCCAAGTCTCCTTAAATAAGGGAAGTAGCTAAAATTAAACTGACAATAAACTTAGGTCACATTGTAAGGGGTGAAGGCCATGAAGGTATCTACACTTTAATTCCATAGGCAAGGAAGACACTCATTTCCATAAAGACAACCAGTGACAATGTGGAGGAAGGCTGGTTCTTCTAATGTTCCAGGTCAATGGATTCACCTTATTTCACCCTATACCATCTCGGTTGAAACATGCAATGGAGTAACTCCTTTCTCAGGGACCATAAGGCAAGGCTTGTTGTTGTTGTTAAGTGCCGTCAAGTCAGTTCCAACCCACAGCTACCCTGTATAGGGTTTCCACTTGGTGGAGGGTCAGAGAAAAAGAGGAAGACCCCCAGCGAGATGGATTAGCCAAGTGGCAGCATCGATGGACTCAAGTGTGGCAACAGTGGTGAGGTTGGCCCAGGATCGGGCAGTGTTTCTTTCTGCTGTGCATAAGGTCGCTATGGGTCAGTACTGACTCAATGGCACCTAACAACAGCAACATAGGATTTCCAAGGAGCAGCTGGTGAGCTTGAACCACCGACCTTGCAGTTCAAACGGCTTTGTAGTCTGGCACATTAACCTACAGCACCACACCAGAAAGAATCAAATCTTTGACGCTGGTTCTGAGTTTTTACTGTTACCAACCTTACGAAATTGTCCATTTCCCAGAATACTGTTAGCAAGCTTCAGCTTAGTCAGTTGGTTTTTGTTCTTATTATTGTGCCTGTTGTTACTACTGATACTGAGGTTTTGTATGTGTTTCAGTTGATGCTGTCCTACATAACTGGAACTGAACATGTGGATCCCATCATGATTTTAATTAAGAAAGTGCCTTGCTAACAGTCAAGCTCCCGTCTTTGTAGGTCAGCATGTTAGATCCTTAATCTTTGCTTTGGCACTTCCACAGTGGATGTCTTCTGGGGACCTAGCAACCCTGTATCCT
The DNA here is from genome assembly GCF_000296735.1 of Chrysochloris asiatica. Classification (NCBI taxonomy): domain Eukaryota; kingdom Metazoa; phylum Chordata; class Mammalia; order Afrosoricida; family Chrysochloridae; genus Chrysochloris; species Chrysochloris asiatica. The sequence continues at coordinate 4,550,390 of NW_006408558.1, read as the reverse complement.
TCTAGCACCTGCTGCCTTCTCCGATTATCTACTGCAGTTGAAATGACTGACTCTAGTTTTATGGATTTGATCTTCAGCATCTCAAATTTGTTACTACACCTGCTCAGTAAAAAATTCATAAGCACTCGTATTCTTCACAAATAGATGTGGGATGCTTAATAAATAGCTGCCAGTGATAAATATCTCAGACAGCAATCTCAGAGGGCAGATGGTCCTGGTTTTTAGTTGCGTTGTGAGCTTACTGGAACCTTATTTGATATAATTGGAGGTATAAGGGAAGGGTTTCTGGTGTCATAAACACCAAACTTATGGTCCACCACCCTCCATTCCAAACTTCACAGAAAACTCTCAATCCCTAACCCATTGAAGTGTTAAAATTGGTCAAGTGTAGAAAGTTGAGAAGAATTGACCATAACTCAACTCCTTGTTTTGAGGATGAATGAGTAAACCTCTCTCCTAGGAAAAATGGTGAAGTCAATATCACATGTCATTTGGTTCCATATCCAAGAGTAAAGTGAAAAATGAAACAGAAATCCACCAGTAGAGAAAACTTTTAGAATCTGGACCACATCTCTTAGAAATGTTTTATGTGGAAATATATACATGATTGGTTTCCTTTTAACAGAATGATCTGCTAAATTCTAAAGACAGATTGGCTATGCCCTTTCTTACACTTGGCCATGTCGCATTCTTCCCTGATTGGATATCTTTCTCATCCCTGATTTTCCAATAGTTTTTCTTCTCACACAGTCTTCCTAAATGTAAGACCTCTAATACAAAAGGCTCAAGCCTCCTATTAAGGTTCCTCATCTCTTTTTTCCTTTTAATTCATTAAACTCACAGATTTTTGAAAGCAGAAACATTGAAAGTTCTAGAGCAATCTTCAGAAAAGCAAAAGTTGGTGGATGTCAGTCTAAAATATTTCATCTTTTCAAAGCAGGTTACCTTAGGTAATCCAAATCATATAAGCTACAAGAAAATTCAGTAGCTAAAAATGCTTATTTCAGGTTAAAGAATATTTCTAATGGTTTTACACATACAAATCAAAGGAGAATGGGGAGGGGAAAAGGCAATTTAACATCAGCTTTCCTTCACACTATGCAGAAAAGTCAAGCCATCTGAAGAGCTATGGTAGCTCCAATTAATATGGAAAGCAAAACGGATGGCAAACCAATATTAAAGTTATACATGTAAAACCCTCAAATGTCACCACCAGTTGGTGTCTGGTAATCAGTCCTAAACAGCCACGGTTTCTCTCTGTAACATGTAAGTTTCAATTTTCTTACAGTAAGATTTGAGACTTACATTGAGATGTGAGTAAATTGAACATCTTACAGTAAGACTTATGTTGAGATGCGACAATTATTGCTCTTCTCAATGAAAGTGAATCAATGTGTTTCACAGACTTGATCTTGCTTGAAAAGCAAAGGGCAGAAACTACTATAGCTCAGCCTAGAATAAAAGCAAGGAGGTTCATGGAAACCATGTAGTTGGACCCTCCTGATTTTTATAGATGGAGAAACTGAGGTTAATAGGAGTTGAGTGACTTATACACAGCCACCCTTCTAGTATGTAGTGTTACTGAACAAGGATCCAAGTGTTATGTTTGTTGTCGAGATACTTTGCAGCAAAACTCTGGACATAATTGTGTCCAGAAAGTTCTAACTAAGTCCATATCCTGAGATTTCCCTCATAGCTAAAAGACCATGAACACAAGAGGTTAAGCATTTAGTAGTTGAGGAACTTGGAGAACCAGAATTCCTCCTGGATACAGAATGGAGACTTTTGAAGGGAAAAGCCAATGTGGCAAATGTTTGGTGAGAACTTGCTATGTGCCAGGCACTGCTTTGTAGTGAGATAATAGAAATGAAAAAGGCAGACATTGTCCCTACCCTCAGAAACCTTGGGGACAAGTACAGACCAGCTACATTGGTGGTGTTGTTGGTACCATCAACTTGGTCTGACTCATAGTGAGTGGTCTTATACAAAATAGAATGTTAACATTTGAGCTGCTACCACTGTGTAAATCCATTCCATTGGTGGCTTTACTCTCCTTCACTGACCCTCCATTTTACCAAGCACGATGCTCTTCTCCAGGGACTGGTCTCTCCTGACAACATGTCCGAAGTATGACAGTCTTGCCATCCTGGCTTCTAAGGAGCATTCTGGCTATACTTGTTTAGATTTGTTTGTTCTTCTGGCAGGCCATGGTGCATTTAATATTCTTCAACGCCATTCATCACTAATCTGTCAGTTTGTTGTATGTACTGTGGTGGCTTGTGTGTTGCTGTGATTCTGGAAGCTATGCCACGAGTATTTTAATACCAGCAGGGTCACCCATGGGGGACAGGTTTCAGATGAGCTTCCAGAATAAGACAGACTAGGGAGAAGGAGAGGCAGGCTACTTCTGACGTTTAATCATGGGAAATCTTATAAATAACAGCAGAACTTTATCAGATATAGAGTCAGAAGATGAAAATATTATTGTCCCAATATTGTCAGATATAGTGTCAGATAATGAGCCCCTTGGGTCGGAAGTCACATAAAATATGACTGTGGAAGAGCTTCCCTCCTTAAAGTAGAGTTGACCATAATGATGTGAATGGAGTAAAGTTTTCGAGACCTTCATTTGATGATGGGGCACAACTCAAAATGATGACTAACAGCTGTACACAACCCATTAACAATAGGAATATGGAATGTATGAAGAATGAATCTAGGAAAAGTCAAAGTTGTCAAAAATGAAATGGAGCACATAAAGATTTATATCCTAGGCATTAGTGAGCTCAACTGGATTGGTATTGGCCATTTGGAACCATATAATCATACGGTGTACTAAACTGGGAATGATAAATTTAAGAACAATGGTGTAGCATTCATCATCAAAAAGAACATTTAAAGGTTTGTCTTGAAGTACAATGCTGTCTGTGACAGAATAATACCCATACATGTACAAAGAAGACCATTTAATATCACTATTATTCAAATTTATTCACCAACCACTAAAACCAGTGACGATGAAATGAAACAATTCTACTAACTTCTTCAGACTGGAATTGTTCGAACATGTAATGAAGATGCAATAATATACTGGTAATTGGAATGCCAAGGTTGGAAACAAAGAGGAAGGCTCAGTAATTGGAAAATACAACTTTGGTTTTAGAAACGATGTTGGATTCTATGGGCAAGATATTGAATGATGCAGAACGCATCAAAAGAAGATGGAAGGAGTACACAGTCACTGTACCAAAGAGAAATGGTTACTGTTCAACCACTTCAAGAGGTAGCACATGCTTGACAATGTCATCTTGAAGGAACAGATAATACATTTTATTTACTATTAAAAAAACAAACAAACAACCAAAACAAAAGTAGTGTGTTATCAAGAACCAATGGTACTGAAGGAAGAAGTCCAAGGTGCACTGAAGGCACTGGCAAAAATAAGGCTCCAGGAATTGATGGAATGCAAATTGAAAGCTTTCAACAAACTGATGCAACACTGGAAGCATTCATTCACTCATCTGTGCCAAGAAATTTGGAAGACAGCTAGCTGGCCAACTAACTGGAAGAGATCCATATTTGTGCCCATTCCTAAGAGTGAAATGTGGAAATCATTGAACAATATCATTAATATCACATGCAAGTATAATTTTGCTGAAGGTAATTAAAAAGCAACTGCAACAATATATCAACATGGAATTGCCAGAAATTTAAGCTAATTCAGAAGAAGATGTTGAACCATGGTCATTATTGCTGACATCTGGTGGATCCTGGGTAAAAGGCGAGAGTACCAGAAAGATATTTACTTGTGCTTTATTAACTATGTAAAGTCATTCGATTCTGTGGATCATGATAAAATATGGATAACATTATGAAGAATGGATATTCCAGAGCACTTAATTGTGCTTTTGAGGAACTTGTGCATAGACCAAGAAGCATTCATTCAAACAGATCAAGGGGATACTGAATGGTTTAAAATCAGGAAAGATATGTACCAGGGTTGTATTATTTCACAAATTATTCAACTTGTATGCTGAGCAATATTCTGATGAGAAGTTGGTTTATATGAAGAAGAAGGTGGCATCAGGATTGAAGGAAGTCTCATTAACTGCCTGTGATATGTACATTATATAACCTTGCTTGCTGGACGTGAAGAGGACTTAAAATATTTACTGGTGAAGATCAAAGACTACAACCTTCTGTATGGTTTACAACTCAATGTAAAGAAAGTAAAAATCCTCACAAATGGATTAATAAGTAGCAGTGATAAACAGAGAAAAGATTAAAGTTGTCAAAGACTTCATTTTGCTTGGATTCACAATGAATACTCATAGAAGCAGCAGACAAGAAATCAAATGATGCATTGCATTAGACAAATCTGCAAAAGACCTCTTTAAAGTGTTAAAGAGCAAAGATCTCAGTTTGAGGACTAAAGTGCACCTGATCCAAGTTGTGGTATTTTCAATAACCTCATATGCATGTGAAAATTGAACAGTGAACAAGGAACATCGTAGAAAAATGGATGCATTTGAGTTATGGTGTTGAAGAATACTGACAGTAACATGGCCTGCCAGAACAAACAAATCTGTGTTGGAGGAAGTACAGCCAGATGCTTCTTAGAAGCTTAGGATGGTTAGGTTTCATTTCTCATACTTTGAACATATTATCAGAATGGATCAGTTCCTGGAGAAGGACTTTATGCTGGGTAAAGTGGAGAGTCAGTGAAAAAGAGGCAGACCCCCAGCGAGACTGGTTCACACAGAGGTATCAGCAATGGGTTCAAATGTAAAAATTGTGAGGCTGACACAGGACTGGCATGCTTTTTCTGTTGTGCCTGGGGTTCCTGTGAGTCAAAACTGACTCAGTGGTACCTAACAACAACAACAACAATTGTAGTTCTAGGACGGCTATAGCAAAGTACCATAAACTCAGTGACTTGAAGTAATCAAAACATATTCTTACAGTTCTGGAGTCTGAAATGAGGGTGTCAGCTGGCCATGCTCTCTCTGAGGGATCTGGGGGGAAGGTCATTCTGCGTCTCCCAGCTTCCGGTAGCACAGTTCCTTGACTATGCAGTTTAACTCCATGGCTGTTTTCCTCTTTGTCTGTGTGTCTATCTCGGTGTCTCCTCTTATAAGGAAACCACTCATGTTGTAATGTTTTTGTGAAATGCCATGGAGTCAGTTCCAACTCCTAGCAACCCTGTATAGGGTTTCCAAGGAGCAGCTGTTAAGTTTGAACCACTGACCTTGAGGTGGAGTGCTTTTCCTACAGGGTCACACATTAGCACCTGCCTGATTCCTCTATGCCCTCATGCTAACTAATTACATCTGAAAAGCCTCTATTCCAAATAAGGTCACATTCTCAAATAGCAGAAGTTAGAACCTGAAGGTATCTTTTCCAGAAGTACAAATCAATCTATTTTAGCACCCAAGGGCGGGGCATCATTGAATTGTAAAACAGCCATAATCTGGAATGTAATGGTAGAACCCTTTCAGGACCACCTGGATATAACACAATCGTGGATGCTAACAAGAAGGTTCTCAAGGAAATAAAATGATACAAATTATTCTCGTACTTGGCTGTTAACCAAAAGGTTGGAGGTTGGAGTCACCCAGAGTGTTTCAGAAGGAAGGTCTTCCAACGTCTTCGTCTATTCTTCTCAAACTTTTTTTTGTTTTGTTTTCATTTTCCTTACTCTCTCTCCTTAGCTCCACCATAAATTCCTGGACAGCAGATGCCATATCCTCTTGTTGGTATCCCTAATGCCTTTATTAGTGTATCCCTTGGTTTATCCACAAGTTCATAAATGAATCAGAGAATGAGGTCTCAGGATAGATAGAGATGAGATGACTAGAATGTAAACAACTGAAAAATCAACCATTGAAATCCTATGGAGCACAGTTCTACTCTGTCACACTTGGGGTTGCCATGAGTCAAAATCCATTTGAAAGCTACTAGTTCAGTTGACTTGAGATTTAATGTACAAAACAAGCTCCCTGAGGAAAAAGAATTTTGTTTATCACGGCCTCTCTGGCCCAGCATAGTAAGAACACCCAGTGAAGGTTCATTGGGCACATGACTCAAGCTGACCTAGGTCAGTGAAAGACACTCTTTTGTGGAAAGAAGTCTTCTGGATAAGATAGAGATGTGTCCTTGTCCGGCACACAGAGCTTTTGATGGTTTGACTGGCCCAGAGCTGTATCACTGAGAAACGTTCATCTCTCTTCTAAATGCCTTTATTATTGTATCACTTGGTTTATACACAAGCTAATGAATGAACCAAAGAAGTAGGTCTCAGCTTAGATAGAGACAACTTTGTTGTTGAGTGCTGTTGAGTCAGTTCTGACCCATAGCAACCTTGAATAGCGTTTCTGAGGAGCAGCTAGTAAGCTTGAACTGCCAACCTTGTGATTCAAACTGATTTTGTAGTCCGGTGCATTAACCCATAGCACCATACCAGGGCTCCACACAGAGATGACTAAAAGGTCAAAACTGAGCTGTCTGAGTTTTCAAAGCCTCCCTAAGAAACAGGGAAGGACTTGTCATGGGTCTTGAGTCGAATTGCCTTTTCTTCACACCAAGGTATGGTTGGACCCCAAGGTATGGGTTACAGTGTGTCTACACACAAATTCTGAAAATGAACCACCTAGTTTTTCCACAGTAAATCTAAACAAACCCAGTAGACCTCAGAAAACTTGTAAAACTTACGATTTTTTACATATTCCAGAGTCCATTCTAATGGACTGGGGAGAGTTCCCACCACATCTTTGGCATAACTACAAACTGACTGGGATTTTAGAAAATTATATTTGAAATGGAGAATGAAAAGTAGGATTAAAAAAACCAAAACCAAGAAAAAACACTTCCTTCCATCTAAGTAGGACAGTTGTTAAAGAGATTTGGTTAATTCAGAGATAAACAAAACAGCGAAAACCTCTTGGGGAAGGGGAAGCACAGAATCTCCTGTGAGGGAATTGTTTCCTGCCTCACGAGCCTCACAAAGGAACTAGAGCAAGTGTTCCACTCGTTTTCCAGAAGAACTTGGAGAAACATCAACTATATTCAGTACTGCCTTAATTCTACAGTCAACTAGTCTACAAAAATAATGACATAAGATTGTTGTTGTTATTGTGTGCCATCAAGTCCATTCCAACTCATCGTGATTCTATAGGACACAGTAGAACTGCCCCATAGGGTTTTCTAAGCTGTAATCAAAAGGAGCTCTGGTATGTAAAGGTAGACGTTTTAT
>NW_006408558.1:4541716-4542301 GCF_000296735.1 Chrysochloris asiatica | reverse complement strand
GAGTCGGTTCCAACTCATAGCGACCCTGTACAGGGTTTCCGAGGCTGTAAATCTTTATGGGAGCAGAATGCCTTCTCCCACAGAACAGCTGGTAGTTTTGAACTGCTGACCTTGCAGTTCGCAGCCCGATTCGTAACCGCTACGCTACCACAGGTTGGTAGCCGAGCATTTAATGACCACGACTCCTAATGACATAAAATAGTGTTGTACATATGAAGAACAGAGAAATGGCAAATTATTTATTAGAAATATATTTATCACAATAATTTTTAAAAGCTGGCAAACGTTTGGGTTTGTTGCTGTGGCTGTTATTTTTGAATGCGGTCCTAATGACATAAGTATTTAACTATATATTTACCATAAATTAGAAAAAAAGATGATAAGTGTTTGAGTTAGTTGTTAGTTGTTATCTGTGAATGCCATACAATAACCTGGCATGCAACAGTTCGGTACTTATGTCATTATGACCACATTAAAAAATAACCACCACAGGCCCTTAGGACTTCCGGCGCTTCCCTGACCAGGCAGTTCAGAGTAGACACTGGAGAAGGAGAGAAAGGAATAGTCAGAAACACCACACTAGAA
>NW_006408558.1:4504090-4535329 GCF_000296735.1 Chrysochloris asiatica | reverse complement strand
AGGATCAGGTAGTGTTTCATTCTGCTGTGCATAAGGTCACTATGGGTCGGTACCGACTCGATGGCACCTAACAATAACAACATGAATTGGAAACCAGTTGATGGCACTTAGCAGCAATAACAAAGTTACAGTTACCACGTTGTACAACCATCACCGTTATCCATTTCCAAAATTTCCCATCACCCCTAAGCAGTTAGCTTTCCTTTTCCCTCCCTCTATCCTGCCCTGGTATAGCACTGTAGGATCAGCACTAGACTGCAAACCACAAGGTCAGCAGTTCAAACCCACCAACTGCTCCTTGGAAACCTTAGACAGGCTCTGTATGAACTGGAACCAACTCAACGGCACTTTACAACAACATCATCTATTCTTGGCTAAAAGCAGAAAGTACCAGAAAGATATTTACCTGTGCCTTACTGACTATTCAAAGACTTAATTGTGTGGATCGTGACAAGCTGTGGACAACATTGTAGAGAATGAGTATGCTGGAATACTTAATTTGTTCATATGGAATCAGTATATATACCAGAACAAAAGAATACTGAATGGTTTTAAATTAAGAAAGGTGTGTGTCAGGGTTGTATTCATTCACCCTACTTATTCAAAGCTGTATGCTGAGCAAATAATTTGAGAAGCTGGATTATATGAAGAAAACCGTGGCATCAGTGTTGGAGAAAAATTCATTAACACCCTGCAATATGCTGATGATACAACCTTGCTTGCTGAAAGCGAAGAGGACTTAAAATACTGTTGAAGATCAAAGAGCACAACCTTTGGTATGGTTTGTACCTCAATGTAAACAACATCCTTACCACTGGACTAACAACATCAAGATAAATGGAGAAAAGATCAAGGTTGTCAAAGACTTCATTTTGTTTAGGTCAACCATCAACATTTATAGAAGTCACAGTCAAGAAATTAAACAGTGTATTGCATTAGGAAAATCTGCTGCACAAGACCTCTTTAAAGTGTTCAAGAGCAAAGATGTCAGTTTGAGGACTAAGCAAGTCATGGTGTTTTCAATAACCATATGCATGTGAAAGTTGGACAGTAATTAAGGAAGACCATAGAAGAATTGATGCATTTGAGTTATGGTGTTGGAGGAGACTATTGAAAGTTCCATGGGCTGCCAAAAGAACCAACAGATCTGTATTGGAAGAAGTGCAGCCAGAGTGCTCCTTGGAGGCCAGGATGGCCAGACTTCATCTCTCTTACTTCAGACACATTATCAGGAAGGACCAGTCTTTGGAGAAGGATATTATGTTTGATAAAGTGGAAGGTTGGAGTAAAAGAGGGAGACCCCCAATAAAATGGATTTGTACAGTGGCAGCAGCAATGGGCTCAAGTGTAACAACCATTGTAAGGTTGGCTCATGACTGGGCAGTGTTTTGTTCTGTTGTGCATAAGGTCACTATGAACTGGTATTGACTTGAAGGAATCCAACAACAGCAACAAAATCCTTCCCTTGGTTGCCATGAATAATTTCTGGTGTCTAATCATTTGCCTATCATAAATATGTCACAAAAGTGGAAACATACAATATCTGTCCCTTTGTGACAGACTTTGTGCACCCACCTTGCAGCATACACCAGAGCTTCATTTCTTCTTATGGTTGAGTAACATTCTGTTGTGTGTGTGTTACTACATTTTATTTGTCCATCTTGCCACCTCCTTCAATGGAAAGATGATATCAAAGAGTAGGCACCGGTACATTTGAAAAGAAAATTTTCTTGAACCAGAAACGTGAAATGTTACACATGAAATTTGCTCTCAAAACCATCAAATGAGCAAAAGCAAAGTCCACATCTGAATTGTCTTGAAATGTCAAAAGCAAAAGAGACTGCTAATATTTTTCTAAGGAATTATATTTATCCCTCTCTTTTCTTTCTGACCTCTAATAAGAGGATGGGAGGGATTCAGAACCGCTAAGTATTTGTAAGAGCTTCCCCTCTGTTAGAAGGTGGCAGCGTACAAATCCTCCTGATGCCAGCTAATTTCCCCCATTTCTAAATGTTTTATAATCAAATGTGGTAGTTCCAAATTCTCTTTATGCCAAACATAGCCAGGAAGTAATTTCTCATACAGTTTAACTTTGATAGTGGGTAATTTTAATCCATTCCAAACATCAACCTGACACAGACTTGCTATCTTCATTATTTTAATTACTCTTTTGGGCCACTTTTTCCCCTTTTCTTTCCAGGAAGGAGTGAATGAAAACTGGCAGCTTTAATCTTATCATGCCATGGACCAGATGCATTTTTTTTTTTTTTTAACTTAATAATGACATCATCTAGTTGCGTACCTTAAGTAATGAAATGTGTCTGTGAAACTCTTTATCTTCACCAAAAAAAAAAAAAAGAAGGGAAAAGTTACTTTTTTTGATGGGAGGTCACCCACCTCTGTCACAGTGCTGTCTCTGCTGTTTGGAACAGCTGACAGTTTCTGTAATTTAGTTTCACTCCCCAGTTCAACTTCCCACATGGAAAGCCAGAGTGATTTTTGAGCAACAGCAAGTAGTATCTGATGTGGCAGCAACTGGCAACTTTGACATTGAGCTTGGCTGTGGCCATTACCCAGGATCCCATGCTTCTCCTTAAGAAGCAATTACAATTTCACAGGCTAGAATTAAAATTCCCCATAGTATGCAACAGAGCAACTGACACTGTCAAAGTGATTTCAAGCTGCTAATCTCTTGCTGTGGTATAGCGAAAATAGAGTTCTTCCTCACAGAAACTCAGGTCTGACAACTTTAAAATTCGGAATCTTTGATGAGGTCAGCCGGCACAGCCTCCTCCCAGTAAAACTTGTTAGACCACTCCATTGTGGAAGACAGGGGTATTCTCATAGTGATAGAACTAAAGTAGGGCTGGGGAAGGAAAGAGAAGCCTTCCAACTAGGAATAAAAATAATAAAAAGGGTCCCCAGCTCTTGTGTGAAATCAATGAAGAGAGAAAGAAAGAGAGACAACTTCAGAAATCTAATCTGAAGAAGGGCACACAGGACAGAAGTTTTCTCAGTTGTTCGTGGAAATCTTCTCCTGGAATGGAAGGTATAGACCCGACTGTACAAGAAGAACCTCAAGGCAGTATGTTATAACACCAAGCTCAGAAGTGTGGTTATTACATATCCAGATCCTGACTTCTTACTCATGGTGCCAGTTTTCACAATAACAGTTAACCTAGTTGAGACTCAGCTTCCCCATTTGTAAAATAGGGTTCAGGTTACCTCCCTTGCAGGATTGGGATGGATCAGGTATTTTAAAAAATACCCTTCACTGTGGTCCATACATAGTTGTTGTTGTGTGCTGTCGAGTTGGTTCCAATGTATGCTGTTGTTGTTGTCAGGTGCCATCGAGTTGGAACCGACTCATAGCGACCCCATGCACAGCAGAACGAAACAATGTCCGATCCTGGGCCAACCTTACTACCGCTGTCACACTTGAGTCCATCAATGATGCCACCTGGCTGATCCATCTCGTTAGAGGTCTTCCTCTTTTTCTCTGACCCTCCACCTTACCCAGCATGACATCCTTCTCCAACGATTGTTTCCTCCGGACAATATGTCCAAAGTATGAGAGGCGAAGCTTAGCCATCCTAGCCTCCAAGGAGCACTCTGGCTGCACTTCCAAAACAGATCTATTGGTTCTTTTGGCAGTCCATGGCACTCTCAGTATTCTCCTCCAACACCACAAACTCAAAGGCATCATGACCCTGTATAGGGTTTCCAAGGACCAAAAACTGCTGACATGCATAGTGACCCTGTATAGGGTTTCCGAGGACCAAAACCTGCTGACTTTGCAGTTCAAACTGACTTTGCAGTCTAGTGCATTAACTTACAGTGCCACATAATCTAAAGTTTTTGTACAATCATGAGGTTTCCCCAAACTTCAGAGTTTGCTTTCAACTTAAATCAATCTTTAAAGAAAACGCTAGATCAAAAACGGTAATTTAAAGTACTTAGAACTACCAGCTGCTCCACGGGAGAAAGATGAGGCGTTCTGCTCCCGTAAAGATTTACACCCTCGGTAACCCTGTTCAGGATCGCTGTGGGTTGGAACCGACTCGATGGCACTTAACAACAACAACAACAACGCATACAAAAAAGGTTACCACTTAAAAACTGAAAAGTAAGGACAGTGTTAAAAAATTCTATTTAGACAGCCTTGCCTGAACAAGGCTCTAAACTTGAGACTTACAGTGTTTCATTCAAAAGCAAACAAAATAAGAAAAGAAATGCTATTGTGAATCGTGCTGTGATGAACATGGGTGTGCATATACCTACTCGTGCCATGGCTCTTATTTCTCCAGGATATATTCACACAGAGCAGTGGGATTGCTGGTATGTTACCTCTATTTCTAACTTTTTAAGCAAGCACCATACTATTTTCCACAGTCACTGTACCATTTGACAGTCCCTCCCATCAGTGTATGTGAATTACAGTTTCCTCATATCCTTGTTGGCATTAGTTGCTTTCTATTTAGTTGATCATTGCTATTATTGCAGGAGTGAGATATCTCACTGCTTTTTTGATTTTCATCTCTCAGCATAGTGGTTAGGAGTCAGGCTTCTAATTTCAAGGTCAGCAGTTTAAAACTCCCAGCGGTTTTGCAGGAGAAAGATGAGACTTTCTGCTCCTGTAAAGATTTACAACCTCAGAAACCCTATGCAGGGTTGCTATGAGTCAGAACCAACTCCACGGCACATAACCAACCAACCAACAATGGCTAATGGATGGACTCCTGGTGTGGTTCTGTAGGATCAGCACTGGATTGTGAACCCAAAAGTCAGCAGTTCAAACCCATCAGCTGCTCCTTGGAGTCACTATCAGTCGAACTTGACTTGACAGCACTTACCAACAATAACAAAATGGCTAATAGGGGTTGTGATGTGGCACTGTAGGATAGGCACTGGTCTGCTAACTACAAGGTTAACCATTTATACATATCAGCCACCACTTGAAAACCCTATGTAGGGTTGCTATGAGTCAGAACCGACTTAATGGCACTTAACAATAATAGTAATGGCTAATGACCATGAGCTTCTCTTCATGTATTGGTTGGCTGCCTGAATATTTTCTTTGGTAAACATTCATGTTCTTCGCTCATTTAAAAATTGGATTGTTTGTCTTTTGTTATTGAATTTATTTTAGAGATTAGACCCTAGTCAGATATGACATTGCCAAAATATTTTTCGATCTGTAGGTTCTCTTTACACTCTTTTTGAGATGTCCTTTGATTCTCATAAGCATTTGATTTCTTGAAGGTACCTTGCATTATTTTCTAACCAATTTTTTTCAGAGGAATATTATGAAGCAAGTAAAATCCTTTACAGCCTCTAAATAACACTGTGTGGTTTTATTTTTATATTTTTCAATTGTATCTTTTTTATTTTGAAAGAGTTTTCCTAACATTTCTCCCTAAGTGCACGTCCATTCTTGAAATAACGAGCTATTTCAGCTACATTTAAAAAATCACAATTTAATGAATGATTTATGTTCCCCTTCAACATACATATAGAATTCCTGGTCTTTGGACCTGTCTGTCTGTGAATGTGATCCTGTTTGGAAATAGTTTTCTTTTTTTATGCTAATGAGGAAGTAGAGGGTGGATCCTAAACATAATCACGTCTAAGTTACAAGGAGACCAGGATAGACAGAGACACACTCACATTGAGGAAGCTGGAGACAGATGACAGTGGCAGATGGATCTACTAGCTCTGGAATGCCAACAATTGTCAGAAATTACCGTCAACTGAAATAGACACTGGACTTTCCTCTATGGTCACACCCTAAATCCAGACTCTGACCTCCGGGACGGTCAAAGAGTACATTTCTATACTTTAAAAGCTATCCACTTGTTACAGCAGTCCTAGGTAATGAAAACAGTCATCTATAGGCTAAGTCCATAGCCAATCATAGAGTACTACACTAATATATCTGGACAAAGACGAGTCAGATGATGAGAAATCTACATTGCTCACTTCTTGCCTCTTTCTTTTTCTAATAATACGTAGACCCCTTGTTGTTGTTGTTAAGTGCTGTTGAGTAGGTTCCAACTCATAGCAACGCTATGTAGGATTCCCAAGGAACAGCTGGTGAGTTTGAACCACTGACCTTGTGGTTCAAACTGACCTTTTGATCAGTAGCTTTAACTTACAGTGCCACACCCCACAGAAAGCATTAAGTCTGCCCATTCTCAATCTAATTGTCCACAATTTGTCCCCAGAATGAATCCAGGGGGAAGGGGATGATAATTATGCTAAAGAATGGAAGTATTTGTGATGTTGAATAAAAATTAGACATTAGATGGGAAGAGAAAGATTTTTAAAAAATTGTCCTGCAAAAGGCATTCAAAGACAAGTAAGTAACAGAGAGTAAGTTATAGGTGCGATACCGTATTTGGGATCACCTTTTATGTGAACGTTAGACAGTGTCTTGACCCAGTGATTTTGATAAGTACAGAGGTAGGACACCTTCTGTTTCTCAAACTTTTTTTTCTGGCTAACTTGGTGTCAAGATATTCCCTACACTATTGGATTTAAAGAAAGCCTGTCTGTATTGGGAAAGGCATTTTTGCTGACATTTATTGCCCTTCTCTTCTATCATCTGACAGATATAGTTGTTAAACAAAAGAATGGTGTCAGTGGTAATCTATAACATATTAGCATTCAGTCAGTTTCTCTGGATTTAATTCAATTATGCCTCAACAGGAGTTTTCCCTGAGTAAAATCTAGACCTCAGTTAACATAATCACACACACAAATCCCACCTCCAAGGTATCACAGAAGGGAATACAGGTGAAATGTTGAATGAACTTACATACTGTTACTGTTGGATGCCCTTGAGTCAGCCCCCCAATGCATGGTAACCCCATGTACAACAGAACGAACATCTGTCTGGCCCTGTACTAGCCCCATGATCAGATTGAACAATGTTCCAATGTAATCCATAGGATTACATAAGTATTCAGGCTCTCATAAAGGCCACTGTGTTTGAAAGCACTTAACTACTATGCTCGACAAAAGGTTGGCAGTTCAAACGCACTAAGAGACACTTTAGAAGACAGACCTGGTCACCTGGTTCTGAAAGGTCACAGTCTTAAAAACCCTATGGAGTAGATCTACTTTTCACACGTGGGTCACCATGAGGCGGACTTGACTGGATGGAGACCAACAATAGCAACAACAACAATTGTATTTGATTCGTTTATATTTCAAGTATATTTTCAGTCCATTTTGATCCCTTTCACTTTCCCTATACTACTGACTTGTGAAAGAAATTATGTAGAATGTCCTCCATTCTGAAACTGGTTATTTTTTGCCTTGTGATGCTGTTGTTTATTGGTTTTTTTTTGTTTTTGAAATGTAATTGTTTATTTCTAATGAGGAGGGGTACGTTAGAATCACTATTAGGGTTTTAGAAAGCATTGCTTTTTTAAAAAAATTATTAAAAAATCATTGCTTTTTAAAAAAACACTTAAAATCCTTGGGCGTATAAATTGTCACAGTTAAATTATCACACAGTAAGAACCAACACTACAGATTACAGCCAGAGAAAGCAGAACTGGACATTATTCAGTAAAAACCAATCATCTAAGTGTAAACGAGAATCGAAACCTCCATTGTTGTTATCATTGTTAAATGCCTCAGTTGGCTCCAACTCACACTGCCCCTGTATAATGTTTCTGAGGAGTGACTGGTGGGTTTAAACTGCTGACCTTGTAGTTAGCCATCCAGTGCTAATTCTACAGCGCCACTCCAGGACTTCATTGTTGTTGTTGTTAAGTGCCCTCAAGTCATTTCTGACCCATAGTGACCCTGTATAGGATTTCCAAGGAGCAGCTGGTGAGCTTGAACCACAGAACTTGCAGTTCAAACTGACTTTGCAGTCCAGCACATTAATTGCGATGTTGTTTTAAAATAAACATTTTATTTCTGCAAGAGTGATATAATTCATTCCTATAACTGTCACTCCTAAACTTTAATTCCCATCATAAGAATTACCTAAGATGGTTTTTTTTAAAATACAGATTTCAGTTCTCATCTCCTCTGTGGTTATTGTTAAGTGCCGTCGAGTCAGTTCTGACTCATAGTGACCCTATACAGAGTTTCCAAGGAGTAACTGGCAGGTATGAACTACCAACCTTGCAGTTAGTAGTCCAGTGCTCATCCTACTGTGCCAGACCAGGACTCCTCATATGCTCTCCTTCCTCAGTAATCCAATTTAGTCTATCTGGGGTGCAGCCAGAAACTGATATTGTTAGCAGGTTCCTCAAGCATTTTGGATAAAGAAACAGCAACAAAAAAATTGTCAAATGAACTCTGACTCAAGATGGCCTCATGGTATCAGAATAGAACTGTGTTCTATAGGGTTTGAAGTGGTTAAATTTTCAGAAGTAAATCACCAGGCCTTTCTTCCTAGGTGCCTCTAGGTGAACTTGAACCTCCAGACTTCTTGCTAGCAGCTGAGCACTTTAACTCTTTGTGTCACCTGGGGACTCCAATTTAGATGCAGGTGATGCTTAACTACACATTAGAAATGTCGTCCTGACAGAAGTGGAGTTTCATCAGATCACCTATGCTCTAGACTAGAGACAGAGCTCTGTTCTGCTGAGAGAAGACACTGAAAGATAGCAGAGGTGCTCAGTAAAAATGATTAAAAAAAACCTTTTTCATAAAGTACTATTGAGTTAGTTCTGACTCCTAGTGACCCTACGCACAACAGAATGCAACACTGCCCAATCCGGCGTAGTCCCTCCTAATAACAAGTCCAAAATATGAAAGACAAAGTCTCATTAATTTGGCTTCAAGGAGCATTCTGGCTGTACGTCTTCCAATACAGATTGGGTTGTTCTTTTGGCAGTCCATGGTACCTTTAATATTCTTCTCCAACACTATAACTCAAATGCAACAGTTCTTCTATGGTCTTCCTTATTCATTGTCCAACTTTTGCATGCATATGAGGTTATTGAAAATACCATGACTTGGGTCAGGCACACCTTACCTTAGTCCTCACACTGACATCTTTGCTCTTGAACACTTTAAAGAGGACTTGTGTAGCAGATTTACCTAATGCAATATGTTTGCTTGATTTCTTGACTGCTGCTTCCATGAGTGTTGATAGTGGATCCAAGCAAAATGAAGTCTTTGACAAGTTCAATCTTTTCTCCACTGATCATGATGTTATTATGAGAATAGTATTAGAAACCAAGATTTGAGCTCTAGGTGTGCTCATTGCTACTGGGGTGTCATGCTTTTAGGTCCTCTAAGCAGACATAGGAAAGAAACATGTGTGCGGATACTAACTCATATGCATAATGACACATACATGTAAATAGTTCTATATGTAAGCATCTATGTCTATATTAAGCTAAATATGAGCTTATACAGATTTCTCCAACTCTAAACCATTATCACATGGAGGCTTCTCTTCCTGCTTGTCTGTAACTTCCCATTCCAATCATGAGAAAGCACACTTCCACCCTTTCCATCCATTTACTTCATTGGTCACTTGCAGTAAGCATGTATGCACCCTTGTATCCATGGGAAACAACCTTATCAACTAGAATACACTCCTTTTGTTCAATTTCTTTTGTCTTTTGGAGTCCTGGTATGGCACTATAGGATAAAGCACTGGTCTGCTAACCATAAGGTCATTGGTTCAAATCCACCAGCCACTCCCGGGAAACCCTATACAGGGTCTCTATGAGTCAGACCCTACTCGACAGTACTTAACAACAACAACAACAACAATTTCATCTTACAAATGCCACTCGTTTCCAAACTTTCTTGTGTCAGTACCTTATTCCCCACTCCATTCAATGAGATTGCTTCATACACTTGTAATAGGAAGTCACATTCTGCCTTCCATCCAGGGATTCCCTGACATCTTATATGATTTTTTTTATAACTTGCGTACTTAATGCTACTGTCTGGGTTGTATAGTCTATATATTTTTAACAGATGCTTAATGTCTTGTATCCTCTGCTTTAGAATAAGTACATTATTCCCTCAAATTCTTGTGCTTTACCTATTCATCCCTTTCCCCCAATCTGAGAACCACCGGGAACTAATAATCGGTATGTCATTTCTATAACTTTACCTTTTAAAATTAAGTCTATATATTTGGAATCAATCATATAGCATGTAGCTTTTTCAGACTGGTTTCTATCACTTAGAAGTATGTAGTTAACATTCATCCATATCAATTTGTGTCTTGATAGCTCTTTGTTGTTGCTGTTGTTGTTTTTGTTTGGCTTTTTGGTCATTGAACAATATGCTGTTGTATGGATGTACCACAGTTTGTTTATAGATTCACCTATTAGAGAACATCTGGTTGCTTCCAGTTTTAGACAATTATGATTAAAGCTGCTAAAAGTATTTATGTGCAGGTGTGTGTGGATATGTTTTTCAATCACTTGGATAAATACCTAAGAACACAATTGCTGGTTAATATGGTATGACAAATTTTGCAGGAAATGGCCCGGCTGCCTTCCAAAGTGCTGCCACAAGCTTGCATTCCTACCAGAGATGAAGGAGAGTTCTTGTTGCTCCACATTCTTCAACAGCAGTTGCTGTTGTCAGTGTATTTTGGATTTGAACCATTCTAGGACTCCTGGTGTGGCACTGTAGGTAGGATCAGCACCAGACTGCAAACCACAAGGTCTGTGGTTCAAGCCTACCAGCTGTTTCTTGGAAACCCTATACAGGGTCTCTATGAGTCAGAACTGACTCAACAGCACTTAACAATAACAACAGGTAGTGCGGAGTACTGGTGGCATAGTGAGTTATGTGTTAGTTAGCAGTTCAAATCCACCAGCCCCTGTGTGGGAAAAAGATGAGGTGTTCTGCTCTGGTAAAGATTTATAACCTCAGAAAGCTGTATATAGGGTTGCTATGAGTCAGAACCGACATTACCCTGCAACAGCAGCAATAATAGGTGGTGTAGTGGGATTTTCTTGTAATATATTTTCTCTTCAAAGGTGAAAAAACCCACAAAACTGTCTTCTCTCTCACAGAGCAAACAATAATCTATGAGATGTGGAATTGAATCCGTATGTATCTGACCCCTCCATCTTTCTACACCCTCAACAGAAAGAAAGAAGGCAATTGCAGCTAAGGAATACATTTATTTTTTTAAATGTCCTAGGAAATGCACATATTCTACATAAAAGTGTCTGGAGATATTTGATTAGCAAAACTCGGATTAGCGAATAGTAAAGAATAATCCCAATATCAGAGATTGTGCCAGATTCACAAAAGCCCCCATCACCAGACTAGATAGCACTTTCCATTACACATCTCTTGTTGTTAAGTGCTGTTGAGTTGGTTCTGACTCATAGTGACCCTGTATAGGGTTTCTGAGGAGTGGCTGGTGGATTTGAACTGCCAACCTTGTGGGTAGCCATCCAGTGCTTATCCTAGAGCGCCACACCACATACATCTCTAATGTTATGTTATTGTTGTTAGATGTCATGGAGTTAGCTCTGACTCACAGCGAGCCTGTGTATAACAGAACGAAACATTGACCAATCCTGCACCATCTCACAATACATTTGGACTCATTGTGGCAGCTGCTGTACCAATCCATCTCTTTGAGGATCTTCTTTTTTGACTTCGTCAAGCGTGATGTCCTTCTCCAGGGACTGGTTTCTCATGATAATATACCCAGAGTAAGCCAAACGAAGTCGGGCCATCCTCACTTTGAAGGAGCATTCTGACTATGCTTTCTTTTTTTTTTTTTTTAATTAAATGTTTTTATTTTGGATTGAGTGAAAGTTTACAGGGCACATCATCAGCTTCACATTCAACCGTTCATATAGCTTGTTTCATTACATTGATTATTATCCCCTCCATATATCATCAGTTAACAGTGTTTCTCTCTATCCTCTTTAGCTTTTTTTTTTTGGTGGGGGGGGACTTACCTTTTTGGAATTTACAGTCTTGGCTTTTAGGGAAGGTTTTTCCATTTGTCTGTGGATATCCAGGGCTCATGTATGAGATTACTAACAAGCATTACTGAATAATCAGATGAGGGACAGTTTGCTATGTCTACTAGGTGGCTAGAGTCTGATCCTCAGAGCCTATGGTTTGGATGGTCAACAACGCTTGGGCCCACAGGGTCTTGGCCTCCTGACTATGCTTTCTTGAAGCTAGATTGATCTCTTCTACTGGCAGGCCAGGGTAGATTCAATAACCATCATCACAATTCAAATGGGAACATTCTTCTTTAGTCTTCCTTTCTCTTTGTCTATTTTTTGCTTGCATATGATAGAAAATACCATTGTTTGGTGCAGACAAACCTTTACTGTTTAAGACTTTAAAGAGGTATCTGTCTATAATGGTTCCGTGATGTGATGGTTAACACTCTAGACGCTGAATCCAGTGATCTGAGGTAAAATCTCTTCATTGGTTACTTTATGCAGTTTCTGGGTGGCACAGTTAAGCACGCAACTACTAACCATAAAGGTTAGCAGTTCCAACCCACCCAGAGGCACCTCTGAAGTCAGGTCCAACAAAGTCTTGAAAACCTTGTGGAACCTAATTCTCTGCACACACAGGGTTGCTATGAGTCAGAACTGAATCGAAAACAACTGTCTTTATTTTATTTTTCCCTAATGTTATGTGTTGTCACTGACTCCATGGCACATACTCATAACCACCACCATCGATTCTTTGACAAAGGAGTCCTGGTAGTGCGGTGGTTATGAGTTGGACTGCTAAATACAAGGTCAGCAGTTTGAATCTACCAGCTGTTCCACAAGAGAAACGTGAGGCTTTCTGCTTCCATAAAGATTTAAAATCTTGGAAACCCTGTACGGGGCCACTATGACAGCACACAACCACCGCTACCACAAATAATGAAGAAGGCTGTTAGAAAACCTGGAACCACTCTGCAGAAAGCAGGTATTTTCTCATCCCTGACCTGTTTTCTCCAGAGTGTATGCCATTTGAACAATTACAGTATAAATTACACTATCATCTGTATGCTGAGGGGAAAATGTAAATATCCAGAAACGAGGGAAACACATAGTGCACAGAGATCCCAAACTAAAAACCTCTATCTAACTCTTGTGGTTCAATAGTGAATAATTGTTATTAGGACTGATTGCAATTGTTGCAAATGTAAAGGTAGACATTTTGTAACAAAAGGAGGGGAGTGGTTGATCTTGCAGTTTAGGGGTGGAGGACCCTGGGACCATCAAGGGAGAAGAGCTGACTGCGGGATCCTATCCAGAAAAGCAGCAACGCCAGAGATGGAGGCAGAGACAATGATGTGGAGAGATGGAGTAGCTGGGGACTCTGGACTCTGGGAGGGAGAGGGGCTGTGTGCTGGTGGCGGGGGCAGGCTTGTAGGGTTTGCCCTTCGGTTGTTTGAATGGTTGTATATTCCTGAGTGCTTCAGTGTACATACAAAAACAACAACAACAAAACCCCAGAGGGAATGGAAGTAAATGCTGTTGAATGATGATGCAGGAGGGGATTGTAGGCATTGCAAAGAAACGAAATAGGATAGGATGAATGTAAAGCTGATGTTCTCCCATGTAATTATCACTCAATTCATAATAAAAACTTAAAAAAACAAAACCATATCTAGCAAAATACACATATCCCAACAAAGTAGTTCTCATAACAAACCAATGACTTTTCTGACCCCCTGACCAATTCTCTTTTTTCATTTACTTATTTACTGATCTATTTATTTGTTTAGCTTTTCTTTGTTTGATCACTAAAACAAAATGTTAAACAAGAGACAGGCCATGAACTACACACCCTCTGAGGCCCATGAGGCTCAGAAAAGTGTCTGGATTTTTTTCCCCAAGTGGTGGGTCAGTTGTTTATTTCCAAATTTCCATTAAACTTAACTTTGTAATTCATTTTACTTAATTATATACATTCATTTAACTTGTATGATGAAAATGAAATGTGAGCTTGAAAATCAGACTTGTGGCATGGTTACAATAAAAATGAAGTTGAATGTTTCGCAAAGTTGAATGGTGAGTAAGATACCTATCAAAAAGCAAATTTTATGGAAGAGCAGAAGGTTGTGCATTCAGATTTTCTTTACAAGTGACCAAATTCTCACACCTCCTTAGAAAAATAGACGTTAGGCATTGAAGACATTGTTGATAGATGTGTTTGTATAAGAACAGTGACACCATTTCAGCCAGTAGACTCATACTCAAAAAAAAAAAGATTGTCTAATGTGTGGGCATATATGTTTTAAGTAATGTTCTCATTCCTCAACTCTAACCATATGTTTGGGTTTGCCAACTAACTCAACAACAACTGCTAATAGTATTAGTAAGAGCATGGTTACACTAATGCTATCTTAAATAAGGAGACTCTGGATGGTTCAAATGGCTAACATGTCTGGCTACCAATCAGAAAGTGGGAGGTTTGAGTCCACCCAGAGCTGTCTTGGAAGAAAGACATGCAAATCTACTTATGAAAAATTGTTGTTGTTATGTGCTGTGGAGTCAGTTCCGACTCACAGCGACCCTGTACAGGGTTTCCGAGGCTGTAAATCTTTACAGGAGTAGAAAGCCTCATCTTTCTCTTGTGGAACAGCTGGTAGTTTCGAACTGCTAACCTTGCGGTTCGTAGCCTGATTTGTAACCACTATGCTACCAAAAATTTGGCCACTGAAAACACTGTGGAACCCAGAAGACTCTTGGGTTTATTTGAGTCTGTATAGGTTTTGTCCAAGATAAACTGTACACCAAGCATTCACCACTCCATGCTTGGATCCAATCATGCCTTAGCTGCCTGCAGCTTCATTACTCAATACAATGACTAAACTCAGATTCCCATTTACCAAGGTGTTGATTTCTTCAGCCTTGGAGATGTTAGGGGAGACATGGAAAGACCTACTTGGCTTCTCAGTAAACCCCATGTACAGTGCTGGTACTGTAGTTTTATCTATTTTTGTCACTTCTGCACATGTTCTGAAATAGGCCAGAATACACTGCAAAGGGTGCTCAATCAACATCTGACTAGCTAACCTGACTAGTTTTCTCCCTCATACTAAAATAAATGCTGAGCAATAGATTGGTCATGTTAATCAATGTGGACCAAAAAAAAAAGGTCTTATTTTCAACACTGATACATTGCCAGTGTTCTTTCTGAGTGTCTGTAACTGGCAACTATAAATATTCAGTGGTTTGAGGAATTTTCTATTTTTGTCTGCAAGTCCTAATAGTGGAAATGTTATCATTGTAATGTATAGTTGTGTAATAAGTTATTGGGGTATCTTCACAAACCTACATTTATTTATTTATTTTAACTTTTTTTGTGTGACTTGAGTGAAGGTTTACAAAGCAGATCATTAGGTTTACATTCAACAAATCATATACCTTGCTTCATTACATGGCTTCAATCCCCTCCGTGTCCCAGCAGTTGACAGCATTTACCTCTATTCACATTAACTGTTACATTCCTCTCAGTATCTCTCGCTACCGTCATCTTTCTTCTGCTTACCTCCTTCTTGTATATTGTCTGGCCTGCACTCATGTTAACATGTGTCTACCATTTAGCCCATTAACAATTTTCTCTGCCCCACCCCATAACCATCATTGATCATTTCTTTTATCCAGAAAACTTTTTTTTTTTTTTTTTACAGCATTGGTCTCATACAATGTTTATCCTTTTGTGATTGACTAATTTTCTCAGCATAATGTCTTCCAGGTTCAATCATGTTGTGAGGTGTTTCACAGGTTCATCATTATTCTTCAGTGTTTTGTAGTACTCCATTGTGTGTATGCACCAAAGTTTGTTTAACCATTCTTCTGTTGATGGCCATTTAGGCTGTCTCCATCTTTTTGACATGTCTCTTGTAAACAGCATATTGAAAGATCCTGTTTTCTTCTCTGGTCTGCTTCTGATGTCTCTTGACTGGTTCATTTAATCCACTTACATTCAGTGTAATTATCAATAGGTATGAATTGATTGTGTCATTTTTTCTGTGTGTTTTTGTAGTATTGCAGGATCTTTGTTCCATATAACTTTCTATTCTGAGTTATCACAGCATGGTACCTACATTGACATTTGCTATTACTGGGTTGTTGTTGTTGTTGTTGTTAAGTATCATGGAGTCGGTTCTGACTCATAGCAACCCTGCACAGGGTTTCCGAGGCTGTAAATCTTTACAGGAGCAGAAAGCCTCATCGTTCTCCCACGGAACAGCTGGTAGTTTCAAACTGCTGACCTTGCGGTTCACAGCCCGATTTGTAACCACTATGCTACCAGAGCTCCTTACAGTTTAGAAGGCTAGAATTCAGAGTACCAGCTCTGGAGAAAGTTCCCTGTCTCCTTTCCACATCTGTAGACCCAGCATTCCTTGGAGATCAGTGTGTGTCTCGGCATTAGTCTTCCCCTGGATCTAGGAACTTCACAGTGCAGGAAGCCCAAGTGCAAAGGACACACGCCACTCCCAGCTCTTCTTTCTTGGTGGTAGTAGGTCCCCTCCTTCTCTGCTCACTTTCCTCATCTTTTATCTCTTGTAAGATAACTGCCTTCAAGGAAATTTCCTTTGAATTGATTGGCTTCTCATAGCAGATGTCATGATGAAGGTGACTGCATCACGGGAGATTTCCACATTGTAACTACTAAACCACTGAGAATCCTGACTCACTCAAGTTGACACATCCTATCATAAACACCTTGACTATCACACCATAAATTCACTGTCTATTCATGCGAGGAAGCCAGCAGGAGAATGAGACTGAAGCTCACTGTCATTCATGAAGACACATCCTCAGAGCTGTCAGTCACTTTGCTGTATCTTCCGACTTAATATGATTTGTTATCTCATTTGTCCTTTCGCTAAAGAAAAGTGAAAGGAAATTTTGGAAAATTCGAGAGAATTCCAGTTTGCTGTTTAATCTCAACAGTTGCTTTTGGCAATTTCTCAGAGAACCTGAAATACTATATGGCAGGACTAGAAGGAGATCTCAATAATTCAAAATCTCTGCTTCTAACTAGAACCAACAGTTTCAAACAAACAATCACAGATGGCATGTATTGCTCTTGATTCAAAGAACAGAGAAAGAAACCAGCCTATGCTTTTTCATCTTGCCAGACACGATATTAGGCACTGTACAGGAGTTGTCTCATTGAGCACAATGAGAAGTCTTTAGTGTTAACAAAAATTTAAAAACAGTTCATTAATGTTGAGACAGGACCTGCTAATGAGACAAAGAGAAATAAAGCGTAGTGATGTTTCTTATAAGAAATCTCTAAGGATGCTTGATAAAACTCAGAAAAGACACCAAGAGGTAGAGAGGAACTAAACTCCATAATGAAGCAATACTATATGCAAAGACTCAATTTTTAAAAGATGTTTTTATAATTAATTGCCATATACTCTCTGGAGTCCTGATGTGGCGCTGTAGGATAAGTACTGGGAACTACAAGACTGGAAGTTCAAACCCACCAGCTTCTCCTTGGAAACCCTATACAGGGTCGCTCTGAGTCAGAACCAATTCGATGGTATTTCACAACAACAATAACAGGAAGGTTCATGAACCACCACATGGCATATCCATCTTTAGTCTTTCCTTTCTTCTAAACATTTAATGCTATCTTTTATGTGTGAGGAGTCCTGGTGTGGCACTGTAGGCTAAAACACTAGATCCCAAGGTTGGTTTGAACCACAAAGTTCAAACTCACCAGTCACTCCTTGGAAACCCTATACAAGGTCTCTATGAGTTGGAACTAACTCAGTAGTACTTAACAACAACAACAACATTATGTGCTAAGCTCTTGGACTAGGGATATGGAGATGAAAGAGACAGTTTCTATTCATAAGACCTCATAGTCTTTAGAAGGAAAAAAGCCACGTAAACATAATATATTTGGAGTTAAAGAAAATATTGGGTGTTAGGAAATAATAGAATTATGGGCATAGCCCATAGTTCCAGAGTCCTGAAAATTGAAAGTAGCTGGAATTGAGAAATCTTCAAAAGGAGTCATGTGACTAACAAGCAACCAACCAAGAGTAAAGGGTGGGGTGGGGTAGAAGTAAAAGCATCATCCAAATACATTATCTCTAAACTATGAATGTTCTCTGCCACAGTTGCTGTCTTGTCCTACTTTGTTTTTAATTCACGCTTCTCTCCTAGACTTCCTTATGGCATTTTACATTATTAGCTCTAGGTTGTCCCTTTCTTGTTTGTATGGAATATCATCCAGTAGAGAAATCTAGAGGGAAATATGACTTAAACAAACTTGTTGTTAAGTGCGGTGAGTCAGCTCAATGGGACACTGTATATGGTTTCTGAAAGTGGCTGGTGGGTTTGAACCTCCGACATTGCAGTTAGCGGTTCAATGCTTATCCTATAACACCATGCCAGGACTCCTTAACCAGACTAGGGGCTTCATTGCCTCACACACAAGCCTGTAGACAGACTGGTCTAGAGACTTAGATGCTTTCAATATTGCAGATTCATTCTTAATTTCTGCTCTAGCATTCTCAGCGGGTAGCACTTGTATTCTTGTGGTGTCTCAGACAGGAATAAGGAGAGGGCTCACCCAGGAGTTGTTCCAAATGTTATTGGGGATTTGGTTTTCAACGCTTCTTTGTCTATGGTCATACATCACTACAAATTCTGGATTGGCTAGAGAGTTTGTTATATTCACAACCTGCCTGCTTTAAATTTAATAAGAGCTCAGAACAAATATGAAGCTATTTTCCACTCATTTATAATTAATAGAAATTAATAATTTAAGATTATGGCTTCACTTACGTTGGAGCCGGATGATTTTACCTATGTCAAAAGATATCATTTCAGAAAACATGTTAGTGATGTTTCCACAGCTCAATAATTGGTCAAAAGCTTGCCAATGGCTAAAAGATAAGGACACTTTAGGAAGCACACGTGGTTTCATGGCAATGTTAAAAAGACTAGACTGGAGACTCACTGATAGTTACTATGAAAGGAAGTTGTGAGACTGAGAAGATAGATCTGACTATCAGAAACAAAAATCCCCAACCAAGCATTCATTACAATTCATAGCGATCCTGTTGTTATTGTTAAGTCTCGTGGAGTCAGGTCCACCTATAGCAATCCTGTATAGGGTTTCCAAGGAGCATTTGGTGAGCTTGAACCACCGACCTTGTGGTTCAAATGACTTTGCAGTCGAGTGCATTAGGCCACAGCGCACACCAGTGATCTTGTAGGGCAGAGTAAAACTGCCCATGGGCTTTTGAGGGTTGTAAGTTCTGGTGTGGTGCTGTGGGTTAATGAGCTGGACTGGTTTAAGCTCACCAGCTGCTCCTCGTAAACTCTATACAATGTCGCTATGGGTCAGAACCAACTTGAAGGCACTTCACAACAACAATAACCGAGCCTTTATGGGAGCAGGTTACCAGGTGTTTCCTCAGGTGGAGCTACTGGTAGTTTCAAACTGTTGCTATTTTGGTTAGCAGCTGTGTGCTGTACTACTAGGGCTCCTTCTCCGAGACAAGGCAATATCAAATCTAAGGAGGGAGTTTCCTGAATAATTCTCCAAAACATCACCCGGACACATTCTCTGTATGTAGCACTGGTACCAGGCTACTCCTCTTGGAATGCATCTAAAGGTCTTAGAGACTGAGATAACAGAAAGATTTTGTTACAGTAATAAAACCCCCAAATCAAACTTACTGCCATCAAGTGCTCACAGGAATGTAGGCTTTCTGAGTCTCTGAATCTTCATGGGAGCAGACAGACTTATCTTTCTCTAGTGGCGCAATGGGCAGGTTTAAACCACTGACCTTGAGCTTAGCAACCCAACACCAACTCATAGCAATCCTGTAGAGGGTTTCTAAGGAGTGACTGATGGATTTGAGCTGCCAATTGTGTAGTTAGCCATCCAGTGTGTATCCTAAAGTGCCACACCAGGACTCCTGCTGTAATAATGCTGTTGTTAAGTGACATCTAGTTGGTCCCAACTCACAGTGACCCTGTATAGGGTTTCCAAGGAGCAGCTGGTGGGTTTGAACTGCCGACCTTGTGGTTCAATGTACAGTGCTGATTCTACAGCACCACACCTGAAGTAGTTATCATTTATTAAGCAGCCACCTGTGACAGGTGCTGGGTATCCCATGTCTAGAATTAAATTTGGAGGTGAAGTTACCAGATAAAAATATTTTGGGAAAATAAGTACAGAAGGTTGAGCATTTTTGAAACATTTTCTCAATTTTCTTATTCCTTCTCTTCCTTTTCCTCCTCCTACTCTGTCTCCATTTCCCTTCTCTTCCTCCTCCTTATTCTCATTCTTCAAATGATGAAATGGAAGGAATTTCTTAAGGTGAGATCTGATTTCAAATCCCAGTTTTGTCACTTACTAGCTACATCACTTAGGTTAAGTCACTCTACTCTTCTAAACCTCGACTGATTTTCTGTAAAACTAGATCTTAAAAGAATTAAATAAGAGAACATGCAGAAAGGGAACTCAGAAGAGAAGAAGAAAGTGGAAAATGTAGAAGAAAAGAAGGAAGAGTTGAAAGAAGAAGAAAATTGAGATAGTGTTATATGAATACTTAACCATCTGTCCCTGTTTTCTCAAACTATGTTTTATCTGATGACTTTCTCTCCATATTTCTTTCTAGACATTGGATGATCATTTCATCAGACATAGTAGGACGTGAGGAAGTCGTATCAGGAACTAAGTATGAAATGAATGAATGAATAGGGGGCTTGTGCCCAGTTTCTCCAGCTACAAAGTGAGAGCAATTCAAACCAGAGCATACCTGCTCAACCCCAGGTACACAGTTTCCATAGTAACAGCTGTAGCACTGACATCTGTAAGCACAAAAGTTGTTCTTTTAAGAAAATTAACTTTTGTTCTTATCGTTGTGATAATAATTGTGATGTTTCCTTTCTCTGGTGGAACGATTAAAGGCTAAGATGTGGAATAGTGTGAAGTTAGACCCATCTCTTTTCTTGCCTCTTCCCTTCTGACTCTCTTTGAATATTTATTCAAATAGGAACTTATTTAATGCCTTCGTGTGTGCAGCATTGTCCTGGACACCATGTATATCTGAAGCTGGCATGAACAGAACAGTAGCTATTTTTCGTGTTCAAATCTCTGAGATGCCAGCCAAGTGGCAAGGCTCTTGTGGCTGTGTTTGAGGGATTTCAGTTGCTGTTGAGTCCACTGACTCACGCAGACTCATGCGTGTCAGAATATGTCCGAGCAGAACCATGCTCTCTAGTGTTCTCAATGGGTGTGTTTTGAGAACTAGAATACCAGGTCTTTTTCTGTCTTTTGGTTAGCAGCCTTTAGTGTTAACCATTTGTATCATTCAGGGATTTCATTTGAAGGATACTTCTGCTTAGTAGGATAAGATATACAAGATGGTTGGTGCAAACCTACCGATTGCTTTTTGGGAGAAAGATGAGGCTGTCTACTTGTGTAAAGATTTGCAGTCTCAGAAACCCTGTATAGGGTCACTAAAAGTTGCAATAGACTCTATGGCAGTGGGTTTGGGTTTTGGGTTTTCTTATTAGTGGTTAGAGAAGACTCCAGAGGAGGAGGCTGGACTGGCCAGGGGGGTTGGATGAATCAGAATCATCTTTTAAGTCCAGTTGCATAGTTGTCTAAAAGTAGATGGACCAGTGCCTCCCTTCATCCCAAATTTGTTTAAGATTTCGAAACCACACGTAGTCTCTCTGCAGACACTCCAATATTAGCAGGATCATAGTATGTAAGAATTGAAAGTGACTTGGAAACCAGCTATCCCAAACCTCTTATTTTATAGAGGAAAAAAACAGAGATCAAGAGGAATTCCATGTCAAGCTTACCATTTAATTACACCCTCTGAAAACATGATAAATCTCCGCAGTTGTTCTGTGGTGACACTCATAAGACAATCCTTGTCATTTTCTAAAGGTGTCAGGTTTCTTATGTGGGACATGAACATTTGAAATACAAGTAATTCTCTTCACTAACAGCAACTTTTGGGGTTATGATTGGCTACTGATAATTTAAGTTCTTCTTGGTGTGAAGAAAGTGTTAAAACTTACTGTGAATGGAAGTAGGCTGTGCTAAATTGGATATCTGTGAGCAGCTTTATGAAACATAAAAGTCAACATCTTTCTTTCATTACCTTAAAGGCTGTTTATGTAAAAGATAAAGAAAGACCAGCTCAGAGTACTCACTCAGAATCAGTGGGAGGGTCTGGCAAGAAGAAGTAACAGAAAGGAAGTCAAACTAAGTGGCCAGGCTATTGAGACAAGCAGCTTGTGGACACAGAAGATTAGACATTCGCTGGTTTCTTCTGGAATTCACAAGCCAGACTTGCAATGGAGGACAGTCAGGAAAAGCCATTATGACCAACCCTGCCTCCATCTTTAACCTGGTGTGTTCTAATAACCAGCCTTCCCATATCTTGTGGCCATGGTATCAGCAACATTAAACAAAACTGGAAAACCAATCAATTCTCATGCCACATGTATTTTCAGGACCTGTGAACTAGAAAGAAGCCTTGGTGGTGTAGTCTCTGCTAACTGAAAGGTTGATGGTTTAAACCCACCAGCTGCTCTATGGGAGAATGCCCGAGGCACTCTGCTTCTATAAAGATTTACAGCCTTGGAAGCTTGATGGGACAGTTCTATCCTGTCTTATTATAGGGTTATTATGAATCAGAATGGGCTCTATCGATTGGTTTACTCTTTGTAAGACCTCTGTGTCTTTCGCTTTGCTAATGCTGTAGGATAAGCACTGGACTGCAATGTCCGTTTGAACCAAAAGGCCAGCAGTTCAAACCCACCATTCACTCCTTGGAAACCCTCTACAGGGTTGCAATGAGTTGGAGCGGACTCAAAGGCACTTAACAGCAACAACAACAACAATAATAAATGAATAAATGGAGGTACAGAAGAGTTATATGACTAACACAACGTTTTACAACACTTAATTGGCAGAGTGGACGCCTGCTCCAGTAACAGTCTTTACACGGATGACACACATAAATGACTATTCTTTAATGGTTCCACCCTCTGTTTGCTGTCTTTGAAGGTAATTTCTAGGATGGCCAAAGGGGAGGACTGTAATGATCATAAAATGAGAGGACCTCTAGATCCACACAGTGTCTCTGTACCCTTCCTTCTTGGTCCCTGTAGTAGAATGGTTGGTGTCAGGCCTAAAACTACCTGCCTTTTTTTTTTTTTTTTTTTTAAGTTTCTATTGTGAATTGAGTGATAGTTTACATGGGAGAACATCGGTTTTACACCATCGTTTCATTGCAATGATTACAATATCCTCCATGCATCATCATTCAACAGTATTTGCTTCTATTCCCTCCGTTTTTTGTTTTTTGTTTTGGGTATACACAAAACCACTCAGGAATATATAATAATGTAAACAACCAAAGGTCACATTCTGTAAGCCTGTCTCTTGACCACCAACACTCAGTCTTTCTCTTTTTATAAGTCTAGGGTCCTCAGTGCTCTCTCTTTCCATGTCCTCATCTCTGCCTCCATCTCTGGTGTTGCTGCTTCTCTGGATAGGGTCCCACATTCTGCTCATCCTCTTCTCCCGTGATGGCTCTAGGGCCCTCTGTTTCTGGACTGTAAGATTAACTACTCCCCCATTTTTGTTATAAAACTTCTACCTTTACAGTTGTGACAGTCACAATTAGTCATAGTAACAATTACTCACTATCGAATCATAAAAGTAACTAACTGCCTTTTTAATAGAAATTAAAGAACCATCTTTTAAAATAAATGACATATAAGCATTGAGCTTATATTTCTAACATCTAAAATCTGTAGAATGTGTTTAGGGAATATAATCTTCCCAAACCTCTATTTCAGGTTAGCTTACTAACTCCTGCTGAAGAAGTAGAGGTCTTTGTTGAAAATTCAAGGGTGTAGAACATAGCCTTCCTTTTGAATGGGCATGCCATCAAATATCCATTAGATTGGCCTGAGGGGTAGGAAGTTTCAAGGAACAATGCATCGGAATGCTGTAATATTTGTCATGGGAATTATGAATGACCTTGAGTAGAATATGGAAATCAATTTCAGTTCTGATGTATAAATAACAAGTCCCTTTGGCAAAGAGATGATGTAGTCTTCATGATCAAAAGGGAATACAACTGCTTTTGGTAGAAATAGTTTTGTCAGTGTGCCATGGAATTCCTTCAGGAGAAGCTTGGACTGAAAGGGGTGGCAGAGGAAACCCTGGACAATGATTGCTTTATACTTCCAGGGATTCCTTTAAGGTCATTTATGAATGACAATCACATGGCTTATTTTAATTGTGAACAAGATGTAAAATCTTCAATGAAAAGCAAAAGGAAAACTTTACCTACAAAAGACAAACTAAACATTCAACTCATCAAAATCAAAATGTTCAGTTACCAATAGTTAACTTGTTTCTATCACTGGACTGCAAACCAGAAGGTTAGTAGTTCAAACCCATCAACTGCTCCTTGGAAACCCTATGTTGTTGTTGTTAAGTGCCGTCGAGTCGGTTCCGACCCATAGAGACCCTGTACAGGGTTTCCGAGGGTGTAAATCCTTACGGGAGTAGAAAGCCTCATCTTTCTCCCGCGGAGCGGCTGGTAGTTTCGAACCACTGACCTTAAGGTTCGCAGCCCGATTCGTAACCATTACGCTACCAGAGCTCTTTATGAGTTAGAATCGACTTGACAATACTTAACAACAACAATAATGGTGAAGGAAAACACCTATTAGAGTGTTTCTGAATTCTATTTTTAAAATGGGTATCTTATGAAGCACATTTGGTTCTTCTCAATATTTTCTCAAGATCTTCCCTCCCCTCTTTTTTTCTCCTTAAATATTTGTATGGCGTGCTCTTGGTCTTGGCTTTCAGAGGTGATAGACTCATGGAGCCTTTCAGCACAAGTTGACATGGAGCTAACTCTGAATTGCAGCAAAATCCTATATGTGTCAGAGTACAACTGTGCTCCATAGGATTTTCAATTGTGGGTTTTTTTTAGGGCAAATAAATCACCAGGCTGTTTTTTCTGACACCTCTGAATAGAAAGCTTTAGCCTTTTGGTTAGCCCCTGAGCATGTTATCCATTTATATGACCCAGGGATGCTGATGTAAACCCAGTGGGTATTTTAAATCATAGGGAATACCACAACTTTCTTGACAAATGGAAGCATCTTTTTGTATCAGTGCATCTTTGTACTGTAGTCTTAGTCCTTGAGTCATCAAGTTATGCTAGAACCATACCCATTCCCTTAAGTCATTGTTTTTATTAAGTCCCATCATAGGTCAACAAGCAACTGGGTTGGTTGATGATGACCAAGCAGGGCCAACCTTTGTTGTTGTTGTTATGTGCCGTGGAGTTGGTTCTGACTCATAGTGACTGTGTACAGGGTTTCCGAGGCTATAAATCTTTATGGGAGCAGAAAGCCTCATCTTTCTCCCGCGGAACAGCTGGTAGTTTCGAACTGTTGACCTTGCGGTTCGCAGCCCGATTCATAACCACTGCACTACCAGAGCTCCTTAGGGCCAACCTTTAGGGCTTAGACAATAATCAGTTGCACTGATGAAGCAAGGAATGAATAAGCCCTAAGGATGCATCCTTCATTAGTATGAAGGATGGATAATGTCACTTGCATGTAAGGAGGTTGATATTGTTAAGTGCTGAGTCGGTTCCATTTGATAGTGAACCCGTATAGGGCTTTGGTGGAGTGGCTGATGGATTTGAACCACTAACTTTGTAGTTAGCAGTCCAGTGCTTATCCTACAGAGACATACCAGGAATCCTTGCAATTAGTCATGGGGTTAGAGTATTACTCATCTATCAGTACCTTACTCTCTAATGATGATTCTCTCAGACCCCAAATGACCTAATACCAGCAGTTCTTTATTGGCTTTCCTGTCCTGTCAGCATATCTCCCATGTTCCCACAGGAAATACTTGTGGAAAAGCTGTCTCCTCCCAGCAGCAGCATCAAACAGTGGCAATGCTACCACTTTGGCATTTGCCTCAGAGTTCAGCTAAGTCAGCTGCAGCAATTCTCTTCCATCTGGGAATAGCATGGCATTTGACAGAGTTTGAGAGATATTTACCTTCTCCCATGTTTAAGTTGGGGACTGATGCTATTTTAAACAAACATCTCAAGGAGGAAGAAAGTCTATTTAAAGAGATGCTAAGCTATCCTGAAGGAACTCTGGAAGCACAGTGGGGTATGTGTTGGGCTGCTATCCAAATGGCCAGCAGTTTGGAAGAAAGATGAGGCTTTCCACTCCCGTAAAGCTTTATAGCCCCAGAAATCCTGTTCAGGCTTGCTATGGGTTGGAACAGACTCAATGGCACACAACAAGCTATCCTGTCCATAAGGATATGGTGTTTATCTCTGAGGGGTGTCGTAACAAGTTACCCTTAACTGGCTTGCTTAAAAAAAGAATTTTATTGTCTCACAAGGCCAGAAGTCTGAAATCAAAGCTTCGGTAAAGCTGCACTCTCTCCAAAGGCTCTAGTGGGGAATCCTTCTTTGCCTCTTCCAGGTTCTGGTGGTGCTGAACATTCCTTGGCTTGTAGCCACATCACTGCAATCTCTGCCTGTCTTCACATGATCTTGTCTCCTATGTCTGAGTCTCTCAATCTCCCAGTGCCTTTCTATATAAAGATGTCTGTCATAGGATATTGGGCCCATCCTAGATCTAGCAGGATGGTCTTAAGATCTTTAACTTAATTACACCTGCAAAGACACTATTTTTTTTTCTTTTCCAAATAAGTTTACGTTTACAAATTCTGAGGGGTAAGACTTGTTCATGTTTTGTTGTTGTCGTTGGGGCCACTAGCAGAGGTGGTGGGCAGTAAGCTAAAAAAAAAAATTCGGAACCAGTTTGGCTGAGCTTCCGACTGCATTTCTCTATCCCCCCAGTCCCTATGCCTGCCCAGTCTAGACCCAGGCATCCCAGAAACCAAGTCTCATCACGCCCCTCCTCTTCTACAACTTAGCCTTTCCCCATCCTATAACTAAACATACCCTTTTTAAATCAACGGGCTAGAGAAGTTAAACATTTCATGCAACGCTATATAACAAATTAGTAGAAGCAGGGCTGATACTCAGCTTCCGAATCCTGGGTTCACTGTCTTTTCTGGGTTAGTTCTTTTAAAATCATATTACTGTGGCTAGAAGGCAGGGGGAGTCAAGTTTTTCATTAGAATGTCAAGCTTCCCATATTCCTGGAAGCTTTTCCAGGCTGTTTCTAAAGAAACTTATCAGTCTGTCAACATTTCCCCCAGCTCTTCTTTGCCTTCCCAATGTCACAGGCACGACAAAGTGCAGACAAACACACTTCTCACCACCTCCTCAGCTCATGGCTCTCTACGCAATTTTTCACGTCTCCTGTCCAAAGTGTCCCATGGCAGCGACTTTCAGGCAGCTGACCTGTGGCACTCACTCTGTGGACTGGGCTGTCAACTTTTATTTTAATCCTCCTTTATTCACAGTTTGATTCCATTTAGGATTGGCCTCAATTCCTGGTCAAATGCCAGACTTGCGGCCCCCACGCTAACTGGCAGAACCACCTAGTAATCTCTACAAAGAAAGAATTCTGTCCCTACACTTTTGTAGAGGAGCTTGGCTTCTGTGTTAACTTAGTCTCCCTGAGCAGTGGTCAGAGGGAGTGTTCTGTTTTTCGGGACGGCACTATGGGATACCTTTCACTTTATTTATTTATTTATCTCAGATTCCTCTTATGTTCTCAAGCTAAGGAGAAGTAGGAATCGATAGAATGTGCTTCAGACCTCTGAAATGATAGGCTCCTTGAAAAGATATTAATAGGGAGGTTCATGTAAGATTCTGGATCTGGCTTGTAAGTATGTTTGAAGTCAGACAACTGCATTTTTTGCTGTCTTAGTTTCCTAGGCCTTCTATCACAAAAATGCCACAAGTGGGTGACTTTAATAAACAGAAATGTATGTTCTTATAGTTCAGGAGACTAGAAATCCAGATCAGTATGCTGGCTCATGGAAAATCCTTGTCTCTGTGAGCTTCTCTAGGCTTGTGGTTCTCTGGTTACTTGGCGTTCTTCACGTGGCATCTAGCTTTCCTAGTTTGTGATTGTTTCTGCGTCTAATCTACTCTTTTCATAACTCAGAGTTATCAGGCTTACACTAATGTTACAAATAAACCAAGTGCTTTAAAAATAAAAATTTAAATAACAACAAAAAACCAACAGCTGCTTCTAGTCAATTCCAACTCATGGCCACCCCACGTGTGCATAGTAGAACTGTGCTCTGTCAAGTTTTCAAGGCTGTGAGCTTTTGGAATTAGGTGGCCAGGCCATTCTTCTGAGGTGCCTCTGGGTGTGTTTGACTTAAAGTGTTTACACCACACCGGGATTCTTTCCACAGGTACAAGGCTTAGTATTCCCAGACCTATTGTGGGAAATACAATTCAATCCATGGCATTCAATTCCTCTCCAGTGAAAACTAAAGGCCCAAATTTGCTCTTTCAGCAAACACTAAGTAGAAAATTAGTATGGAAAACAGCAATGGAGTAACAGTCCAGGGTGACTATAGGAGCTTCACCACAGCTTTCTGGCTGATTGCCTTCTGGGAACATCTTTGAAAGTTGCGGTTGCTCTTTTCCTATATTCTCTGATTCACTTAATGTAAACCTAGTCTAAATGCATGCCTTTTTTTTTTTTTTTTTAATTTTAAACCAGAAAAGTTAAAGCCCAAGAGAAGCAGATGTGAACCTGAGATTAGATTTGAGATGACGTGGAAACCTAGAGTTCAGGAAGAGGCAGGGGATAAAGTTGAGTTAAATGCAAACCAATTAGCACAGACAATTGAAGCCAGAGCAGGGGGTGGAACCAGGTTGGAACTCATAAAATGAAGCCAGGGTGTAGATTTGGAGGTGGAGAGGGAGGACAAAAGAAAAAATGATGTTCGCACCTCCTGTGCTTCCCGAGATGGGTCTCCTTATGTGTGTACTAAGGAGCCCTGATGGTAATGGTTAAGCCCCCGAACTGATAGCCCAAAGGTGAGCAATTCAAACTTACCAGCTGCTCTGCAAAGAAAAAACCTCCCATAATGATTACAGCCTAGGAAACCTTAGGGACAGTTCTGCTTGTCCTGTATGGTCACCATATAAGACAGCACACCACAACAGTGTACATAGACTTGGAATCCCTGGATGGTGCAAACAGTTAAGAACTTGGCTGTTTACTGAAAGGTGGTTCCAGACCACGCAGAAATTCCTTGGTAGAAATGCCTGGCAGTTTACTTTTGAAAACAGCCATTGAAAATTCCATAGAGCACAGTTCTTCTGACACAAGGTCTATAGGAGTCTTCACTTGACGCCATAATAACTGGTGGTGATGATGGTGGTGTGCAGGCACTAAAACGGAAATGTGATAGACCTTTAGTGCTGCTATCAAGGACTCCCATAAATGTGATGGTTTCATTTATTGTCTAACGTTCTGGAGGGCAGATGTCTGAAACCAAGCTGCTGGTTTTGAAGGCTGAAGTAGAGAATCTCTTCTTGCCTCTTTCTAGTTGCAGTGCTTCTGGAAATCTTCAGTGTCTCTTAGCTTGTCACTGCAGGGCTCCAATCTTGACCTCCACTGTCACATGATCTTGTTTCCTGTGTACATGCATCTCTGTGCACCCAACCTCATCAGTCACTATGGCTTTTGGGCCCTCTTTAGTCATAATTAATGAACCTGAAAAGATTGTTTTCAAATAAGATCATATTCACAGGTACCATGTTAGGACTTCAATATATATATATATATATATAGTGATGGTTATGAGCCGTGGAATCAGTTCCAACTCATAGCCACCCTGTACACGGTTTACTGAGGCTGTAAATCTTTACAGGAGCAGAAAGCCTCATCTTTCTCCCACGGAACAGCTGGTTGTTTCAAACTGCTGACCTTGTGGTTCACAGCCCAATTCGTAACTACTACGCTGGGGGAAGGCAAAATTAACCTGAAATTCTCTACACTTTTCAAGTTCTCATACTATCTTTATCTTGAAGCCTTTCCAACCTTTCCACACCTTTTATTCTAAAGCAGCAATTCTTTCTTTTGCACATCCATGAATAGGATTTTGAGGCATATATAAATTAAGAAACAGAGACTTAGAGAAATTAAGACTTTTAGTAAAGTTCACACAACTAGTAAGACTCAAAGTCAGGACTCAAAAACAGGACTTCTCATTCCATATTTCGTGTCCTTTCTCTATTTTGTTGTAATTGTTGTTGTTAAGTGTCATCTAGTCGATTCAGACCTCGTAGGGTTTCTGAGAGCTGCTGGTGGGGTTTGAACCACAAATCTTGTGATTCATCATCCAGTGCTTATCCTACAGTGCTACACTAGAACTTTTTCTTGGTTGTTGTTGCTAAGTGTTGTCAAGTCACTTCCAACTCATAGCGACCCTGCATAGGGTTTCCAAGGAGTGACTGATGTGTTTGAACCACCAACCTTAGCAGTTCACTGCTTATCCTATAGCCCTACATCAGGACTCCTTTCTCTATTTATTGTTGTTTAGTGCCGTGGAGTCAGTTCCAACTCATAATGATCCTGTACAAGGTTTCAAAGGAACGACTAGTGATTCTGTTTAAGGGGAGATAAGTAAATAAATAAGTTCTGTTTTAGGGACCTAGATTTTGAGTTGCCAACATGCCTTTCATTTAAAGATACACAGCAGACCAATGGGATAATACATAGATCGACATCTAGAGAAAAGTATAGGTTAAAAATGTCAGTTTGGGAGTCATTTGCTTGAAAGTAATGAAGGTTGGTAAAAACTTTTTAGAGAGAGTATTAAGGGCAGCAAAGATGTCTAACAATAAACCCTGAGGAAATTCTGTAAAGAGTAAAGGACAGACTATGTGCAGACCAAGGAGATGGAAAGAAGTCAGGGAAATGGAGTGAGAACGAAGGAACGTGAGAGCCATAGAAGGTAAGATAGAGAAATAGGAAGGAGGCAGTGATCAAAACTATTTAATTAGAGCTAAAGGTTTGCAGGAGTAGAGAGCTTGGCTGCTAACCTAAGGTTTAAGACTACTCAGATACACCTCAAGCAAAAGGTCTGACAACCTACTTCTAAAAAATTAACCATTGGAGAGAGAAAACAAGATGGTGGGTCGGGTGGAAGTGCAGTGATGAGCTCTTCCTGGAACAACACAGAATACAGGACCAGGAAGGCTCAGGGGATGGTCCCAGAACTCTGAACCACATATAAAGGAATATTTAGAAGGTTGGAAGACTTACAGCTGGGGAGTTTGTGGCAGAAGCAAGAAATCCATTG
>NW_006408558.1:4472432-4497455 GCF_000296735.1 Chrysochloris asiatica | reverse complement strand
GACTGTGTGCTGAAGACCTGGGGGGTATGGGAGAAGGTTGCATGGAGGGGATTGTAACCATGGCAATGAGACGATATATGATAGAATGAATGTAAAATTAATGTTCTCCTATGTAAACTATCACATAATTCACAATAAAACATTTACGAGAAAAAAAAAATTAACCATTGAAAACCCAATGGAATACAGTTTTACTCTAACACACATGGGGTTACCATTGAGTTGGAATCGACTTAATGGCAACCGGTTTGTTTGTTATTTTTAGTTATTACTTGACTTCTCAAAGTTACCTCAAACCATATTTTGAACTTTTATTTTAATTCCTGCACTCCATTCCGCAAACCTGATCCTCTTCCCTGGTTCCTATTTCTGTGAATGTTCTACCATCTATTTGTTACCCAAGAATAGAACTTGTCAACATCCTCTTCCTTACCTACTGCATACAACTCAACACCAAGGACTAGGTACAAGGGAGGCTAGAAAATTGGCTGGTTTTGGCTTGGACCTGGGCTTGGTGAGTGTTTTTTTGTAAAGGTCCAGATAGTAAATATTTTAGGTTTCGCAGGCTGTGTGGTCTCTTTTGTAACTGCAGTCACTGTATAATGTCCCATCAAAGCAACTTCTGACTACAGATATGTGATCCCAGTTAGGTTAAAATGTTGAGGTACACCCAATGGTTCACAATAACAAACAGGTGTTACTTTGCAGTACACACCAAAATATTATCATAATTATTACTGTAGTATTTTGTTAAATAGTTTTTAGTCTTTAGTATCTGGAAATGTTTCCTTGATTTTTTTTAATGCATAATAAGGTACATTATAAGCTAAATACTGAGAAAAACATTTGGTTAATTGATGTTGGATGTGAGCTGTATCTAACTGTCCTGATTTAAGTACAAATTTGACATAAAGACAGACTTGAGAATGGAACTTGTTCATAATCTGGGGTCTACCTGTGTGTGGTGTGGTGTTTGCACAAAGTCTAAATCACATAACATCTTATTTCACAGAACGTATTGCAGACTTGACTACTCAACTCAGCCCTTGTAGCAGCAAAGCAGTTATTGACAGTAAGTAAACGAATGGGTGTGTTCCAATAAAACTTTATTTACGAAGCCAGATGGTGCGCTGAATTTGGCCCAGGGGAAGTTTGCCAACCCTTGGCTTAGACAAAACAAGACCTATTTCTAAGAGCTGGACACACTGTAGCTCCAGGCAAAGTCACAGTTCTGTAAGCAAGAAGTCAGAGGGGAATGGTTATTAGTGGCCCACAGTGTCTGCTCCACCTCCATATTGGTTTTCATTTCTAAGGCCTGCCCTTCTGATGATTAACAGCTATGAACTACTGGAGCTCTTTGTCGAATTAAGAAAACTGTCATTTTGGTTTTTAATAATGAATACAGTTGAATACTTTTTTTCTCCCCCTTCCTGGCTATTTCTGATAGAAGGGTTAGTCATTCTGACCAATGCATTTGGCAAAGGAACCCACTAATTCTACAAATCACCAAATGATACTAATTTGAAACTGAAGTTCAACTCTTGAAACTTGACGGAAGGAAAAGTAGGATTGAAATAGCTGGAGAGAGCTGTGAGGCCAGAGCACCTGTGCTGGGTGTATGTTAATTTGTTTGGAAATATTTATCTATGCATACATAGATGGTGACTTGATGAGTAACTATATTTGTACTGCACTTACATGCCTTTGCCTCCGCCTTTAATGCAATCAGTGCACATTATAGAGGCATGAATATGCAAATGTTGAATAAAGCTTGAATTTTTTAATTAAAAAAGCAAAATCAGGGGAATTAGAAGCACCCAATTTCACATCTTAAATATGAAATGAAGTATTCTTCTGCATTGCCTTTCATTGCAATGGATTTTGTTGACATGCAATATGGAACTTGATTATTTTATCCAAATCAGTTTTTAAAGGAGTTGGCCTGGGTTTGGGTGAGATCCCAAGGAGAGTGGAGACAGGGAGTGGAGGGTAAGCCTGAAGGATAATGTCTAAAGAAGGACTCTTTCTTTTTTCCTGTCCTGGTTGATGTAGTTGGCAGGGGAAGCGGCTTATTGCTTGTGTACTTGTGAAGAGTTTCAGCATATAAATACTCGGTTGGGAATTTAATTTCCAAAAGGAAGTATTTTCCCCACTCAATTTTCTCTTAATTCAGAAAAATTACTTTTAAATTGGTGTAACACAGTGGCTTATAACAGTTACATGATTCTCCCCCAGGAATAAATGCAGGCTTTTTCAAATGGGTAAACAACTACTCTCTCTCCAGGTTTGACTCTTTCCTGAAGAGGAAAACAAGCATCTCTACTGGCTTGGGATTAAAGAATCCACATTTCAATAGGCTGATTATTTATTAAACACTTCCTCACGTGGGATTCAGTGCCATCCATAATTAAATTACAAAGACCCATGCCAGACACTTTGGAGTTTAAAATCTTCCATGGTCTAAGCAGCTGGGCGAACTTGGCCAAGTGGCTGGTCATAATATCAATACTAATTATGCCTTATAATTATATGGCATTTTACTCAAAGTGTGTGTTCTTGTTTAATTTGAAACCTACCTCTCTGGACCTGGGGAGGAGATCAGGTTAGGTAGGCCATCTCTAAGTGTCTTTTGAAACAAATGCTAGGATGCCTAGCATTTAGCTTAAGTGGAGAAAAAGAAAGGGCTAAACTAATGATGGCGCTGTAGGATAAGCACTGGATCACAAGTTCAGTTTGAACTACAGTGTCAGCAGTTCAAACCCACCAACCAGTCCTTGGAAACCACTTCTAGGAATCGACATGATGGCACTTAATGACAACAAACTAATAGTGATTGCATCTGATTGAACCCTAATTGATATGCTATAGTAAACCTATAGTAGAAGATATCATATAACAATGCTTAATTTGATTCCACAATATGCTTTCAAATTTTATAAAACTTTGCATGTTTGGTCATTTTATAAGAGAACATCTTCCTGTAATTTATGTTATCCCTTGTATTTTATACCAACTACTACCAGCTGCTCCTTCATGTTGTTGTTGTTGTTATGTGCCGTGGAGTCGGAACCGACTCATAGCGACCCTGTACAGGGTTTCCGAGGGTGTAAATCTTTACGGGAGTAGAAAGCCTCATCTTTCTCCCGCGGAGCAGCTGGTAGTTTCGAACTGCTGACCTTGCGGTTCACAGCCCGAGTCGTAACCACTACGCTACCAGAGCTCCTTAGTGGTTACGAATCCGGCTGTGAACCGCAAGGTCAGCAGTTCGAAACTACTAGCTGTTCCATGGAAGAAAGATGAGGCATTCCACTTCCGTAAAGATTTACTGCCTTGGAAACCCTGTACAGGGTCACTATGAGTTGGAACCTACTCCATGGCACATAACAACAACAACAACAACAACAACAACCAGCTGCTCCTTATAAACCCTATACAGGGTCGCCATGAGTCAGAACTGTCTTGATGGCACTTAACAATAACAACAACTCTACCTTGAGTGTAGTCCTGGCATGACACCGTAGGATAAGCACTGGGCTGCAAGGTCAGTATGAATTGCAAAGTCAGCAGTTCAAACCCACCATCTACTCCTCAGAAACCCTATATAAAGTAACTATGAGTTGG
Source organism: Chrysochloris asiatica (assembly GCF_000296735.1). NCBI lineage: Eukaryota > Metazoa > Chordata > Mammalia > Afrosoricida > Chrysochloridae > Chrysochloris > Chrysochloris asiatica. The sequence goes on along the minus strand of NW_006408558.1, from coordinate 4,493,834 downwards.
AACCAATTCGATGGCACTTAACAACCACGACGACGACCACCACCACCACAACAACCAACAAGTTAACTCAGGAGCTCTGGTAGCGTAGTGGTTACGAATCGGGCTGCGAACCTTAAGGTCAGCGGTTCGAAACTACCAGCCGCTCCGTGGGAGAAAGATGAGGCTTTCTACTCCCGTAAGGATTTACACCCTCGGAAACCCTGTACAGGGTCGCTATGGGTCGGCTCCGACTCGAAGGCACTTAACAACAACAACAAAGCTTTAAAGTCTTGGGAACCCTATATAGGATGGCTTTGAGTAGGAACTGACTCAGTGTCACACAACCAGCACCACCACTCCTTGACTGGTGGTCTAAATTGTTAACTTAGAGGTTAAAAGTTCTAATCTACCCAGAGGCACTTCAGAAACAAGTCCTGGGGACTTCTTCAGGATTCTTACTTCAGAAGAAGTTTTAAAAAAACTCTGTGGAGCACAGTTTAACTTGGACACATTTGGAGTCATAATGTGAAGTCGACTCCAAGGCAGGTAGGGGGATTGCCCTTAATGTTCTCCAAAGAATGTAATTCTCCAAAGAATGTGAACTCCTTCTAAGACCTTTTACTATAATAAAGGAAACACTATGTGCTCAAGAAGTCACTCAATGGCCTTGTTATTGTCAGGTGCCATTGAGTCATTTCCAACACATAGTAACACTGCACAACAGAACAAACCACTGCCTGGCCCTGGGCCATCCTCACAAGTGTTGTTACATTTGAGCTCATGGCTGTAACCATTGTGTCAATCCAGCTCATTAAGGGTCTTCCTTTTTATGGCTAACCCTCACTTTACTGAGCATGATGCCCTTCTAAATGATCTAAGAGAGTTACATTCATAGCTATGGCAAAAGTTTCATCCATGTCTATTATCCTGTCTTTTCTAAGATCAGAGACCTGACATGGTGTTACATTGGATTACCCAGTTTAAGTCAAATGTTGGTTTCATTTACACCTAAGTGAGGGAAGGAGTCCTGGTATGGTGCTGTGGGCTAATGCGTTAGACTGCAAAGCCGTTTGAACTGCAAAGTCAGTGGTTCAAGCTCATCAGCTGCTCCTTGAAAGTCCTATACAGGGTTGTTATGGGTCAGAATCGACTCGACAGCACTTAACAACAACAACAAGTGAAGGAAAATATTTTTTTTAAGTCCCAGAAATCTTATTTTGCATATAGGGTTCAGCTTAGCTATTTCAAATTCCATGAGCCTGAATTTCTGAAGTCTCTTTTATTGAATAACATGTTAGTAAACAGTTTTAGGGTACACTTAGTGTAAACTCTTCATCTTCATCAATGAGGCCAAGAACCTACAACCATACCAAAGCCAATTACCTTGGAGTTGGTTACAACTCATGGTGACCTCCCCCCCCCTCCCGTGTGTCAGAGTAGAACTGTGCTCCATAGGTCTTTCAGTGGATGAGTCTTTGGAAGCAGATTGCAATCCTTATTTTAAAAGCACACCTGGGAAAAGCAGAGAGCGGGACCCTACCCAGAGAAGCAGTGATGCCTGAGATGGAGGCAGAGACAATGACATGAACAGATGGAGCAGTTGGAGACTTTAGACACAGAGAGGGAGAGGGGCTGTGTGCTTAGGACCGGGGAGCAGGCTTGTAGTGTTTATACTTTAGTTGGTTGATGATGCATGGAGGGGATTGTAAGCATGTCAAGGAAACAATATAAGATAGGATGAATGTAAAACTAATGTTCTCCCATGCAAACTGTCACATAATTCACAATAAAACATTAAAAAAAAAAAAAAAAAAGCACAGCTGGGTGGTTTTGAACCATCAACCTTCTGAGTGCTTAAAAGTCTGCATCACTCAGGAACCCTACAATCATATAGAGCCAGCATAGTTTTAGTTGCACATCGTAGAATGTCCAAACAGATCTGAACAGTAGTCACTTCAGATTTGGCTGCCTTTACAAGGTGAGAAAGTATCCTTGTCTACACAGATGGACCCTCATGCTGTGCTGAAATGATAAGTTCTGTGTCATAAAATGCAGAAAGCTTCCGATTCAGATGATTTTAAAAAATCCATGAAAGCAGAAATTCTGTGATACCAGACACGCAGACTAGATGAGGATGTTTGTGAGAAAGGTCTGATATGGGTATAGTTCCAATTTTAAGCACTGAAACAGTGAAATGAGTCATTTTAAGACTCTGGGTTTGAAGACATACAAATAGCCAATAAGCACAAGAAAGATGCTCAATACCATAAGGAAATGCAAATCAAAACCATAAGGAAATACCTGTTCATTCTTAATAGGATGAATGTTATTGTTGTTAAGTGCTGTCAAGTCATTTCCAACCCAAAGTGACTCTGTATAAGGTTTCCCTGTAACAAGGAGCAGCTGGTGAGTGTGAACTACTAACCTTGTGGTTCAAATGACTGAATTTGTGGTTCAAATGAGTCCAGAGCCTTAGCCCACAGTGCTACACCAGGACTCCAATAAGATGAATATGATAAAATTAAAGGGCAAATAAGTATTGGTAAGGTTAAGAGGAATAAGAACTCTTATGTATTGCTGGTTGTTGCTGGTGTTAGGTCCTGTGGAGTTGGTTCCAAGTCATAACGACCTTGTACACAACAGAATGAAACACCCCCGCAGTCCTGTGCCAACCTCACAATCATTGTTACACTTGAGTCCATTGCTGCTGCCACTGTGTCAATCCATTTCATTGGGGTCTTTCTCTTTTTTGCTGACCCTAATGTTCTTCTTCAGGGACTGGTCCTTGTAATATGTCCAAACACGAGAGGTGAAGTCTCGCCATCCTGGCTTCTACGGAGTATTCTGGCGATACTTCTTTCCATACTGATTTGTTTTTCCTTCTAGCAGTCCATGGTAATTTTAATATTCTTCCCTAACACCCTAACTCAAAAGCATCAAAAGTTCCACCATCTTCCTTATTTGTTGTCCAATTTTCACATGCATACAAAGCTCATTAATAACCTAAGATATGCAGATGATACAACTTTGCTTACTAAAAGCAAAAAGGACTTAAAATATATACTGGTGAAGATAAAAGACCATAATTTTCTGTATGGATTACTCCTCAATGTAAAAAACCCCAAAATCCTCACCACTGGACCAATAAATAACATCAAGATAAACGGAGAAAAGATAAAGATTGAAGTTGTTCAAGATTTTATTTTGCTTGGATCAGTCATCAACACTCATGAAAGCAGCAGCCACGAAACCAAATGATGGATCACATTAGGCAAATCTGCTGCTGCATAAGACCTCTTTAAAGTGTTCAAGAACAAAGATGTCAATTTGAAGAGTAATGTGTGTCTAATTCAAACCATAGTATTTTCAATACTATGCATGTGAAAGTTGGACAATGAATAAGGAACACCGTAGTAAAATTGATGCATTTGAGTTATGGTGTTGGAGGAGAATTTTTTTTTAAAAAGTACCATGGACTGCAAGAAGAATAAATAAGTCTGTGTTGGAAGAAGTACAGTCAGAATGCTCCTTAGAAGCCAGGATGGTGAGACTTTGTCTCTCATACTTTTGACATATTATCAGGAGGGACCAGTCCCTGGAGAAGGACATCATTCTTGGTAAAATAGAGGGTCAGCAAAAAAAGAGGAAGATGCCCAATGAGGTGGATTGGCACAATGGCAGGAGCTACAAGATTCAAGTGTAGCAATGATTGTGAGATTGGCACAGGACTGGGAGGTATTTTGTTCTGTTGTGCATACGGTCACTATGAGCTGGTATCAACTCAACAGCATCTAACAAACGAAGCTATTGAAAATTCCATGGCTTGGGACAAGCACACTTTAACCCTCAAACTGATATCTTTGCTCTTCAATGCTTTAAAGAGGTCTTGTGCAGCAGATTTGCCTATGCACTATGTCATTTGATTTCTTGACTGCTGCTTCTGTGAGTGTTGATAGTGGATCCAATCAAAATGAAGTCTTTGATAACGTCAATCTTTTCTCCATTTATCATGACATTACTTATTGGTCCAGTGGTGAGGATTTTTGTCTTCTTTACATTAAGGTGCAACCTATACTGAAGGCTGTCATCTTTGATCTTCATCAGTAAGTATTTTAAGTCTCCTTTGTTTTCAGAAAGCCATGTTGTATTATTTGCATATTGCAGGTTGTTAATGAGTCTTCCTCCAATCCTGATGTTCTTCTTCATATAATCCAGTTTCTCAGGTTATTTGCTCAGCATACAGATTGAATAAATGTGGTGAAAGAGTACTACGTTGGCACACACCTTTCATGATTTTAAACCATTCAGTGTCCCCTTGGTCTTTTTGAATGACTGACTTGTTGTGTATGTACAGATTCCTGGTGAGCACAATGAAGTGTTCTGAAATACCCACTCTCTACAATGTTGTCCATAGTTTTTTCATAATCAATACAATAAAGCACAGGTAAACATCTTTCTGATATTTTCTGCTTTCAGCCAAGATCCATCAGATATCAGTAACAATATCCCTCATTCCTCATCATCTGGAAGTTTCCTGTCAATATGCTGCTGCAGCAGTTTAAAAATTATATTTAGCAAACTTTTATTTGCATATGATATTAATGATATTGTCTGATGATTTCTGCATTCTTATGAGCCACCTTTCTTTGGAATGGTCACAAATATAGACCTGGTGCAATCAATTGGCCAGGTATCTGTCTTCCAAATTTCTTGACATAGATGAGTTAGTGCCTCCACCACTGCATCAGTTTATTGAAAGATTTCTATTTGTATTCCATCAATTCCAGAGCCTTGTTCTTTGCCAATGCCTTCAGTGCACCTTAGACTTCTTCCTTCAGTGTGCTATCTGTGGTGCCTTGAATTTACTTCATAAACCTTTTCTATCCAAAGTTGTCTTAATTCCCACCAAGTAATAGGGTGGGACCATGCAAATAAAGGATACAGGACTATAAGGCTGGGATTTGTTAGTTTTGCCCTCCAGCTAGGTTTAAAAGGAGTCATCTCAGAAGCAGAGATGAAAGAGCCCAGGACCATTAAGAAGGAAGAGCATGAGCAACATGTCAGATCCCTACCTAGATAAACTGCGATGGCAGAGGTGGTGGTATGGAGAGACAGAGCAGCTTCGGACTCTTGATCCATGTACTGAGTAAAGTTGAGTGCCTACTGGCAGGAGCCTCACTTGAAAAATGTGCCCTTTGAGCATTCACAGACAGGCTAAAAGAACTTTGTAACCCTTGCCTAAGTATGGCAGAGGCCAAGGGACCACATGGCTGAGAGGCTGAAGACAAGACTAAAATGTGCCTACAGTCTGGCAGATAAGAGACTTTCCTGACTGGAGAATTGCTGCATCCTGAATTGGTTTTGATCCTGAATTCCCTAATAAACCCTATAATTTTGAGTATTGTTATGAGTTCTGGGTGGCCGTTGCAATTTATTTTTGAACCGAGCTGTAACACAGAGAGTGCTGTGGGAGGAATGGTTGGTGTCAGAACAGGGTAAAGAAGGCTGTAGGGTGGAGGCATGTCTTACCTCCACTTCATAGGAATCGGCCTTGGACTGATTTTGAGTTTGATGCTCTTTCCCCCTTGTGAAGCCAGAAATGGCTCCCACATGGTTTTTGCACTACCTCTTGAAATAGTTGAACATTGACCATTTCTATTTGGTACAGTGACTCTGTAGTCCTTCCATCTTCTTTTGATGCAGTCAGCATCTATCAATATTTTATCCATAGAATCTTTTAATATTTCAAGTTAAGGCTTGAATTTTGTCTTTGTTTCTTTCAGCTTGAGATATGCTGAGTGTGTTCTTTCCTTTTGGTTTTCTCACTCCAGGATTTTGCACATTTAATTATAATACTTGACTCCATCTCCTTGAGCTACCCTTTGAAAATTTCTGTTGGGCTCTTTTGCCTTCTCATTTCTTCCATTTGCTTAGCATCTCTAAGCTGGAAACCAAGTTTTAGTCTCTTCTGAAATCCATTTTGGTATTTTCCTTCTTTCTTGTTTACTTAATAACCTTTGTTTTCTTCCTGTATGATGTTCTTGATGTTATTCCACAACTCTTTTGGCCTTTGGTTATTCATTTTAAATGTATCAAATCTGTTCTTGAGATGATCTCTAAATTTAGGTGGGATATGTTCAAAGTCATATTTTGGCTCTTGTGAAATTGCTTTAATTTTCTTCAGCTTCAACCTGAACTTGTATATAAGCAGTTGATCATCTGTTCGACAATTGGCTCCTGGCCTTGTTTAGGTTGATGTTATGGAACTTTTCCACTGTCTCTTCCCACAGATGTAGTCAGTTTGATTTCTGTGTAGTTCATCTGGTGAGGTCCATATGTACAGTCATCTTTTATGATGTTTAAAAAGGCATTTGCAATGAAGAAGGCATCGGTCTTGCAAAAATTCTATAATACAATCTCCAGCATCATTTATATCATCAAGGCCATATTTTCTGATCCTTTGTTTCTAACCTTTGTATCCGAATCACCAGTAATTGTCAATACATCTTGATTGCATGTTTGATTTATTATAGACAAAAGAAGTTGATAGAAAATTTCAATGTCATCATCTTCAGCTTTAGTGGTTGGTGCATAAATTTGAATAATAGTGGTATTAACTGTCATTCCTTGTAGGCGTATGGTTCTTATCCTATCACAGACAGCATTATACTTCATGATGTTGTTGTTAAGTGCCATCTCGTTGGTTCTGACACATAACAACCCTATATAGGGTTTCCAAGGAGCAGCTGGTAAGTTTGAACCACCAACCTTGTGATTCAAACCAATCTTGTGATCCAGCGCTAATACTATAGTGCCATATCTGATTATGAATGCAACACCATTCCTCTTCAATTTGTCATCCCCAGCATAGTAAACCATATGATTTTCAGATTCAAAATGACCAATACTAGTCCACTTCAGCTCACTAATGCCTAGAATATCAATCTTTATGAATTCAATTTCATTTTTGATAACTTCCAATTTTCTTAGATTCATTCTTTGCACATTTCATGTTCCTGTTATTAATGGATGTTTGCAGCTGTATCTTCTAATTTTGAGTTGTGCCCCATCAACTAATTAAGGTCCCCAAAGCTTTACTCCATTTGTGTCATCACCTGTCAACTCTACTTTGAGGAGGCAGCTCTTCCCCAGTTGTATTTTGAGTGCCTTATAACCCAAAGTGCTCACTTCCAGCCCTATAGCTGACAATTATTCATGTTCTATTCATAATGTTTCAATATTCAATATTCTGACAGTGTTACACTGCTATTCATAAGGTATTCAGTGGCTAAACATTCAGAAGTTGTCTATCTCTCCTTCTTCCTAGTCTGTCTTCATCTGGAAGCTTAGTTGAAACCTGTCCACCATGGGTGACTCTGTTAGTATTTAAAATACCAGTGGCATAGCTTTCAGCATCACAGCAATACACAAGCCACCACAGTATGACAAACTGACAGACTTTGTTGGTGGACATGTAAAATGGTGAAATTTGGCAATTCCCCAAAAAGTTAAGCATAGAATTACATATGATCCAAAAATTTCATCCCTAGATATATACCCAAAATAATTAAAAGCAGGGTTTCAAATAGATAGATGTACATCAGTGTTCATGGCAGCATTTTCACAATACCTAAAAAGTGGAAACCACTCAGATATCCATCGACAGATGAATAGATAAACAAAATGTGGTTCATACATACAATGGAATATTACTCTGCCACAAAGAGCACTGAAGTTCTGTTACATGCTACTACATGAATGAAACTTGAGAACATGCAGAGTGAAATAAGTCAGACAAAAAAGGACAAATATCGTATTATCCCACTTATAGACAAACTCTAGAATAGGCAAATACACAGACACACAAAATAGATTAGTAGTTATCAGGTGGTGGAAGGGGAGGGAAAGTTACTGCTGGTTGTAATGATGAAAAGAGACTATCTTGGGACTTATATAGTGGTGATGGTTGTATAGCATATGAATGTAATTAATGTCACTAAATTGTACATGTTAAAATGATTAAAATGACAAATGTTTTGTTATATATATTTTATTATAATAAAAAAGAGTTCAAAAACTCTTTGGGTTTTCAGGAAGTAGGCATTTCATTGGGGCTGTTGATGTGGCTCTGGGTTAATCCCAGGTACATGTAAGGTGGTGTGATCCTACATGTCAACACAGTTAGGAGTACAGGAGACATTCTGTCAACACACATAACCATTAGTCTAGCTGCAGCTGATGCCTTTGAGTCATCTTATTAAGAATCAGGGCAACCCGAATCCATTTCTCTCTCGCAGTACAGATGGAGACCAGGAAACCGAGCAGATGCATTGTAGCTAATCAGGCAGAGGCGCAGCAGGGTAACTCAAAGCTAGCATTCATCTGCCTTCATAAACCTTAATTAAAGAGCTTGGTGCCTTCTTTTGTTTTATCTGTTGCCAGTGTTTGGTCTCCTATTGTGACAGTTTTTTTGTTAAATAACCATCAATTTGTGGGGATCATCTAACAAGGAGGGAGACAGAACATTACTATGTCTGAGAGAGCGCAGTAATGGTTACGACTACTCAAGAGTTCAGGAGCTGCTACTCCTACAGTTGCAGACCAAAGCTTACCAAGGAGGCACAAGACAGGGTGGGTAGAATCAGAATTAGGCCAGCTCCAAACACATCCCTGCTTTGTCTTATGCAACCACCAACTGAAACTACTGCCTTAAAGGGAACCTGCTGCCCTGCTACCATGGAGTTAATTCTGAGCCCTGATCCTGAATTTGAGATCTCTTTTTTGAGATCATAGAATGGCATATTGGTAAGCAATCTGAGGATCTGTTTAGTGTTAATGCATCGTCTTCATAAGTGAGGCCAATAAGCTCTTCAAAAACCTACAACCATACCCAAACCAGTTCCTATGAGATCAATTACAGCTCCTAGCCACTCATCTGTGTCAGAATAGAACTGTGCTCCACAGGATTGTCAATGGATGAGTTTTTGGAAGTAGACCGCCATATCTTCCATCAAAGGCATCCCTGGGTGGTTTTGAACCATCAACCTTTTGGTTGCACAGAGTAGAACTGCCCCATGGGTTTTCAAGGTCGTCATCTTACTGTATAGTGTTTCTGAAGAGGGACTGGTGGGTTTGAATCTATAATCTTGTGGTTCAGTGCTTAACCTACAGTGCCACACCAGGACCTGCCTTAAAGGGAGAGAGAGCTAAATTATTGAGCAGATTCCTGACCACAAGGTTGGCGGTTCAGACCCACCAGTCACTCCTCAGAAAACATATACAGGGTCATTATGAGTCAGAACAAACTCGACAGCACTTAATAGCAGCAACAACAACTAACAGCAGGCAAGTGGAAAAGGCATCTGCAGATGTATGCTCCATGCCCTTGTAATAAATACAGTGTTGAGAGAAGAAATCTGTCCTAGAAATTCACAGGTATAGCAACAGACTCTAACCGAAGCTTCCTTCTTGCAGAGATTTGAGACAAATATTGTTGGCCGGGCTAAATGCCCTACCTTCTATGTCATTGGGAGGGATGGCAGGTATGTGGAGGTCTCAAAGCTCATAAATTACTAGGGTTCCTGGAGTTGAGCATTAACCCTACAGCAATTTAAGAGAAGCCATGTAAAAAGTGGTCCCTCTGGAGAGTGATTAAAATTCATCTCCATCCAGGGTCGATATTTGTGGAATGAAGGTGTTGCCCCTTCAAGGCAAGCTTCCTGAGGGACGGAACAATTTGTTTCTTATCTCTAGTTCTTTGGTACATAGTAGATAGATAAATAGCTGCTCCAAATTGACTTTGGTTCATGGCAACCTTATGTACAACAGAACAAAACATCGTCTGCTCTTGTACCATCCTCATGATTACTGGAAGGTTTGTATCCATCATTGTGACTAATGCACCAATCCATCTCACGGAGTGTCCCTCTATTTCACTTAGCATGATGTTCTCTTCCAACAATGGATGCTTCCTGATTATGTGTCCAAAGCAAGTGATTTGGACAATGTTTTTGTTTTGATCCATAAGATTTTCATTGGTTGGTTTTCAGAAGTAGATTACTGAGTTTGTCTATGTCTGAAAGTTCCACTGAAACCTGGCCACCAAGGGAATTTGAAATATTGGTGGCATAGCAGCGAACATCTGCAAACCACTACAGTACCACAAATTGACAGAACAGTAAGCTCTATGTTAAAGTTTCTTAATTCAAGACCCCAAGTCTGTCTCTTCAGAGGAACCATCTTCACTCACACATCACTAAAGCATGCAATCACAGTGGCCCAAGCTCAGTGACCTTGGTCACTCATCCTGTAATGCCTGTTGACCTGTAACTGTCTACTCTTGTTCCTGGACTCTCAGACCATCTGGCTTAATATTCTAGATGGTGATATTCACTTAAGGTCTGCCATGATTTATGACCCTTTGGACTCCTCCCTGCATGCTTCTCTGTAGAGATTCAAAATGGTGGTAACAATAAATCTTGACGTATGTGAGTTATGGCTGGTGTTTTGTCAATTACAATTAGGATGTTATTAAGTCAGGCCAGAAATACAAGCAGGGTTGGGCTCATTGTAATTCCTGAATCTTATAAGAGCCCAGTTCAGCTTGGAAGGTATAAGCAGTTTTCACTTGGAGATGCCCACTGCTGTGTTTTCTTCTAGAGGAAAATTACTAGAAAACTCATTCCACAACTCTCTCCTCCTTATTTGCTAATAGGTTTTACTTTAAGGTATATATAACTTCAATCACACCTCCAATACAATAAAGCACAAGATACTTCATCATCATCATCATCATCATCATCATCATCTTTGTTGTTGTTGTTAGGTGCCATCGAGTCAGTACCGACTCATAGGGTTTATACAGAAATGTTGGCATTGTAATATGAGTAGAAATGGGATTCATGTGGAGTGGAGATGGGATTGGACTGGTTGAAAGTAACTTCATTTTCCTTTAAATTAATCTTGAAATATGTAACTTCCTGTTCTTGAATTGCTTATCTATACCAAAGAATTGGAATATACAGTGAACAGTGTGAATCTAGATTGGTCATTTTTTTTTGACATATGAGTTGGCTGGCCTGGAGACTCCTTGGGTTCTGGAAAACTTTTGTCTACAGCATAAATGTTAATTTAGTTTAGTAGTACAAGTATTTTGATAATCCTTAATTCCTTTAAGGAGCTCTGGTAGCATAGTGGTTACGAATTGGGCTGTTAACCTCAAGATCAGCAGTTGGAAACTACCAGCTGTTCTGCAGGAGAAAGAGGAGACTTTCTGCTCCCGTAAAGATTTACAGCCTCAGAAACCCTGCACAGGGTCACTATGAGTCAGAACTGACTCCATGGCATACCCACCACCACCACCAAATTCCTTTGGATTTGCTAAAATGCACTTTAAGACTCTTATTGGGAATATGGGTTTATGTTGGTTCTATCCCTGGACACATTACCATTTATGTTTCTTGAAAGGGCTATTGGTTTGCTTGTTGGTGTTTAGTTGACTGTCTTGGAGAAATACACTCCTATGCACACTTATCTATCCTCCGGTAGCATTTCTGATATAGGTAGGGATTTGTGGTCTTTGCCTATTGGTGACTCAGCATTTGATGTAAATAAGCATGTCAAATTTGCAAGAGGCATATTGGAAAGTGCTGGAATTGGGGAGCTGATATGGTCATTGCTCTTGTCTCTCATCTGTATGATTCAACCAAAGATAAGAACTCCCATGAGTCTCACTGGACACTGAGGAAAACTCCACAGAATGGAGATCTCATGGTTCACTTCTGAGAATAATTTAAATAGCAGAGAGGTAAGGTCAAAAGTGAAAGTGACAGAGCAACTTAATACACCTGTAACTATTTTACCACTGTACCAATCGGAAACCACTTCCCTAACAGATTGATTATTGTGGTAATTTTCCTGCATCTAGGGCACAAGAAGAGTCCTGGTATGGTGCTGTAGGATAAGCACTGGATTGTTAACTGCAATGTTGGTAGTTCAAACCCATCAGCTACTCCTCAGAAACCCAATACAGGGTCACTATGAGTAGGAGCCATGGTATTTTCAATAACCTCATATGCATGCGAAAGCTGGACAGTGAATAAGGAAGACCATAGAAAATTTGATGCTTTTGAGTTAGGGTGTTGGAGGAGAATATTCAAAGTGCCATGGGCTACCAAAAGAACCAATAGATCTGCGCTGGAAGAAGTGCAGCCAGAGTGTTCCTTGGAGGCCAAGATGGCCAAACTTTGTCTCTCATACTTCAGACATATTGTCAGAAGGGACCTGGAGAAGGATATCATGCTTGGTAAGGTGGAGGGTCAGAGAAAAAGAGGAAGACCCCCAATGAGATGGATTGGCCAAGTGGCAGCATCGATGGACTCAAGTGTGGCAACAGTGGTGAGGTTGGACCAGGATTGGGCAGTGTTTCATTCTGCTGTGCATAAGGTTTCTATGGGTTGATACCAATTAGATGACACCTAACAACAACAACAACATGAGTAGGAGCTGACATGATGGCACTTAACAACAACAACAAGGGTATTAGGAGGAGTGCCTAGGTAGCACAGTTACACACTTGTCCACTAGCTATGAGCCCACTCAGCAATGCCTCAGAAGATAGTGATAATCGGCTTCAGGAAGGTCCCCGCCTTGAAAGACTTATGGAGCGGTTCTTCTGTGCACACATGAGTTGGAATAGACTCTGCAGCAACTAATAGTAACAAAAGGGGACAAGTACCAATGTCTTCCATTCGAAACCTGTGTCCATCTGAGTCAATCACCTTTCTAGTTCATTAGATGAGTCTGTAAACAGTTGTTAAGTTATGTTTTAGGTATACACACTACAAGCTAGTAAATAGTGTTACTATTGTTAGCTGCTGATACATAGTGACCCTTGTACAGCAGAATGAAACACTACCCAGGTCTGTCCCATCTTCATTATCATCTGTCAGCTCGAGTCCACTGTTGGGGTCACTGTGTATTTTGAGTGTCTTCCAACATAGGAGGCATTTTCTGGCACTATGCCAGACAATATTCCGTTGTGACCCATTGGTAAATTTTAGGAAGTAGATCTCCAGACCTTTCCTCCTAGTCTTAGTCTAGAAGAGCTATTGAAATTGATCCACACTAGGTGACCATGCTGCTATTGGAATTACCAATGATAAATCTTCCAGCATCACAGAAAGACACCTGCCAACACAATATGACAAACGGACACATGGGTGGTAGAATTAGTAATATTGTTGTTGTTGGTATGCCATTGAGTTGGTTCCAACTCATAGTGATCCTGTATAGAGTTTCCGAGGAGCAGCTCTCGTGGACTTGTTTTCATTTTCTTCAGCTTCAGTTTGAATTTGCGTATGAGTAATTGATGGTCTGTTCCACAGTCTGTCCCTGGACTTGTTTTGACTGATGATATGAAGCTTTTCATCATCTCTTTCCACAGATGTAGTCAATTTGATTTCTATGTATTCCATCTGGTGAGGTCAGGTGTATAGTCATCTCTTATGCTGTCTAAAGAAGGTATTTGTAATGAACAAATCACTGGTTTTGCAGAATTCTGTCCTGCATTCTCCAGTACAATTTCTATCACCAAGGCCATATTTTCCAATCACTGAACCTTCTGCTTTGCTCCCAACCTTTGCATTCCAATCACCAGTAACGATCAATACATCTTGATTGCATGTTTGATCAATTTCAGATTGAAGAAGTTGGTAGAAATCTTCTATTTCATCCTCACTGGCTTTAGTGGTTGGTGTGTTTATTTGAATAATAGTGGTATTAACTGGGCTTCCCTGTAGGCGCATGGATATTATCCTATCACAAACAGCATTGTATCTCATGACTGATCTGGATATGTTCTTTTTGACAATGAATCCAACACCATTCCTCTTCAATTTGTCATTCCTGGCATAGTAAACCATGTTGTGTTTGTCAGATTCAAAATGGCCAATACCAGTCCATTTCAGCTCACTAATGCCTAAGATATCGATGTTTATGCATTCCATTTCATTTTTGACAACTTCCTTTTTCCCCATATTCATACTTCGTACATTCTTTGTTCCAATTTTCACTGGATGTTTACAGCTGTTTCTCTTCATTTTGAGTTGTGCCCATCAGCAAATGAAGGTCCCGCAGGCTTTTCTCCCATGGGCTTTACTCCATTCATATTATCATAGTCAACTCTACTTTGAGGAGGCAGCTCTTCCCCAGTTGCATTTTGAGTGCCTTCCAACCTGAGGGACTCATTTTCCAGCACTATATCTGACAGTGTTTCTCTCCTATTCATAATGTTTTCAGTGACTAAAGATACGGAAAATAGTTTGTTATTTAGGCCCTAGGAGGCATTTCACTGAAATGTTGACAACTGCTGTGTACACTATGGGATTTGATTTCTTGGTTTAGGGTCATGGTTTCATGGTACATGCATGCAGTTCATCAACCTAATAAATGCTTTAGTGCATCTGTTGTAACTTTCAGTTTGTTGTATAGTGCCTGGGCTCTTAAAAGTTTCTAAGTGGCCACCCAAGGCGCAATCAATGGTCCTTATTCATCCAGTGCAGTGTCCTGGTGTGGCGCTGTGAGTTAATGTGCCAGACTACAAAGCCATTTGAATTGCAAGGTCGGTGGTTCAAGCTCACCAGCTGCTCCTTAGAAACCCTCTACAGGGCTGCTATGGGTCAGAACAGACTCAACAGCACTTCACAACAACAACAACATTCATCCAAAACAACAGAGGAGAGGGGAGTGTAGGGAAATTGGAAGAAGAAACAGAATGTGTGACGAGTTGCTTCCATGAACAACTGCCTCTTTTGCCATGCGACCAGAAAACTCAACTCGATGGTGCCCAACCATTATTGATGAACATTTGGGTCAAATATTCTCTGCTGTTGTTGCAGTTAAGCGCTGTTGAGTTGATTTCAATCCAGCAACCCTGTATAGGGTTTCTGAGGAGCAGGTGGTGGATTTAAACTGCCTACCTTTAGGAGCTCTGGTAGCGTAGTGGTTATGAATCGGGCTGCGAGCCGCAAGGTCAGCAGTTCGAAACTACCAGTGGTTCCGCGGGAGAAAGATGAGGCGATTTGCTCCCGTAAAGATTTACAGCCTCGGAAACCCTGTACAGGGTCGCTATGGGTCGGAACCGACTCTACGGCACATAACAACAACAACAACAACACCTTGAGGTTCAAAGTCCAGTGCTGATCCTACAGTGCCACACCAGGAGTCCCAGTATTCCACAGAAAAAGCCTAATCCCACAGGGAAAGGCAGGGGATACTTTCAGATTCTCATGGCCTCCAGGCATTCTGGAGCAGGGACAGGACATTTTAATGGGATCACTGAATGGAATGTCTAGAATCCAGCTGAGGGACAGGCCCTTGATTTCTTCTGTCCTTCCTGCAGCTTATCTCTCCACTCCACATTTCATGCTTATCTCACCCCTGTTGACCTGAAGCAACCCGGCCTCTTGGGAAATCAAGACCTCTGAGGCTTATTATGCAACTATGTCCTCAGGGTTCTATTCTTCTTCTTCTTAATTGGTTGATTTCTAAGTATCCAGAGTTATCTATCTCCCTCTTCCTCTGACCTTCTACACATTGTGCTGGGATACTTCAGAACCCAAGTACCTGCCCTTGGGGTCCTTCCTTTGAGCTTCTGTAAGGGCAGCATCCTCTAGAGCTGTTTTAAGCATTTCCTGGTGGCTTTAAGGACAAAAAGACAGACCTGTGTGCATGTCAGCAGTAGACTGGGAAACTGAGGACAGCGTTGATTAAGGAATGATGTTGTGAAGTTGGGGTGGGGCTTACCTTACCCTTTCCCAGCTGGTTCATAATATCTGTGATGCTTGTGAGGGTCCTACATGTTATTAACTGCTATTCAGGTGGCTGCCAACTCTTGGTGACCCAATGCACAATGCTGCCTGGACTTGCCCCATACACATAATCATTAGAAGATGGGACCCTTTTATGAGCAGGGTTTCCAGTGGACAAGTTTAATAAAGTCAATCCTTAGGCCTTTGTTTCTAGTCCATCTGAGTCTGGAAGCTCTATTGAGATCTGTTCAGCATAAAGAAAACCCCACACAAACCACAGACGGGGGTGGCTGCACACAAAGTGTGTTGGCCAGGAATTGAACCTGATATCACTTATGGAAGACAAGAATTCTACCACGGAGACACCAATCTCTGGCCAACAGCCTGTGCGAGTGACCTTGAAACAGAGGGTTCAGGTAAGTCACACCTGTGCCCACAGAAACTGAGATTGGTAAATGTTTCAAGGCACTATGTTTTGAAATACTTTGTTATGCCACAATAGATAACTAATCCAGCAGGTTGAATGAGATCCTTTCATATTTAGGATATTCTGGAGTTTAACAATGAGACTCGAAGCTATTGACTGTATTGAAATCTAAGCAATTCTTCCTTTTTCTTTCTCCTTTCTTCTTATTACCACCAGTAAATAGGAGTATTTACGAGGTGGGATTCATTTTTCTTTACATTCAAGCTTTTTCTGCTTGGTCAGGGTAAATGAGCCAAGGAAAAAAACGTCCACCAAGGAAAAGGAAGATACTATCTGGTGGGTAATGGCTCTGCATGTGAAATAAGAGGGCGCACATAAGCAATTCTTAGCTGCCATTGGATGCTCTGGGTTTGAATAGTTTCTTCTCATCTACCATATTACTTTTACCTTTAGCACCAGAGCCCATCAGGGCTTGGTGCTGAAGGCCTCTTTCAGTCATCTATTTGAAGAGCTGCCACAATTGCTTGCTATATAGACATATTTGTGACTTAAATGCTATTGGTCTAATAAAATAATTATGGTGCTTAGTTGTGACATGAGGAAATTGAAGCAGGTTTTAGTACAGCTCTTAGGAAGCACTATGTCTTTGCTAGGCCAGTTCACTGAATTAAGGTTTTACATGACTTCTGGTGTGGCATTGCCAGTTAATACGGTAAACTGCAGTCAGTTTGGGTTGTTACGGCCAACAGTTCTAACTCACCAGCTGCTCCTTGGAAACCCTGTACAGGGTCACTGTGAGTCAGATCCCAACTCAATGGCACTGAGCAATAACAACAGCAATGACATTTAAATTTCTAGTCTTCATTTTTCATTCTTTATGGTGTAGCACTGTAGGTTAAGTACAGGACCATAAGTTTGATTTGAACCACAAGGTCAGTGGTTCAACCTCACCAGCCACTCCTTGGAAACCCTATACAGGGTCGCTATGAGTCAGAACCAACTTGACTACACTTAGCAGCAACAGTCTTCATTCTTAGAAACAGAGGCAATAAGGCTTGGTGTTAAAACAATTAAAAGATGCCATTTGCAATGTAACTAATTTAAATAAAAGAAAAATCCCAGCATAGAAAATGAAGTTGCCCTTCTTTCCCCACCAGGCAGACTTTACAACACTTAAGTAGTGGAATATTTTAAACCAGTGGGCTCGTCTAGGAGACAAAATCTTAAGAGTTCAACAATGTGAAAAAATCCGCATATCAAATACCTATAATACATTAGGAAGAAGCAAAACTACTGTTTCTGCTTATAGAGAATGTTTTGATTATAAATTGTTACTAGCATTTCTCTTAGGAGCTGTTTTCCTTTGTCGTTTGGGTGGAGAAAGAACAAGATCAGTTGAGAGGATTGTAATGACTGGGAAGTATACTATCACCTTTAGCATCTCTTCCCCAAACCAAAACCCATTGCTGACAAGTCAGTTCCAACTCCTTGCAACTCCATGAATAGAATAGAACTGCTCCAAGAAATAGGATTTTTTGGCTGGTGGCTTCATAGGATAAGCACTAGAGTGCGAACCATAAGGTCTGCATTTCGAAGCAATCAACTGCTCCATGGAAGAAAGATGAGGCTTTCTGCTCCCACAAAGATTTAAAACCTCAGAAACCCTATATAGGGTCGCTGTGAGTTGGAACTGACTCAGTAATTTATAACAACAATCTGTGGGTTCAAACAAGCCTTTACATTAATAGCTGTATACAAAACATTTGTGCCAAAAGGGACTTAACATCTCATCCCAATGACTTGGTATCATGACAATTTCAGGTATCAAGTGTGTTCAACATGGTATTTTTATTTTCCACTTATATATACTTTTCTATTTGGAAAGATTTAAACAATATGTTGTTGTTAAGTGTCGTTGAGTCAGTTCTGACTCATAGCAAGCCTATGCACAATAGAGAGAAATACTGCTTGATTCTGCGCCATCCTAACAATTGTTTTCATGTTTGAGACCACTGTTGCTGCTACTGTATCAATCCATCACATTGGGAGTCTTTATTTTTTTTTCTCTGACCCTCCACTTTTCAGATATGATGTCCTTTTCCAGGGAGACTGGTCCTTCCTGACAACATGTCCAAATTATGAGAGATGAAGTTTAGCCATCCTCTCTTCTACGGAGCATTCTGGCTGTACTTCTTCCAAGACAGATTTGTTTTCTTCTTCTGGCAGTCCATGGTACTATCAATATTCTCCTTCAATACCATATTCAAACATACCAATTCTTCTACAGTCTTCCTTATTCATTGTCCAACTTTCACATGCATATGGGGCAATTGAAAATACCATGGCTTCAGTCAGGCACACTTTAGTCTTCAAACTCCAACTCCAACTTTGCTGTTAGGCACTTTAAAGAGATCTGCCTAATGCAATATGTTGCTTTATTGCTTCACTGCTATTTCCATGAACATTGATTGTGGATCTAAGCAAAATGAATTTTTTGACAACTTCAATGTTTTCTCCATTTATCATGATATTATTTACTGGTTTGATTTTGACAATTTTCTTTATCTTTACATTGAGGTGCAATCCATACTTTAGTCTTTGATCTTCATCACTAAATATTTTAAATCCTCTTCACTTTCAGAAAGCAAGGTTGTATCAGCTACATATCATAGATTATTAGTCTTCCTCCAATCCTGACACCATGTGCTTCTTCACATAATCCAGCTTCCCTGATTATTTGCTCAGCATACAGATTGAATAAGTATGGTGAAAGGATGCAATCCTTGTGCACACCTTTCCTGATTTTAATCCACTTAGTATTCCTTTGTTTTACTCGAAGGACTGCCTCTTGGTCTATGTACAGGTTCCTAATAAGCACTGCTAGTGTTCTGGAATACCCGTTCTTTGCAGTGTTACCCATAGTTTATTATTAGTCACACAATTGAAAGTCTTTGCATATCCAATAAAGCATAAGTAACTATCTTTCTTGTACTCTCTACTTTTGGTCCAGATCCATCTGATATCAATAATGATATCATTTATTCCATATTTTCTTGTGAATCTGACTTGGGTTTCTGGAAGTTCTTTGTTGATGTACTCTTGCTACCATTTTTGAATGATCTTTAGCAAAATTTTATTTGTGTGTGATATTAATCATATTACTTGTTCATTTCCACATTGCATTTAAAAATATAGTTAATTATGTATTTTCTGTAACATGCAGAAAACACAGATCCAAAAACGTAGCTAGGAGAAAAAAATGCAGAGGCTAAATAGTTTTTTATTTTACAGCAACATTCATTTAAAAATATTTTGAGTGTCTACAATCACACAACCGATGACTACTGATTAGTCCCAATAACAGTAGTGTTCTATTTTGATGCCTCTGCCATAAGTCGGTTCTGATGTAAATTAAATTTCAAATTTTTTTCTTAGTTTTCATTATTACTGCCTTTTAAAAACTCACTATCTAAATGGACTTCTGGTGTGGCACAATAGGATACGTACTGGACTGCAAATTACAAGGTTGGTGGTTCAAACTGACCTTGAGGTCGAGTACTTAATGTAAGGCACAACACCAGGACTCCAAGTTGGTTCTAGTAGCATGATCATGTGCTTCCTGCTAATCTAAAGGTTTCTGGTTTGAGTCTATCCAGAGATACCTCCAAAGAAAAGCCTGTCAATGTACTTTCGAAAAATCAACCATCGAAAACCATATAAAGCACTGTTCTACTCTGACACACATGGACTTGCTGTGAGTCAGAATCCACTTGGTAACAACTGGTTGGTTTTGGATTTTTTTTCTGGGAAGTTCCAGGAGAACAGTCTAGACACTCTCTCTTATGTTTGATGTGTCTGGTTCCTTTGCCATTCTGAGTATTAATGACAGTCATGAAGATCCCACTTGGAGCATTTAAGCTATCACCTCCATTTAGACACATTCCCTCAGCCTGGAATTTCTACTGCAGCAGTGTGTTCACCCTTACTGGCAGCATTACTGCTTCATGTGGTGCTGCTGAGCTTGAAGAATGGATGAGACATGGAATGGGGAGATTCTGCAACCAGTGAGCCTCACAGTAGTTCTGAGATGGAGAGACTGAATTGGTATAAGTAAAAGTCTCTAACCCACCTTCATACCAGGACAACAAGGCTATTCCAGTGAGTAGCCTGAAGTCCTGTGTTTAACATGAGCTGATCTGGGAATTAGAGTGGATAAGTAGGTATCACAGATGAGTGGAATGGAGACACATTTTGGTCTACAGTTTACCAGGTCTTGCCCAGTTTTAATGGACTCAGCTTTGTTTTGGAGACTCTTCCATCAGAGCCTTTTTTCAAGGCACTTCTCAAAGTCTGGCAATTACAGAAAAGGAAAACAAAAATGTCAGCCTTTACTTGAACTAGAGAGTATATGGTATATGGGTGTTAGTCATTTTTAAGAGTCTCTATACCTCATATAAATTTAAATATATATATGATTTTATTTATTTTATTATTGTGGAGAATATACACAGTAAAACAGACACCAACTCAACAGTTTTTACATGTACCATTTAGTGACATTGATTATATTCTTCAAGTTACGTACCCATTCTCACTTCCACTGTTTGAGCTATTCTTCCCCCAGTGACATGAATCACTGCACCCTAAGGTCCCTATCTAATCTTTTGAATTGCTGTTGTCAGTTTGATCCTGAAAAGAGTATAATGCTTAGGGCAGATACTTTTTTACTAGTTAAACTGTTGTTTGGCTTTAATAGTATAATAGTTGAAGGGATATTTTTGGTTGAAGATTTAAAGTTTATCTTATAGCAGTAATTTCAGCGGTTTATCCAACCTTCACAGATCCAGAATGTCTGGAGTCCATGAGAATTTGAAATTCTGTTCTGCATTTCTCCTCTTTTAATCAAGATTCTTCTATGGAATCTTTCATCAAAATGTTCAGTAATACTAGCTGGGTAGCATCCAGATCTGGTCTCATGGCAAAGGAGTCAGTTGCTCATGGTGATACTTAGTCACACATTCCTCATCTTCCACTTATTCCTGACTCTCCTTCTTCCTCTGTAATTTCCGGTGAACAGAGACCAATAGCTGTGCCTTGGAATTTTGCAAGCTATTAAGACCTCAGACACTATGTATCAAACTAGGAGATTGAACAGAAGCACTAAACATGTTATTAGGTCAGTTAACC
>NW_006408558.1:4470444-4471077 GCF_000296735.1 Chrysochloris asiatica | reverse complement strand
TGGAATATTATTCAACCATTAAACCATGAAGACAGACAGACAACTTGTCTGTCAGTTTGTTGTACTATGATGACTTACATGATACTATGGTTCTGGGTGCTATGACATCAATATTTCAAATACCAGCAAGGTCCCCCAAGGTGGATAGGTTCCAGTGAAGCTTCCAGACTAAGACAGACTAGGAGGAAGGACCTGACAGTTTACTTTCAATTGATAACAACAACAAAAAAATCTAGCTTATGGAAAACTCTATGGATAGCAGCAGAGCATTTTCTGATATGGTACTGGTATAGGGTTAGAAGGTACTCAAAATATAACTGAGAAAGAGCTGCCTCCTCAAAGAAGACTCAACCTTAATGATGTGATGGAGTAAATCTCTTGGGACCTTCAGTTTCTGAGATGACATGATTCAAAATGAGAAGAAACAGCTACAAACATCCATTAGTAATTGGAACATGAAATATACAAAGTATGAATCAAGGAAAATTGGAAGTCATAAAAAATAAAATAGATCATCAAAAACAAATGTTGTTGTTGTTAGGTGCCATCGAGTCGGTACTGACTCATAGCAACCTTATATACAGCAGAATGAAACACTGCCTGATCCTGGGCCAACCTCACTACTGTTGCCAC
>NW_006408558.1:4438944-4469789 GCF_000296735.1 Chrysochloris asiatica | reverse complement strand
CAAGGCTGTATCATCTGCATATCGCAGGTTGTTAATGAGTCTTCCTCCAATCTTGATGCCATGTTTTTCTTCATAGAACCCAGCTTCTCAAATTATTTGCTCAGCATACAGGTTGAATAAGTATGGTGAAAGAATACAACCTTGTTGCACACCTTTCTTAATTTTATCAAAAACAAATAGGATGCCTAAAATCAATGCCATAGGTACGAACTGAAATGAACTGAAACTGGCTATTTTAAATCAGGCAACCATATGGTATATTATGCTGGAAACGATAAATTGAAGTGTAGTGGCATTGCATTCATTATCAAAAAGAACGTTTCAAAATCTATCCTGAAGTACAACACTGTCAGTGATAGGATAATATGCATCCACCTACAAAGAAGACCAGTTAATATAACTAATATTAAAATGTGCACACCAATCAGTAATGCCAAATATGAAAAAATTAAAGATTTTTATTAAATTAGGCAGTCTGAAATTGATCAAGCATGTGCTCAAGATGCATTGGTAATTACCAGTGATTGGAATATGAAAATTGGAAACAAAGAGGAAGGACCAGTAATTGGAAAAGACGACTTGGTGATAGAAATGTCAAAGGAGATTGCATGATAGAATTCTGTAAGACCAATGACTTATTCTTTGGAAATACCTTTTTCAGTAACATCAAATACAACTATATACTTGTTGATGGATTACACAGGAATCAAATCAGTTATGTCTAAGGAAAGAGACAGTTGAGAAGTTTGATATTGTAAGTCACAAGGCCGGGGTCTAAATTCAGAACAGACCATCAGTTACTCATACATAAGTTCAAGTTGAAGCTGGAGAAAATTGAAATTTGTCCATGAGAGACAAAATATAAATGGGAATCTGTCCTGCCTAAATTTAGAGATCATTTAAAGGATAGATTTGATTCATTGAACACTAATGACCAAAGACCAGACAAATTGTGGGATGACATCAAGGACATCATACATGAAGAAAGCAAATGGTCATTAAATAGGCAGGAAAGAAAGAAAAGACTGAAATGGGTGTCAGGAGAGACTCTGAAACTTGCTCTTGAACTTACAGTAGCTAAAGCAAAGGGAGAAGTGATGAAGTAAAAGAACTGAACAGGTTTCAAAAGACAGCTTGAGAAGACAAAGTAAACTATCATAATAAAGTGTGCAAAGATCTTGAGTTAGAAACCCAAAAGGAAAGGACATGTTCAGAATTCCCAAAGCTGAAAGAACTGAAGAAAAAACTCAAGCCTTGGTTTACAATCTTGAAGGATATTGTACACTACTGAATGACAGAGAACATCAAAGGAAGATTGAAGGGATACACTGAGTCACTGTATCAGGAGGTAGTATAGAATCAAGAACCAATGGTATTGAAGCAAGAAGTCCCATCTGCACTGGCAGTATTTTTTAAAAACAAGGTTTTATGAATTGATGAAATACCAATTGAGATATTTGAATCAAACTACATAGTACTGGAAGTGCTCACTGATTTATGCCAAGAAATTTAGAAGACAGGTAAAGGCCAGTCAATTGGAAGCAGTGTATATTTATGACAATTCCAAAGAAAGTTGATCCAATGGAATGTGGAAATCATTAAACAATATTATTAATATCATATGCACACAAAAATTGAATATAGTTTTTAAATAGCTATAGCTATACATCAGTCCAAAGTGCATTGAAAGAAGTGGCAAAGAACAAGGCGCCAGGAATTGATGGAATAAAAATTGAGATCTTTCAGGAAAGTGAGGCGGCACAGGAGGCACTCACTCATCTCTGCCAAGAAATTTGGAAGACAACTGTCTGGCCGACTGATTGGAAGAGATCAATGTTTATGCCCATTCCAAAGAGAGGTGACCCAACAGAATGTGGAAATCATCGGACAATCTCTTTGATATCTCAAGCAAGCAAAGGTTTGCTAAAGGTAATACAGAAATGGCTACAATCATACATTGACAGAGAACTTCCAGAGGTTCAAGCTGGATTCAGAAGAGGCCGTGGAACGAGAGATATCATTGCTGATGTCCGATGGATCTTGGCTGAAAGCAGAGAATATCAGAAGGATGTTTACCTGTGCTTTATTGACTACGCAAAGGCTTTCGATTGTGTGGATCATGTCAAGCTATGGACAACATTGAGAAGTATGAGTGTTCCAGAACACTTAATTGTACTTCTAAGAAATCTGTACCTAGACCAAGAAGCAGTTGTTCGAACAGAACATGGGAACACTGAATGTTTTAAAATTGGGAAAGGTGTGAGACAGGGTTGTATTCTTTCACCATACTTATTCAACCTGTATGCTGAGCAAATAATACGAGAAGCTGGGTTCTATGAAGAAAAACATGGCATCAGGATTGGAGGAAGACTCATTAACAACCTGCGATATGCAGATGATACAACCTTGATTGCTGAAAGTGAAGAGGACTTGAAACATTTACTTATGAAGATTAAAGAGCACAGCCTTCGATATGGATTACATCTCAATGTCAAGAAAACAAAAATCCTCACCACTGGACCAATAAACAACATTCTTATCAATGGAGAAAAGATTGAAGTTGTCAAGGACTTCATTCTTCTTGGATCAACTATCAACACTCGCGGAAGTACCAGTCAAGAGATCAGACGACGTATTGCGCTGGGCAAATCTGCTGCACAGGAACTTTTTAAAGTGTTGAAGAGCAGAGATGTCAGCTTGAGGACTAGGGTGCGCCTGACCCAGGCCATGGTGTTTTCAATAGCCTCATATGGATGTGAAAGCTGGACAGTGAATAAGGAAGATTGTAGAAGAATTGATGCCTTTGAGTTGTGGTGTTGGAGGAGAATACTGAAAGTGCCATGGACTGCCAAAAGAACCAATAGATCTGTTTTGGAAGAAGTGCAGCCAGAGTGCTCCTTGTAGGCCAGGATGGCTAAGCTTCGTCTCTCCTACTTTGGATATATTGTCCCGAGGAAACAATCGTTGGAGAAGGATGTCATGCTGGGTAAGGTGGAGGGTCAGAGAAAAAGAGGAAGACCCCCAATGAGATGGATCAGCCAGGTGGCATCATTGATGGACTCAAGTGTGGCAGCCATAGTGAGGTTGGCCCAGGATCGGACATTGTTTCGTTCTGCTGTGCATGGGGTCGCTAAGAGTCGGTTCTGACTCGATGGCATCTGACAACAACAACAACATACATCAATAGACAACTGTCAGAAATTCAAGCCAGATTCACAATCAGACATAGAGTGAGAAATATCATTGCTAATATCAGGTGGATCTTAGCTGAAGGCAGAGAATACTAGAAAGATGTTTACCTTTATCTTATTGACTATGCTAAGGCATTCAACTGGGTGAATCATAACCAATTACAAATGACATTGTGAGAAATGGGAATTCCAGAAAACTTAATTATACTCATGCTGAATCTGTATATATACCAAGAGGCAGTCATTAGCACAAACCAATGAAATAATGCATGGTTCAGAATTGGAAAAGTTATGTGCAGGAGTTTTATCATTTGGCCATACTTTTTAAATATGTATACTAAATAAATAATCAGAGAAGCTAGACTATATGAAGAAAAATTTGACATTAGGATCAAAGGGAAATTCATTAACATCCATTAATATGCAGATGACACAACTTTGCTTGTTGAAAATGAAGAAGACTAGAAGCACTTACTGATCAAGTTCCAAGACTACAGTGTGGATTACACCTCAACATAAAAGACAACAATCTTTACAACTGGACCAATAAGCAATGTGATGATTTTTGTGTTACATGCCGTTGAGTCAGTTCTGACTCATAGTGACCCAGTATAGGGTTTCTGAGGAGCTGCTGATAGAGGAAAAAACTAAATTTGTTGTGGATTTAATTTTACTTGGATCCACAATCAACACATATGGAAGCAGTAATCAATCAATCGAATAACATATCTCATTGGGCAAATCTACAAAAGACCTCTTGAAAGTGTTAAAGAATAAAGATGTCACTTTGAGGACTAAGGTGTGTCTGACCTAAGATTTGGTATTTTCAATGATCTCATATACATTGGAAAACTAGACAATAAATAAGGAAAGCAGCAGAAGAATTGGTACATTTGAATCATGGTGTTGGTGAATATTGAAGATATCTTGGACGCTAGAAGAATGAAAAAATCTGTCTTGGAAGTACAGCCAGATTGCTCCTTACAAATGAAAATAATGAGAGCCTCAGTGAAATGGATTGACACAGTGTCTACCATAATGGGTTTAAACATGCTTATTACTGGGACAGGGCAGGGCTGGGCAGCATTTTGTTCTGTTATACATGGAGTTGCTATGAGCTGGAACCAACTTAATGTCCCCATACGATAAGCGCTGGACTGTGAACCACAAGGTCTGGGATGTGAACTCCCAGCTGCTCTGCAGGAGAAAGATGAGGTTTTGTGCTCCCACAGAGATTTTAAAAAGCCTCGGAAACCCTTTGCAGGGTCACTATGAATCAGAACTGACTTGAAGATACTTAACACCAGCGTAAAGGGAAATGAAGTCCAGACTCTCCACAACACGAATTAACCTTGAAAATGTTGTTGTTATTGTTAAGTGCCAGTGAGTCTGACTCACGGAAGAGTTGCTGGTGAGCTTGAACTGCTGCTCTTGTGGTCCAAGTCGCCTTTGTGGTCTAATATATTACCCTACAGCACCATAGCAGGACTCCTTGAAAACATTATGCTGAGTTAAATAATTCAATTGCAAAAGAAGTACTGCATGATTTCCCTTATATGAAACAGGCAAATAGAAAACAGATCTTGTTGGTGGTTATCGGGAATGTGAGGGAAGAGAACAGGGGAATTTTTGCTTAGAGTGCACTGAGTTCATGTTATTAGTGGTAGAATAATTTGGGAAAGGATAGTGAGAACAGTTATGTCATGTGAAGAATACAAGCAATACCACTGAATAGTACATATTGTTAAATAGGCAAATGCTTTATTGTGCATGTTTTTGTTTTTTTTTTTTACCACAGTTACAAAAACCCTATGCATCTTCTGATTTTGTAATACCGTTTTTTAAATGTCCTGCACAAGCCAAGCAGTTGCAATTAAAATGGATAATAATTGCTTTTCCTTTAAGAAAAATGGCCCATGCACTTAATTAGATCGCTGTGTGTGCCGCATGGCATCTGTTTGCACAGTGCTTGCCGGAAAAGCTGAGTGAGTGATAAATAATTATAATATGCCGCGCCTTCCACCACCGAAGATCCCAGATGTAGTTTGCTACTTCTATTTCAATTTCTGATTTTGGAAGTTCTCCCTGGCTCACCTCTATGGTTATTAGGACAAGGTCCCAGATTGGCTTATATGGCATCATATGGATTGAAGTGTTCACATGCTATAAACATCATTTATCTACCTATGCAGATGGTTTTCTTAGGGAAGAAGCATTTTTCTTTCCCTCTAGAAGGATCATAGTATCTTTCTGCATCTCCTAGAGTAGACGCACATGATTAAAGATGACTCTAGACAGTAAAGGCAAGTAACATTTAATCACCCATTTGTCTTTTTTTGTACTGTGGTGGCTTACATGTTGTTATAATGCTGCAAGCTAAACCCTGGTATTTCAAATACCAATAGGGTCAGTCATGGTGGACAGGTGTCAGCAGAGTACCCAGAGACTTGGAAGAAAGGCCTGGCAATCCACTTCTGGAAAACAGTCCATGAGAACTCTGTGGATCAGAACAGAATGTTACCTGATACGGTGTTGAAAGATGAGCACCCAGGTTGGAAGCACTGCACAATAGTTCCAGATTGGCATTTATAAAGCTGATACAGAACCAGGTGACATTTTATCCTACATGCCCTGCATTTTGTTGTGCATGGTGGTGCACTGGTTAACAGCCAAGTATTTAAGCACTGTGGCCCCAGGACTCTTTACTAAAACTTTAGGTCAATTAAATATATTTTAGGCAACTATATGTGTGGATGTTGTTGTGATTAAGTGCTGTCAAGTCAGCTGACTCATAGCAACCCTGTACAGAGTTTCCAAGAAGCTGTAGGTGAGTTTGAACCACAGACCTTGTGGTTCTAACTGACCTTACTACAGTATCACACCAAGACTCCTAACTATACATGTGGTGGTGGTGGTGTGCTCTGGAGTCAGTTCCAACTCATAGCAACCCTGCAAAGAGGCTGTCGATCTTTATGGGAGCAGAAAGCCTCATCTTTTTTCCGCAAAGGGCTGGTAGTTTCAAACTTCTGTCCTCGAGGTTAGCAACTGACTTGTAATCACTATGCTACCAGAGCTCCTGTAGGGCCCCTGAATGCAATGAGGAAGTTTACTTCAGAAAAAAATTTTAGTCTTGGAAACAATGTTATGTTGCATAGACAGTGTGGGCAAAGCCTAGTAATTGATTCTTGTACTCTCTAATGCATTACTTGTGACTGTAACTTCTTTGAGTTAGTACGTAGCAATGTTTAGAACTCACTGGCATTTCTACTCTATTAAAAGAAGAGAGTGTGATAGATAGAAGGTGAAACCACAATTAAGCTGCTGGGTTGAAATATAAGAAACAAACTTGGCAAATTCCCTGAGAACTGATTAAAGCAAAATTACCATAATGTCATCTTCAATTCAATGGATATTTGTTTGTGTGTACGTGTTTGCTATTTTATTTCTTTGCTGAAAGTTCGAAGCCATCAGTCACTCCTTGGAAACTCTATCCAGGGTCACTATGAGTCAAAAATGACTTGACAGCATTTAACAACAACAACATATATATAGTAGTTCCGGTGTGGCACTGCAGATAATGCAGTAGATCACAAGGTCAGTTTGAACTTCAAGGTCACAGTTCAAACCAACCAGCTGCTCTTTGGAAACCCTATACAGGGTCACTGTGAGTCAGAACCAACTTGATGGCACTTAACACCACCAACAACAATGGTACAAATTTATTCATTTATCAATAGCAACTTAAAATTATATTATTTATGTATTACTTTTTTGTTGTTAAATGCCGTTCAGTCTGTTCCAATTCTTAGCAACTCTATATAGAGTTTCTGAGGAGCAGCTGGTGAATTTGAACTGATGACCATTCAGTTCAAATAGACATTTTGGTTTAGGAAGCTCTTATTTGCTGCCACTCATGAAGCAAGTATATATTTTTATTTTAAAAGCACTGTTAGTCTTAAATAATTTTAATAAAGTTAGGCATGGAGCCCTTTGTGGTGTAGCAGGTTATGAGTTGGGCTGTGAACCTAAAGGTCAGCATTCCAAATCCACCATCGAGTCCCGCAGGGGAAAGATGAGGCTCACGTAAAAATTAGCAGCCTCAGAAACCCTATACCTGGTTGCTATGAGTTGGAATCAACTTGACAGCACACAGCAAAAATAAACTTAAAAACTACGAATTCTAGAAACGTTCAATCTTTGTCTTCTGTTATCTATCATTCCAAAAAAGTTAATTTAGCTTTATCTTTTAATTGCTTTATTGAATTAAAACATTTGGCTCTTATGATTTAATCTTCCAGTAACTGTTAACTTCTGATTGCTATTACTATTTTTAAAATTCACATCTGATTATTGGTTCTTGGATGAACTTTGTTGATATTTTCTTCTCCTTTCTATTTTTGTTTGTTCTGAGTTTTTTGGGGAAGGAGCATTTGTTTATATATACTTTTCATCTTAGAGATTTTCATCAATTAGGATAAGGGAAGAGATTTTAGGGTCAATGGACATGTTCTATAGATGGAAATACTTTCCTTGTGTTTAGCCCTTGTCTCATCTATACCTCTCTACTGTTGAAATCCACCACTCGTCTGTCAGTTTGTCATATTGTGGTGGCTTGTGAGTTGCTGTGATTCTGAAAGCTATGCCACCAGTATTTTAAATACCAGCAGGGTCAGCCACAGTGGACAAGTTTCAGATGAGCTTCCAGATGAAGACAACTAGGAAGAAGGAGTGATGAACTACTTCCGAATAAGTAGAGTTGACCGTGATGATACAGATGGAGTAAAGCCTGTAGGAGGCAAGCCCACGGGAACTTCATTTGCTGATGGGGCACAACTCAAAATGAAGAGAAACAGCTATAAACATCCATTGAAAATCAGAACATGGAATGTACTAAATATGAATCCGGGAAATTTGGAAGTTGTCAAAAATGAAATGGAATGCATAAACATCAATATCTAAGCTGAAATGGACTGGTATTGGCCATTTTGAACCTGATGACCACATGGTTTACTACGCCAGAAATGACAAATTGAAGAGGAATGGTGTTGCTTCATTGCAAAAAAGCACATATCCAGATCAGTCATGAGGTACAATGCTGTCTGTGATAGGATAATATCCATGTGCCTACAGGTTGGAATCAACTCGATGGTGCTTAATAACAACAACAAAAACAACAAACAAACAAATAAAAAATACATATGTTTATATGCGAAGTCCTGGTGTGGTGCTGCAAGATAATGTGCTGGATTGCAAGATCAGTTTGAACTGCAAGGTCAACGCTTCAAACCCACCAGCTGCTCCTTGGAAACCCTCTACAGAGTTGCTATGAGTGGGAACCTGTTCAACAGCATTTAACAAAAACAACAACGTAGAGTAACATATGTAGCACTAGTTTCTCTAGAGAACCCAGCCTAAGATAATTATCCTGAGAAAAATCTGTATACCTTAAAACAACAATATGCCCTGAAGTCTCTTTAAATCAAATAACACTTAAGTTTAACAAGTAAGGAATGTCTGCCTTGAGCATTGTGCTCCTTTAAGAATAATCTATATGGTATCAAATTAACAATAACAACACCAAAAAATTAGATTAGAAACTGAGGGGGTGGTCAGGTTATGTTAATGCTGAGAAACAATTCACACAAGGAAAGAGCAAATGGCTGTACAAGTTGAAGACTGTACTCAGTGTCCCTGAATTGTAGATGTAGAAATGGTTGGGTTGGTGTACAAGTGTGTTCTGCTGTTTGTATTTTCTACAACAATAAAATACTAAGATAAATATTTTTTGAAAGGTAGACTTCATGTTTCTGTCTCTTTTTCTTTTTGTGTAGGGGTAGATTGAGGGATTCTTTTCGAGAAGAAAGAAGGAACAAATATATTTAACTCTGCCATCTTAAATCCCAATCACACAGAAGGCTTTTTGATGTCCCCAGAGTGAAGGGCAGGGATTATGAGTCCTTTGCCAGTATGTTGTTGTTGTTGTGAAGTGCCGTCGAGTCGGTTCTGACCCATAGTGACCCTGTACAGGGTTTCCAAGGGTGTAAATCTTTACGGGAGTAGAAAGCCTCATCTTTCTCTCGTGGAGCGGCTGGTAGTTTCGAACTGCTGACCTTAAGGTTCGCAGCCCGATTCGTAACCACTACGCTACCAGAGCTCCTTTGCCAGTATAATGGAATTTAAAGTCAGGAGAGGGACTTTCCTTGTCTCACACTGATCTATGGATGTAGAAGAAAACTGGAAAAATGCAAACCTCATAGAAGATTTTTTTCTGTAATGTAGAAAATGGGTAGTCTGATTGAATTACAGAATTTCCTGTTTGATAATGCCCTTTGTAAATAGTGGCCTGAAATCAGATGATTTTTAGTCTAGATTGTGATATTAGATTTCATGGTGTAGTGCTATAGGATAACTGTTACTGGTTCAAACCTACCAAACCCACCACTCCTTGGAAACCCTATGCAGGGTTGCTGTGAGTCAGAACTGACTCGACAATACTTAACAACAAAAACAAGATATGCAATGTCATTTGAAATCTACAAACTTTCTGTAAGAATGAATCGTGGTAAGCAATATTTGTTTAGCCTTTATAAAGGTAGAAAATTTCACAGACCTCTTCTGACCAAAAGTGGAAATAGCTAAGCCAGGTTAAAAATGGTGAGGATAGAATGCTGCTGCTGTTTTCAAAGCAGTCAGTATGAAGGTTGGAGTTCTCTAGGCATCAAGGGGAAAGATTTGGACATGGCTTTGGGTTCCTCCAGAGTTCAGGTTAGTCTCCTGGTTTCTGCTCTCCAGGCTAGTACAAGAATAAGATTAAGAATACCACTGCCATTGAATCCATTTTCACTCATAGCAACCCCTGTGCAGGGTTTCCAAGTCTACAGATCTTTATAGCAGGTGATCTCATCTCCAACCAAAGGGTCTCATCTAGTAGAACTTATTGGAAACTATTCTGGTGTGATCCATGGGGATTTTGCTGGCTAATTTTCAGAAGGAGATCTTCAGGCCTTTCTAGTCTATCTTGTTCTGAAAGTTCTACTGAAACCTGTTCTCCTTGGCAGATCCTTCTGGTACCTGAAATATTGATGACATAATTTCTTGTATCATTGCAACTTGCAAGCTACCACAGTACAGACAGCTGATAGCTGGGTACTAGGAATGATTTTGTTGTTGTTGTTAAGTGTCATTGAGTAAATTCTGACTTGTAGGAACCCTGTATAGGGTTTCTAAGGCATGACTGGTAGATTAGAACCAGCTACCTTGAAGTCAGTGTTTAACCTACAGTGAGTGCCACACCAGGAATGATTTTAGGTACTCAGAAAATGCCCCTGCCTTTTAGAATAGTTTATTAACAATATTATCCCTGGTAAAGCCATTTATTCTACAAGCAGAGATAAATTCTATGTTTTCAGTCCCCTTGGGAGAGGTGACACAATTGATTTACCCTTCCTAAATCTCAAATATCTAAGAGTCTCATGAGATCAGCTTCGTAGCATGGAAGTGGTATGATTGGGAACTGGCAACGCCAATAAAAATGAATAAATTAGGAGGAAAGGGCTTGTATAAAAGGAAAATTGGATAGTAAGACAGGCAATATGATTTGAAAACTATAAATGCTTTGGCTGTCAAACTCAATTTTTAGAAGCCGAAAACCAGAAAGTTTGCTGAGGTTAATGAAGACAAACTTTTCCTACTTAACAACTTTGCTGAGGGCAAGTCCTGTAGATAGGCTAGAAAAAGGAAAATCTTTCTGTTGTGCATGGTGAAAAGGGCATGGGGAAAGAAAAGAGCAAATGAGTTCCTGCAGTATGCTTTCCCAAAACACCAGATGAGCTCTCTGTTAGAGAAGATTCTTCTAATTTCTACCGTGCCTGCTCAGAATGAATTCATAAGCACATGCTGAACCTATGACCAGCCCTCCTCGTGTGACAATATGGCTCAAATCAGGAGGACCATGAGTTATATTCCTAAAAGTATTTGACCACAAAGAGTTTCTAGTACAGAGTCCTGATGTGGCACTGTGGGCTAATGTACTAGACTGCAAAATCAGTTTGAACCACAAGGTCAGTGGTTCAAGTTTACCCACTGCTCCTTGGAAACCTTATACATGGTCTCTATGAGTCAGAATTGACTCAACAGCACGTAACCACAGTATGATAATATCATACAACATTTGCCAAATCAATCTTTTAGAGACTACAACTCATTGACATCAATTACACAAATCAGTTGTGCAACCATTGTTGTAGTTGTTAGGTCCCATCGAATTGGTACAGACACATAGCGACTTTATGTACAACAGAATGAAACACTGCCTGGTTCTGGGCCAACCTCACAATTGTTGGCACGCTTGAGCTCATTGGTGTGGCACTATGGAATAATGCATTGGAGTGCAAGGTTGGCTTGAACTGCAAGGTTGGCGGTTCAAATTCACCAGTTGCTCCTCGGAAACCCTATACTACGAGTTTGAACCGACTTGAAGGCACTCAACAACAACAGTACCAACAAGCCATACTGAAGTCTTTGAACTTCATCAGTAAGTGCTTCAAGTCCTCTCCATATTCAGCAAGTAAGATTGTGCTATCTGCATATCACAGGTTATTAATGAGCCTTCCTCCAATCCTGATGTCCCATTATTCTCAGATTAGTTGTCCAGCCTACAGACTGAATAAGTTCAGTGAAAGGATACAACTCTGAGCACAGCTTTCCTAATTTTAAAGCATGTAGTACCACCTTGTTCTGTTCAAATGACTGCCTCTTGGTTTATGTATAGGTTCCACATAAGCACAAAAAGATGTTCTGGAAATCCCATTCTTCACAATGTTATCCATAGTTTGGTTTGATCTACATAGTTGAATGCCTTTGCATAGTCAAAAGAAAAAAAAAAAACAACAACAAAAAACACCACCACCAACAAAAAAAATCCCAAGTAAATATCTTTCCGGTATTCTTCACTTTTACACAAGATCCATCTAAAATTAGTAATGATTTCCCTTGTTCCACATCCTTTTATAAATCTAGCATGAATTTCTGGCAGCTCCCTGCCCATATACCACTGTAAACCTTTTTAGATTACCTTCAGCAAAAATTTAGTTGCATGTGATAATGAGGTATTATTCAATTGTTTCCACATCCCACTGGGTTACCTTCCTTTGGAATGGGCACAAATATGGAACTCTTCCAATTGGTTTGCCAGACAAGTGAGGTATAGTTGAGTGATTGCCTCCAGTGCTGCCTCAGTTTGTTGAAAGATTTCCAATTTATATTCCATCAATGCCTGGGACCTTGTTCTTCATCAATGCCTTCAGTGCATCTTGGACTCCTTCCTTCAGTTCTTGATCATATGATACCTCCTGAAATGGCCCAATTCTTTTTGGTACAATGTGATTTCATTCCTTACATTTTCTTTTTATTCTTCCTGCATCATCCACTGACCTTGCGGTTCAGACTGACTTACGGTCCAGCGCATTACCCTGCAGCACCACACCAGGACTCCATTTTGCCTGTAGAATCCTTCAATCTTGCAAACTGAGGCTGGGAGTTTTTATTCAGTTCTTTCAGCTGAGACTATTTTTAAGTTGAGGTTGTTGTTGTTAAGTGCTGTCAAGTTGGTTCTGACTTATAGCAACCCTGTATGGTATTTCCGAGGAGCAGCTCATGGGTTTGAACTGCTGACCTTGTGGTGATGAGTCCAGGGTGGATCGTGCAGTGCCACAGCAGGTCTCCATTACGTTAGGCAGTGCTGTGACTCAAGCTC
Source organism: Chrysochloris asiatica (assembly GCF_000296735.1). Lineage (NCBI taxonomy): Eukaryota > Metazoa > Chordata > Mammalia > Afrosoricida > Chrysochloridae > Chrysochloris > Chrysochloris asiatica. The sequence continues at coordinate 4,456,844 of NW_006408558.1, read as the reverse complement.
TCTTATGATTATTAATTTTATGGCATATTTCTTTCTACCTTTTATATTCAATCTATTTTTATCATTAAGGGGTCTTGGTGACACTGTGTCTTTAACCCTGAAGTGTGTTTGTTGTAGACAGCATATAGCTGGGCCTCTCTTTAATTCCATGATGACTCTGCCTTTTGACTAGACTCTTCATCAAATCACATTTAATGTAATCACTATGTAATCACTAATGTAATGTAATGTAATTTTGCTATTTTCCCCCATTTGTTGGGTGTCCTTTTGTTCCTGTGCTCCATCTTAACTACTTTCTTTAGTGTTAAATTTATGTTTTCAGATGAGCCATTTTAGTTCCTCTTTTTACTTTTCAGCTAATTCTTAGTAAATTTTTAAGCAGCTGCTATAGGGATTACAATATGCAGCTTCATTTATAATAATCAATTTCAGTTTGTTGTTGTTGTTAAGTACCTTTGAGTTGGTTCTGACTCATAGCAACCCTGTATAGGGTTTCTGAGGAGTGGCCGATGAGTTTGAACCACCAACCTTGCAGCTCAAACCAACCCTGCAGTCCAGTGCTGAACCTGCAGTACCACACCAGGACTCCTACTTCAGTTTTGTTTTTGTTTTTTTATATAAATTTAAATCAGATTTCATTTTGGTAAACTATAACAACATTTTCAATTAACTTCAAATGCATGCGAAAGCTGCACAGTGAATAAGGAAAAGCATAGAAGAATTGATGCTTTTGACTTACAGTGTTGTAGGAGACTATTGAAAGTGCCATGGACTGCCAAAAGAACCAACAGATCTGTGTTGGACGAAGTGCAGCCAGAGTGCTCCTTGGAGCCCAGGATGGCCAAACTTCATCTCTCATACTTCAGACATATTGTCAGGAGGGACCAGTCACAAAGAGGGACATCATGTTTTGTAAGGTGGAGGGTAAGCAAAAAAGAGCAAGACCTCCAGTGAGATGGACTGGCAAAGTAGCAGCATCGATGGGCTCAAGTATGGCAACAATTGTGAGGTTGACCCAGAACCGGGCAGTGTTTCGTTCTGTTGTGCATAGGGTCACTATGAGTCGGTACCAACTCAATGGCACCTAACAACAACAACATAACAACATTGTGGACTGATGGTATGGAGCTGTAGGATCAGCACTGGACTGCGAACCACAAGGTCATCAGTTCAAACCCACCAGTTGCTCCTCAGAAACCCTAAACAGGGTCATTATGAGTCAGAACCTACTCAATGGCACTTAACAACACAGCACAATTGTTGTACTAAACAACAACGACAAACACACCAAAAAATAAGCCTATTGTCACAGAGTTGATTGTGATTCACAGAGACCCTGTATAGTGCCATATTCTCTTCTTATCTTGGGGCTTTTATTGTTATATACTTTATATATATATGTACTATCAACCTAGCATTATTAATTTAGGCAATATTATTGTAAAGAAATTAAAAGACAAAAAGAGAAAACTAAATGCATGTAGTGGTGGTTGTGTGCTGTAGAGTCAGTTCTGACTCATAGAGACCCTATCTATATAGGGTTTCCAAGACTAAATCGTTATGGAAGCAGAAAGCCTCATCTTTCTCCTGCAGAAAGGCTAGTAGATTCAAATTGCTGACCTTGTGGTTAGCAGTCCAGTTTATAATCCATGACACTACCAGGGCTCCTTCAAATACATATGTTGTTGTTGTTGTTGTTAAGTGCCATCAAGTTGGTTCTAACTCTTAGCGACCCTGTATAGGGTTTCTGGTGAGCTGCTGGTGGGTTTGAACTGCTGACCTAGCAGTCAGTCATTCAGGTCTTATCCTACAGTTCCTCATCAGGACTCCTGAAATACACATAGTCTTTTATATTTACCCCAATATTAGTCATTTCTAACTCTTGGCTCTGTTTTCCTTTGCATATCCTTATCTCAGCTTTCTTATTTGCCTGGAAATGATCAAGCCATAGGAAAGCATGAAAATTGCCCACAGAAAACATCCAGAAACTAAAGGCTATTGAGAATTCAGATTTCTGACCTGAATCCTGCAAGGAAGGAACATTTTCAAAAAATGCTTCACGTACCATCTGCCCAAAAAGCCTTTTCTTAGAAGCAATCTTTCCACACAAAAAGAAACAGTATTGCTGCCTATCAGACCTTTTCTGCTTTGAGGGTTACTTGCTACAATGCATGAACTTTATCCTTGAATAGTTGCTGATTTACTCCTTCCCACAGATATTCTTGGCAACCTCGTTTGTATGTCCAGGTGTCCCCCTTTACCTCTGAGTGAGATGCTTTATTCGATAGGTATGATTGAACATTCGTCCTGGATATTTTTGAATGAAAGTTTTCGCTGGAAGTTATCTTCCTGGCCTGAAGCAACTGAATGTACCATTAAATCTATTATAAATACCACTCTGAGGGGGAAAAAAAGGCCTTCTCTATTCAAACTGCTTCCACCCTGAGGTAATTATTTGAACTCTTAGACTTCTAAGTGTGCGTTCCAAAAAAAGAAGAGTAAAATAATTATTCTTGGGCCTGATAAAACTTGACTAAGTATTTCATTAAGATCTAATTATAGTTTCAAGACATCACTAAGAAAATATCCCAATATGTCATATCAGTTTCATTGTATGACTATCCCTACATATGTAATTTCTTCATCAACATAAATACATATTTGCTCTCAGTGTTTCTCTGTTGTTGCTCTTATTGCTGGTAATTTAGGATTCCTAAAAATACTGCTCAGGAAGCTCCCCATCATTTGGAAGCAGGAATCTAATGTTTATAGGTATGAGATCTAAGACAATGAGATCTGCTTAATTCACAGTTAAGAGAAAGAGAATAAACTTAAAAATGCTAATGAGACTTGAGAAGAAATAACCAGTTTTTGAATCCTTTGCTTTACTTTTATCTGGAAGTCTGAAAAACAAACTCTTGGTGCCCTGAAGAGAAGGAAGCTGGGCTCAGCAAAAAGTGGGGGTTCAGAGGAAAGCCTAAAGAGATCAATATTAGTTACCAAGGTGCTTTAAGTTAAAACAAAACAAAACAACAACAAAAAAAAAAACACCTCAAAACACCCAGCAACATTCTTCTCCCTCTAAACAAAAGGCCCATTGAAATGGAAACTGATGATATCTTCAGGAAAATAGAAAGGGTTTGATACAGAAAATGACTAAAATCCTACACAGTAATATTTTGTTATTGGCAAACAGAAAGCAATAGTTCAAAATTTATCAAGCTTATCAGTTCCACCTAATTAAGGATATAGCCAGAGGGCATCGTAAACAAAACTCTAATAACTCACTTCTGAGCTCCTGGCTCGAGTGAAATCTAATATACTTCTGGAAATGTGCTTGGTGGTCTCTGCTCATCTTGACCTTCCTCAGGAGGGCGACCACATGGAAACACTCTGTGGAGGCTCAGGATGGAATTATTTAGAGATTACATTTTTTTTAAGAGAGACTCCATCTCCAGCCAGAACATCGCCAGAGGATGCATGAAATTTGTATGTGATCCTTCTAGGAAAAAGCAGGTCTGCAGACCCTGGAGGAGGATAATTTAACATTTTCTATTTCAATTACTGTGACCATCTCTCACTCCATTTGTTTCAAAATGAAGCCCAACATTTCCCCAGAAACCCTCCCCTTTCAATTTAGAAGATATTTTAGTGTGAAAGTTATATGTCATTCAGTGTGCTTGAATGTCAGTCAGAAGGGGTTCTCTAAAGCTAAAATTAAGAATCCCTGTTGTTATTGTTAAGTGCATCAAATTGGTTCTGACTCCTAGCGACCCTGTATAGGGGTCCCAAGAAGTAGTTAGTGGATTTGAACCACCGACCTTGTGGTTAGCAGCCCAGTGCCCAATCTACAGTGTCACACCAGGACTCTTGGGTTCCCTGGATGATGCCAAAAACCCTGTGGGTGCAGTTCTACAGAGTTGCTATGAGTGGGAATTGACTTGGTGGCAGTGGGTTTTGGATTTGGATAGTGCAAACAGTTAAATATTCAAGACTCCTTTATGGCGCTGTAGGATCAGAACTGGGCTGCAGACCACAAGGTCAGCAGTTCAAACCCACCAGCTGCTCTTCAGAAACCCTATACAGGGTTGCTATGAGTTGGAACCAACTTGACAGCACTTAACAACAACAACTAACTGAAAACTTAGCTGTTCAAATCTACCCAGCATCATATTGGAAGAAAGCTCTGAAGATCTTCTGAAATATCACAGCCAATGAAAACCCTGTGGAGTGTAGTTTTACTCTGAGACACATGAGGTTGCCGTGATTTGGATTCAACTCAATAGCAGCTGGTTAGTGGTTTAAAGCTAAACTTAGAAATAGTGGTGGTAGTGGTGGTGATGTGCTGTGGAGTCAGTTCTGATGCATAGTGTCCCTCATCTTCTCCTGCAGAACCACTGGTAGTTTCCAGCTGCTATGACAATGAGATTAGCAGCCTGCTTCATAACCAATTCAGACCCTGTTATTTCATCTCCTCATCTTTTACCCAATTCCTGTCCTGAGTTCTTCATCTTTAGTTTTATAAGTCATATTTTTTTATCCCTTTTTAGTCAGTGGTTAGGGAAAAGAGAGGCCTTATGAAGGAACGATCATCCTAATGGTTATATGCTTAAACCAAGTAGAGACTGTCTCTGATGACCTCTGCTGTTGCTGCTTTTCTAGGTAGGGATCTCACACACCACTCATGCTCTTCCTCCTGGATGGTTCTAGGATCATCTGTTCCTGCTTTTGATATTATTGTTTTTGTTAAGTGCTGTCGAGTTGGTTCTGACTCACAGCAACCCTGTATAGGATTTCTGAGGAGCAGCTGGTAATCTTGAACTGCCAACCTTGTGGTTCAACCACCTTTGCAATCCAGCACATTAACCCATAGGGCTACACCAGGAAAACATAGCTGGATGGCAAAACTAACCAATCCCAGCCTTAGAGTCCTGTATATCTTGTTTGCATGGTTCCACCCAATCACTTCATGGGAATTAAAAAGACTTTGGGTAGAAAAGCTATATCAAGTAAACTCAAAATACAACAGGCTGCCCCTGGCTGGCTTTTCTAGCCATTGTCTTTCATAAATGAAAGATTAACTACTCCCCCCTTTCAACTATACATCTTAAACAATTACATTTTTGACATTTGCAATTAATCCTGTTAACAATGACTCACAATTGAATCATAACATCCTATTAGCATCATCTCCCACCCTCTTTCACCAGACCTATCTATAAAAGAGGATAGCTATTAAATGGTGATTCTCTGTTGTCCCCCTCTTTCTGAGACTAAGAACACCCATGAAAACTTGTAAGCCAGCCACTTCATGCCTTCATTTGTCGTTGTTGTTGTTGTTAGGTGCCATCGAGTTGGTATCGACTGATAGCAACTCTATGCACACAGAATGAAAACACTGCCCAGTCCTGGGATAACCTTACAATTGTTGCCACACTTGAGCCCATTGATGCTGCCACTTTGATAATCCCCATTTTTGATAGCCAATGTCTAAATTGCCCATCCTTATCAACCCAGTGTGGTACTGTGGGTTAATGTGCTGGACTGCGAGGTTGCTTTGAACCACAAGGTTGGCAATTCAAGCTCACCAACTGCTCCTTTCTAAACTTCAGACCAGCCAGCCCTTCCTCCTCTTTCTCTTATCTCAAGGTCAATAGGTGCCAATAGAACTTGTCCAAACTCAGCCCATGCCTTCATTGCTGCATTACCTCCAATTCCACTCACAAGTAGACCCAAGTGGTCATCAGCAAGCATACTAGACAGCTTCCTGGCTCCCTTTAACTTTCAGGCATTGCAGGGGTTTTCTCTGATGGGCAGACTTTCTTGCCTTGATGTTTCCAAAGGAAACAGCTTACTTGAAACTCAAAAAGTCAAACAGTCCACTTTTTTCCTACATGAATCTCCTGTTCTCCCAGCAGTACTGGTTGGTCTGCATGTTTTTACAAATGCAAATATCCCAATTCTAAAGATTCTGGCTGAAGCTCAGGACTCCATCTAAGTCCCCTTACTCTACAAAGGTTTAAACCAAGAAGCCTGTTTTTTCTAGACAAATTCTAACTCCCCTTTTAGCAAATCCAATCAACTATAGGCTGAAGGCAGGCTTACAAGCTCTCTGTAATCATAATTCTCGATATTAATTTTCATCACACATGTATGTCTATTTTACAATAACAGGCAGGAGAAATACATATCCAAAAGGCAGTCAAAACCACAAATCTTTTAAAAACTCATATTCTTTTCTTTTCCACCCTTAGACTTGTTGTTGTAGTTAAGTGCCATAGAGTCAGTTCCGACCCATAGCAGCACTGTATAGGATTTCCAAGGAGTGAATAATGAGCTTGAACTGCCAATCTTGGGGTTCAAACCAACTTCGCAGTGTAACACATTAACCCACAGTGCCACACCAGGACTTCATCCTTAGACTAACCCCATCCATATACATATGGCCTTGGGCCTCTAACAGAGTGGATCCAGTAGACCCAGGTTCCCTATCAACCATCCTGTTTAACCAGTGTGACATCTGCTTTAGGCAACTCCAGAAGCTGTTTTCTCCCCTCAGGCAGAAGTGAAAATTTTTTCTTTCAGTCATTACAGGTAACAAACTCCAAATTTCCCATGCCCCTTGGTTCTTTCTCTTACAGAAATTCATGCTTTCATGAGTCTAGAGCCCTTACAATGAAACACTCTCATAATGCCAACTGTGTAAAGCAAGTGGAGACCATGTCTGACTTCCTCTGCTGTTGCTGTTTTTCTAGGTAGAAATCTCCCTCTTTCTTCACTCATGCTCTTCCTTCTCAATGGTTCTGAGATTGTTTCTGCTTCTGAGTTGGCTCCTTTTAAACCTAGCTGGATGGCAAAACAAACCAATCCAAGCTGTAGAGTCCTGTACACCTTGTTTGCATAGTCCCAGCCAATCACTTGGTGGGGATTAAGAAGACTTTACATAGAAAAGTATCAAGTAAATTCCAGGTACCACACCATATCTCCATGTCACAGAGAGATGGGAATGCTCACAGGAACAAACAGCCATGAGGAGCTGGGTAACATGAGTCAGAAAGCTAAGAAGTCTCTCCTGTGAAGAGTGGACATGACTTGTAAGGCCAGGGAGATAATAAATCAGAGGTAGGAATTACAATTCTTAGAGGAATACAATTCAACAGAGACTAAGCAAGCACTAGGTTTGGCCAGTGACAAATTAGAAGGCATTTTTTTTTAAGCTAAGGATCAAAGAATGAAAGAAAGGGATATCATAAAAGGAGAGAATCTAAGGCAAACACTGAACTGGGGAAGAAGTCTAGTCCCTGTCCAATTTTATGTCTCTGTTTAGAATAGAGCTGCAGATACATGCTAAATTTGCCTCACTGCAAGGTGGTAAGGTCCTATGCTTAACAGCTTTGGAACCACTACGATGTCCTTCACATTGTAAGCAACCTGATAAATGATACTTGAGACCAGGACTGGTTCACACAAGCTGGTGGTAATCTGCAGCCATAAAGTCTAGAAACTTGGAGCAATCAGAGAGATTTTCACCACCTCTGGTGAAGCACTGTAGGAGAAGCACTGGACTGCAAGGTCAGTTTGAACTGCAAGGTTGATGGTTCAAACCCACCGGCCAGTCATTGGAAACCCTATACAGGGACTCTATGAGTCAGAATTAACTAACGACATTTAACAACAACAGTTACACAAATGAGGAAGCTGAGGGTCATTCCCTCTCTCTCCATAGTTGCATCATCATTACTGGTTGCTGTTGGTTGACTTGTGCTGATGCTACATGTGCAAAGTAGAACTGATCCATAGTGTTTTCAAGGTTGTGCCTTCCAGAAACAGACCGCCAGATCTATCTTCTGAGGTGCCTGTGGGTGGGTTTGAACTACCAACCTTTTGGCTAATAGTCAAGTGCTTTAATGTTTACCCCACCCAGGAAGTTGGCTACACAACTAGAATCTAGTCATCACTTAATAGGCACTTGATTGCTTTCCACCCTACATTATGATCTTCCCATAGATTGCATATATAGTTTCCATTCTTAGACATTGCTTTGGCTTAGATATGAGCACACTCTTGGCACTATCTCATCTTCAAAGAAATAATTGATTTATGGAGAAATAACAAAACCCAGCTGCCATTGAGTGAATTCTTATCCATGGCAGCCCCATGTGTGCAAGTAGAATTGTGCTCCCTAGGGTTTTCAGTGGCTAGATTTTCAAAAACTGTTTGCCAGGTTTTTCTTCTAAGTGCCTCTGGGTAGAGTCAAGCCAGTAACCTTTAAGTTAACAGCTGAGCATGTTAACATTTATACCACTCAAGGAGTTCTTATGGGCCAAACTATGGAAGACCTAGAATACAAACATAAGATTTGGACTGTCTCATGCAGATCTACTGTAGAAAAAGGGAAAGCAAGGAAAATGCCATGACTACCAAGTTTTTTCTCCTAACTTCCAAAGAACTTGAGAGTCTCCTAAATTCCCATCTTAACAAAAATCCTCACTTACTTTATTGTTATTTTTGAAAATATACAAGCAAAACATACACCAATTCAACAATTTCTACATGTACAATGCAGTGACGTTGAGTTGTACAAACATTTTTATCCTCCTTTTCTGAATTGTCCCTCCTCCATTAATATAAATTAACTGCCCACAAACTTACTATCTAATCTTTGAAAATGCTGATGTCCATTTGACCCCCCATGTTGTTGTTAGGTGCTGTTGAGTTGGTTCCAACTCATAGAGACTTTACAGAATGAAACACTGCCCAATCCTGCACACCATCCTTACAATCATTGTTAAACTTGAGCCCATTGCTGCTGCCACTGCACCAATCCATGTCATTGAGGATGGCCTACTCCATGGTCTACTCCTGAATAATATGTCTGAACTTGAGAGATGAAGTCTTACCATCCTGGCATCTAATGAACATTCTGGCCACACTTCTTCCACTACAGATTCGTTTGTTCTTCTGGCAGTCCATGGAACTTTTAATAGTCTCCAACATCATAACCCAAACACATCAATTCTTCTACAGTCTTCCTTATTTATTCTCCAACATAGAAAGTTCTTAAAAGGGGACAATGCTCAAGGAAGGGATTCTTTGTTAATTAAACTAAAGGACTGTTTGGTTAAGAATCCTTGGTGGCACAGTAATTAAGTGCTTGACTGCTAACCTAAAGGTCAGCAGTTCAAACCTATCAGTGTCTCCATAGGAGAAAGATGTGAAAATCTGCCTCTGTAGAGATTCATAGCTTGGAAACCCTCTAGGGGAAGTTCTGCTCTGTCCTGTGTAGTCACCGTGGGTTAGAATTAACTAAATCACTACAAGTTTTTGGTATAAAGAAAACATCAGGGAATATTTTTGGTTTAAAATTAAAAGATTCTCTCAGGACAATATACCCACTCTTCACTTATTGACATGATTCAGTTCCAAAGACCAGGTCATTACGTAAAAGTTGGTATGTGAAAACGGAAGGTGACCATCAGATTACAAAATGGAGAATGGCCACATAATTGCATAATTGCCAAATTGTATCATTATACATCAGGTCACTGAGAATCATGGCCGATCAAGTTGGCATATTATCTTAACCACCACAGCCAGTGGTACTCTTGCCTCACCCCTTGGCCACTATTACTCCCAGACCAGCATCACTGATGCAAAAAATAGACAATGGGTTTTTTACTATTGTCATAAATGTGAAATGTCAATGAGATTGTAGATAAATGAGGAGTAGGTAGCATAGTGGTTGTGAGTTGGGCTGCTAATCTCATGGTCAGCAGCTTGAAACTACCAGCACTTTCCACAGAAGACAGGTGAGGCTTTCTGCTCCAGTAAAGATTTACAGCCTCGGAAACCCTATACACTGTTGTTATGAGTCAGAACCGACTCCACAGCACAACACCACCACCACCAAATGTAGTTTTGGGGCTTTATCCAGCCTAAATTGCTGTATAAATTCTAGACTCCATGATTTCTGCATTTCCCCCTTTTTGATCAGGATTCTTCTGTAGAATCTTTGATCAAGATGTTTGGTAATGGTAGCTAGGCACCATCCATTTCTGGTCTCATGGAGTCAATTAGCCACACACTGCATTTCTTACTTCTATTCCTGACTCTCTTCTTCTGTTGCTCCAGGCATATACAGGCCAACTGTTATGCCTTGGATTGTCGATTGCAAGCTTTTAAGACTCCAGACAACATGCCCACTCCTTTCTGTTCTAAAAGGTAGAACAGATGCACTAAAAACAATATTAGGCCAATTAACTGGGATAGCTGTTAACTTGGACCCTGAACCTCCAAACCAAAAGAACAAATCCTGTAACGTTTGGTTATATGAGTTCGTAATCAACCTAAGCAGTTACTCTTCCCTTCTGTTGCTGGTGTTGTAAAGATACGAGAATATATGTGTGTCACTGGTTTTGCTTCTCTAATGAAACCAGCCTAAGATACTGCTCAAGAGAAATAAAAAGATGCCCATGCAAAGACTTGGATGTGAATGTTTATAACGAAACAACCCAAATGCCCATCAACTGGTAAATGCATAGACAAAAATGTGTTATATCCACACAATACAATCCTACTTATCATTAAAAGAGAAGAAAATTTGATACATATTGCAATGTGGTTGAACCTTAAAACTATTAAGTAAAAGAAAGTCCGGCAGGAAAGACTACATAGTGCATGGTTCATTGATATGAAATGTCCAGACAAGGTAAAGCTATAAAGACAGTAAACACGTCAGTGGTTGTCTAGGACTGGGATTGGGAATGGGAATTGGCTGCAACCAGGCACAGAGAAATTTTTCCGAAGTGTTCTAAAACTGCATCAGGGTGGTGGTTACACAATTCCACAAATTTACCAAAAAATATTGGATTGTACACTTAGAGTGGGTAAATTGTATGTAAAATATTTACATCTCAATGGAGCTCTTTTTATTTTTTATTTTTCATTTTTTATAGTAACTTCAAGGTTAGCTGTTTGTGGAGGAGACTGGTAGAATTATCAATTTTTCTGTCTTTTGTCTTTCAGTTGGTATTTAAGATGCTAGAGAAATCTGAAGTTTGTTCTGAAGTCAATCCTTACACTGTAATAAGTGGTGTGGCTGGCCAACAGTTTTACAAAATGTATTGCTTAATTGGTTTTGATGCTGATGAAATATATTTCATTCTTAAAATTTAGTAGAGAATATTTATCATCTGCTGTTGGTATGTGTCATCCAGTCAATTCAAACTCAAAGCAATTCTACAGGACAGAGTTGAACTACCCCATAGCGTTTCCTAGACTAGAGTCCTGGTGTGATGCTGTAGGTTAATGCACCAGACTACAAAGCCGTTTGAACTGCAAGGTCGGCGGTTCAAGCTCACCAGCTGCTCCTCGGAAACCCTATACAATGTCGGAACTGACTCAATGGCACTTAACAACAACAATCTTTAAGGGATTCCTGGTGTGGCACTGTAGGATCAGCCCTGTACTGCGAACCACAAGGTTGGCCGGGCACTTGCAGCATCTACTCCTCTGAATTCCTATACAGGGTCGCTGTGTGTTGGAACCAACTCGATGACACTTAACAACAACAGTCTTTACAGGAATAGACCACCAGGTCTTTACTCCTCGGTGGATTTAAACAGATGACTTCTCAGCATCTGAAGCACTTAATCATTGTGCTACTGAGATGCCCTATGTTGATTTTAAATAATGTTTTATCACTTTCACTGTGACTTTTATAAAAGACCTTTGGCAAATTTGCAGAATGTATTCAGGGGGCTATGAGAGAATTAGCACTATAGACTATAACAATTATCTCTGAAATGGTTGAAGTCATTGTGGGCTAGCCATGAAAAGATACACAGTCAGAAACTAAGTAATTGGACTTTCTCTCTGGTTGTTTACTGGGATTTTGTCTTAATGTGCGTTAATGTATCTAAATTGGCATCATTTATTTTGAGCAACAGAAGTTTAGAAGCTTAAGCCACAAAATACTGTCATTTCATTTGTGTTTTGTAAAAGTGAAACTGAGCAGAGTGGTTGATAATAATGTAGCTAATTTGCATGTATTCTAGTTAAATTTTGTTTGACCCATCACTTTAAGTACAGTGAGACTCTAGGAGCATTCTATTAGAATTTTGACAATATCTGCTGTAGTGCTATGGGATAATGCACTGGACTGCAAGGTCAGTTTGAACTGCAAGGCCAGTGGTTCAAATTCACCTGCCACTCCTTGGAAATCCTATACAGGGTTGCTATGGGTTGGAATCAACTCAACGACACTTCACAACAACAGCTGTGACTAGAGAATCCTGGTGTGATGCTGTGGGTTAATGTGCTGAACTTCAAGTTCATTTTGAACCACAAGGCTGGTGGTTCAAACCCACCAGCTGCTCCTCAGAAATCCTATACAAGGTCTCTATGGAACAGAACCGATTCCACGGCACTTAACAACAACTATGACACTCAAGCTGCCTTCTGCTCCCTGTTGCTGAGGGACTTTTTTCCCATTCAAATATAGTTTGCTTCCTTGCTCCTTGGTACTTACTCTCTTTCTCTAGCTCATAGTACCTCTCTCTTTCAGAGGAAACAAAAACAATGAACTCATTGCTGTCAAGTTGATTCTGATTTCTGGCAACCTCATGTGTTGCACCTTATGTGTGGAAATGAGCTCTATGGAATTATCTTGGCTGGAATCCTTATGGACGCAGACCAGTTTTCTCTTCTCTGGCTCTTCTGGGTCAGTTCGAACTGCCAATCTTTTAGTTAATAACCACTAGCAAACTGTTGGTACTGCCCAGGGAGCTAGGAATCAAGTCTACCGACAGTCATGATGAAGCAAGATCAGGTAACATTTTGTTATGTTACACATAAGGCCACAATGAGTCAGATCTGACTTAACTGTCAACTAACAACAACATCAACCACACAACAACAGAGGGACTGGGACCCTTAGTGAATAATCTCTTGCCATTTTCCCATGCAGCTCTTCCTCTTCCGTGGTATGGAGACTCAGAGAAAGATGGGATGCGGTATGGATTTGAACTATTCTGATCCTTCTTCCATCCTTCTGACACCAGCCTCAGTCACCCCTCAAGTCTACTTTGCCAGGGCTGTTGTTCCTCTCTGTCTTCTGTCAGCTCCCACCCAATCCACCCTGTCCCTGGAGCTTATCTAACATGACAGTGGCTGTCACATCTCTAATTATGGGCAGAGCTCAGGTTCTGTCCTATGGGTTCCTGAGTCCCATTAAAAAGCAGAACTTATACACTGGTCTCATTACAGTGTTATTTATAATAGTCAAAAGGTGGGAACAATTCAAGTATCGCTCTACAGATGAATGAATAAGTAAATTGAGGTGCAGACACACAGTGGAATATTATTTAGCCATAAGGAAGAATGAAGTTCTGATTCATACTATGCTATAAATGTGGAAAACATTATGCAGCCTGAAATAAGTCAGCCACAAAAAGACAAATAGTGTATGACCCCACTTATATAAGATATCTAGAGTAGGGCAAATGCATAGAGATGAAAGTAGTAAGAGGAAAGCTGAGAGCTATTGGGTAAGGTGAGAATAATTAATATTTCTGAATTATTCTTAATGTCATTTAAAAGTGGTTAAAATGGCCAATGTTTTGTTACACAGTCATGTGCCACATAATGTCAATTCAGGCAGCAACCCACTGCATACATTTCCATGGTTCCAACACCCACAATAAAACTTTGAGGTACATACAATGTTTCATAACAGCAAACAGGTACTACTTCATGGCATGTACCCAAACATTATTATTATTGTAATAATGTTTTCATGTACCTGGACATGTTTCTTTAATGTTTTTTTACACACAGAAAGTTACACTTAGTATATACTTACACTAAGACAAACATTTGATATGAACCTGATGTGGCGCTGTGAGTTAACGCGCCAGACTGCAAAGCCATTTGAACTGCAAGGTCGGCAGTTCAAGCTCACCAGCTGCTCCTAGGAAACCCTATACAGGGTCACTATGGCTTGGAACCAACTTGATGGCTCTTAACAACAACATGGACCTTTCTTAACTGCTCTGATTTATGTACAAATTCAACGGACAGACAGATTTAGGAACTTATTTGTAAACCAGCCTGAAGATAGTCTGGTTTTCACACAAAGTCCAAATCCCATAACATCCTATTGTGGATGTTAAGTGACACACGATTGTATATATTTTACCCAAGTAAAATATATGCAAAAATTAAGCACACCAAAAAGCAAAGACTGCCATTAGATAACTGTTCAGTTGTCCCTAAATACTTCACAACAATTAAGCAAATATTGACCAGAACTCACAGTCAATATAGGAGGTGTGGGTGGGGTAACAATTCTCTAATATCATTAGTCTCCCTTACCCTGGCAGATAAGAATTTTTAAATTCTCAATCCTGTCTACTTCCTCAGACTCCTTCTTGTCTATTCCCCAGTTAACCTGAACTACATATGCCCAGTTCTCTTATTCGTTGATCCAAAAAATATTTAAGCACCTTTGCTACTCTGAATTCAAGAGACAAAATGTGACAGATGGAGGTTCTGGAGGCAGGTTGAAGGGGTGCACATTCTAGTAGGGGTAGCATTGAACTACTCAGTTGAATATATCAGAAAATTTCACATGGTGATGGATACGATCAAACAATAAAACACACACCAAGTGTTAGAGTTTATCTGCAGGGCTGCTTCTCACTAGGAATCAGAAAGGCTTCTCAGAGGAAGCGAGGTGAGCTAGCCTTAGACATCTCCTTTATTCTAAATATGAAGGGGAGTCAATGGAGGATTTGAAGGAGCATGGTGGCGTGCTATGGCGTGTGTCTTATGGAGATCATCCTAGCAGCTGGAGAATGGATTTTAGGGGGTAGAAGTGGATGCCAAAAGACAAGTTAGCAGGCTGTTTCAGGGTCAAGGAGAGAGGATAAGATTTGTACTAAAAAGCAACATGAAGCTACAATCTGGAATATATTTTGGAATAAGGTTGTTGTCATTAAGTGTTGTTGAGTTATTTTTGACTCATAGCGACTTGGTTTAGGGTT
Organism: Chrysochloris asiatica; assembly: GCF_000296735.1. Taxonomy (NCBI): domain Eukaryota; kingdom Metazoa; phylum Chordata; class Mammalia; order Afrosoricida; family Chrysochloridae; genus Chrysochloris; species Chrysochloris asiatica. The sequence goes on along the minus strand of NW_006408558.1, from coordinate 4,441,800 downwards.
TCTGAGGAATGGCTGGTGAGTTTGAGCCACTGACCTTATGTTTCAAACAGACTTTGTGGTCCAGTGTTTATCTTAGAGGTTGTTGTTAGCTGCTGTCAAGTTGACCCCTACTTATGGTAACCCCATACACATTGGAACCCACGATCAGTCTGGGATCAAAACATTGTTATCCGTAGCACTTTCACTGGCTGGCTTTCAGGTAGCTTGTCTGGAAACTGCTGAAACCTGGTCAACCTTATAACAACACACAAGCCTACAGTAACAGACAGGTGGTGACCGCACGTGAGACGTATTGGCTGGGAATCAATTCTGGTCTCCCATATGCTGTTGTTGTTTAGTACTGTTGAGTTGGTTCTGACTCATAGTGACCCTGTACAGGGTTTCCAAGGAGCAGATGGTGGGTTTGAATCGCTGACCTTATGGTTTGCAGTCTAGTGCTGATCCTATAGTGTCACACCAGGAGTCCCATATAGGAAGTGAGAATTCTACCACAGCACCACCAAAGGCTTCAAGAATAAAGTTAATAGGACTTAATGATTGGCTATGGGAGTGAGGGGACTAAAGGAACCAAAGGTGATTCCTAGACTCTGACTTTCCCACCGAGTGGATGATGGGACCAAAGATTGAGAAGTTGACTGGTGTACCTATGTACATAATTTTTCCCTATGGTGGGAATTCCCACTCCAGTACTTCCTCATGCACTTCTCTCTTTCTTCTCTTCCTGACTAACTCCTACTCGTTCTTTTAAACCTCAGCTCAATAATTACTTCGTCAGAGAAGTCTGATCGCCTCATCTCCTACCCACAGACATACTGGGTGTGTGTGTGTGTGGCTTTCTTACCAGTAATACAAACAATTACTGTTGAGTTAATTCCAACTCATGGCAACCCCGAATGTGGCAGAGTACACTTGCACTCCATAGGGTTTCCAATGCTGGTTTTCAGAAATAGATCATCAGGTCTTTTTTCAGAGACACCACTGGGTGAACTTGAACCTCCAATCTTTTGGTTGGCTAGCAGCCAAGCTCATTAACCCTTTGTACCACTCAGGGGCTCCTTGGACTTTCTTAGCAATTTGTACCCATACCAGTGAACTCATGGAATTGCTGCTTTGCTTGTTTCACTGCTCCAGAGCCCATGAGCTCCTGGGCAGCATTCCAGGCTTAGAGCAATGTCTGTGCATGATTCACAGCAAATGCTTCTTGAAATGAAATAAAGCTACTTGCTGAGGTTTTAGTGGTCAACATTACGCTCCCCAGCTGCCACCACTTGGTAATGGCAAATTTTAGTGTTTAGAGACTCTTGTGATCTACATCTTTTCAATCTTGACTACTGTGGCCATGCCTTTTAAGGTGTTGGCAATGTCAGCTTTAAGTGTGTGCCTATCTAAGACCGCAACATCTGGTTGGTTGCAATGAGTAGGACAAACTATGATTATTGCTACATCACTGATCCCAGATGCTGCAAAACCTCCTCAAGTCCTTGTGTTGGCTGTATTGATGATTTAACAAGATTTGTAAACACATTTTTTTCAACTTTATTGGAATTTTTCAAATATGCTATTTTCATTTGTTTTCACAAGTACCTACAGCACACTATAAGAAGTGCTTATGTGTTTCTTTTTCAAATATTTCCTCTCATAATTTCCTCTGAAGTATTATTTTGATGAGAAAAGCCTTCAGTTTAATAGGTACAGTACAGAGACACAGAAGGTGACTTTATCTAGGCCTAGATAGATTTTACACATGAAGTGTATCAATGTATGTACCAACATAAAAGCCCTTACGACCAGGGACCAGGTTGGAAGGATTCAAACCAGAGAATCCCTTCCGTCTTACTTGTTAAGTGCCGTGGAGTCGGTTCCGACTCATAGTGACCCTGCACAGGATTTCCGAGACTATAAATCTTTACAGGAGCAGAACACCTCATCTTTCTCCTGTGGAACCACTGGTAGTTTCGAACTACCGACCTTGAGGTTAGCAGCCCAATTCGTAACCAGATGAAAAAAAAACAAAAACCTATCCAAAACATTAGATGTGTATTTTGTTGTGGCAAGCTGCCATTAAGTCTTCTTTGACGCATGACGCCCATTATGTATAACAGATGGTCATGCCACATCTTCATGATTGATAGTTGGTACATTTGAGTCTGATTGACTACATCAACCTATCTTACTGAGGATTTCCCTCACTTTGCTGACCCTCTGCTTCACCAAGCAAGATGTCCTTCTCTAGCAGTTGGTCTTTTTTGATGGCAAGTCCAAAGTAAGGAAGCTGAAGTCTCAATCTCCTTTCTAAAAATCTGATTGTATTTCTTCCAAGGCTTTCAGGCTTTCGGTGGTTCGTAGTCCAGTGCTGATTCTACAGAGTTAGTGGTAGTTATTTATAGATTGACGTCTCTGATTTTAGTCTGGTTCCCTGTTTTCAGTCTTGTAAGTTTATATTATTTTTTAGAATTTTTTTTTTTTTTGGATTCCAGGTGATGTTTTCATGTGTCTTAATCTCAGGTTAGTTTCTGATGTTGTTAGTTCTCTGTCTGAAGGACTCCCTTTAGCATTTCTTGCAAGGTTGGTCTGGTTTTTATAAATACCCTTAATTTTTATTTATCTGCAAATGTCCTGATTTGCCATTGTATTTGAGGGACAGTTTTGCTGGATATATAATTCTTGGTTGGCAATTTTTTTTCTTTCAAAGTTTTATGTATATGTAAATCAACTGTCTAGGGATATTAGTCTCGCTCACACGATCCAAGAGTAAATAGATAAAGGTTTACAATACGGACTAAATGCTCTAGAGAAAGGAAGATTGCTTAAGGGAAATAAGATTCAATATAACCAGTTTACACTCTCAGCTAAGGT
>NW_006408558.1:4435373-4436807 GCF_000296735.1 Chrysochloris asiatica | reverse complement strand
TGCATATGCCCTCTCTTCTTATCAGCTGGATGCTTCACTCTCCACTCTAGACCTCTGTGGCTATATCATTGACTCTGGGCCCAAGAGTCCCCAGGTCTTGCCACATTGCTGGCCAACCAAGTCTTCACCCGGGTTCAAAGGAGTCTGTTGAACGTTGTAGGGCTTAGCTCACCGCTTCATTGCTGTTTTTCCCTGACTTCCCCTTATGGGTGACGAACATGGTCACCAATCAGAGTGTGTATTCCCACTGAGTTTTAGTCTTGGAAGGAGGTTTTCCCTGAGGGGACCCACCACTTGCCTTGATGTCTCCTGGGTGAGCCACTTGCTGGTTCTTGTAGTAATCAATTGGACTGCCATTATTGTTTTGTATTTTTCCTTTTGGTCTTTCTATCAAGAAGTATCTTCTGTTCTTCTAGCCGGTCTAGGATGGTTTGCTTGTTCTTTCATGTGGGAATTTCCCACCACAGAAGTTTCTGGATGGGGTTCAGGATTCCACCTACGGTCTAATGTAATTCAGAGGCTCTGCAAGAAGCCTCCTTCACTGGGCTTGTTGTAGCCCCATTTTAGGTATTCCAATCTGTTATAGGCAGAAGACAGACTTACAAGCTTTCTATGGTGATATTTCTGGCTATTCCTTTCTCTCCCTCTCAAGTGTCTATTTTACAATGGTATGCAAGGGAAACTGAGATTCAAAAGACAGCCAAGCATCTTAACATTATTTCCCCCCTTTTACCCATTCCAACCATGTCTCAATCCCTGTATCGCATAGCCCTGTTGTTCTAAGGTTATGCATACATCATTATTTACCTCTGTCCCACTTAGACCATGCAAACCTGCTTAATTGCTTTCCCATCTGCTTTGTTCTTCCATTCCCCTCCCCCTTCTTGAGTATTGCCCTCCTCCCTAGCACCCACATTCTCCTGGTCTATTCCCTACCCTTTGCTCCACCTTCCCCTCCCTTTCTTCACCCCAATCCCCACATCCTTGTAATCAGCAAAGAATGCCCTCCCCCCTCCAACTCTAGTATGGGTTCTTTTTCTTAGTCTTTTACAGTAGTTGTCCTGTGCAGTATTTCTCCTTTTGTGACTGACTAATTCCACTCAACATAATGTCCTCAAGATTCATCCATGTTATGCAGTGGCTTGCAGCTTCCTTTTTATTCTTCAAGGTAGCATAACATCCCATTGTGTTTATGTACCACAGTTTGTTTATCCATTCTTAAGTTGATGGGCATTTAGACTGTCTCCATCTTTTTGCTATTGTAAATACTGTTGCTATGAACATTGGTGTGCCTATATCTATTCATGTAATGACTTGTATTTCTTTTGGGTAAATACCAAGTAGAGAAATTGCTGGGTCATAAGCTGATGTCCGATGGATTTTGTCTGAAAGCAGAGAATATCAGAAAGATGTGTACCTGTGCTTTATTGACTA
>NW_006408558.1:4411549-4432280 GCF_000296735.1 Chrysochloris asiatica | reverse complement strand
TAACAATGGGCTCAAACATAGCAATTGTGAAGATGGCACAGGACAGGGCAATTTTTCGTTTTGTTGTTCATAGGGTCACGATGAGTTGGAAGTGACTTGACATCACCTAGCAACAACAGGAACAATATTGGGGGGTGGCAATGGCAGGTGGGTGTGACTGTCGCTGGTCACTGGGAAGGTAGAGGGGACAAGGTGTGAGAGTTCACTTCCTTGATTGCCCTTCATTGTGTGGGCACAGTGCCCTTCTGGGCGAGTGTAGCCAACTATTCTGTTCCTGCCGTCTCAATCAAAGGGGGATGTCACCCCCAATCCAATGTGTCCAGCTGCCAATTTGCAGGTCTTCTCCATGTTGGCCCTCAGCCCAAATGACTAGGGACCACTACTGATGGATGAGTGGTTTCATTCCCAGTGACTGACTTCCTCCCTGTTCTGCTACCAAGCCTGCTTGGTTCTTACCCTCTTCCCTACATTTCCTCCTTTTGATCTAGCTCTTGGTCTGTTCACCTTGCTTCACTACTGAGTTGTTTACATTATGTCTCTGCCTTATTGGGGATTCTATGAATTGGCTTCTCACCTCTGCATGTACCCTGCTATGTCTTAAAAAAGCCACGCTGTGTTGGGTCCCTGTTCTGCCTATCTCTTCCATCTCAACCACACTTTTCATTCTGCTGCTTCTTCCAGTTGGTGTTTAATCCAATTCTGTGTCCTTTGTTTGACATTCAGGATTCCAGGATTATCATCTGTATCTGTTTCAGCTGGTTTTTTGGGTCCCTACTGTAGAGGGTCTGGGTAAGTGTGTCACCAGGATGCCATCTTGTCTCTCACTCCTATTTAGCAATAGAGCAAGAAAAGATTCAAAGCCTTTTCAATGATTTAAAAAACTACATGTGCAACAACAGGTGAAGGTGATCGTGATGAAGAATTTGTTGTGAATATGTTTGGTTCAGTTGTTTCAAAGTAAGGACAAATTGACATAACTTGAAAAGGCAAGTAAAGTTATCAATTAAGTCTGATGTTCCTAACCCAGGGACTTCTTCTGCCTGTATATTCAATATTCTTCCAACAGCACAATTGTTGTTGTTAAGTGCCATCGAGTTGTTGCTGACTTGTAGCAACCCTGTAGAGGGTTTCCAAGAAGCAGCTCTACCAACTGGACTGTGAACCACAAGGTCAGTAGTTCAAACCTACCAGCTGCTTCTTGGAAACCCTCTATAGGGTTGCTATGAGTCAGAATTGACTCAACAGCACTTAATAACAACAACAATCTTGCAATTAGCAATCCAGTGCTTATCACATAAAGCCAAATCAGCACAACTGGGTGACGTTGATTCTTCTATAGTTTTCCTTTTTCTTTGTCTAGGTTTTGCCTGAATATGAGGTGATTGAAAAGACCATGGTTTCCTGACATTCTACATGTACTGGCAAATCACCAATTCTGGTCTCTCCTCTCGGTCCTTTTCCCTCTTGCCTCACTTTTCTTTTTCTCATCCCTTTCTCCTTCCCTTTCCTTTCCTTATTCCTTACCTTTTTCAGTTTTATCTTTCTCTGCTCCCTCACTATCTGTCCCTGATAGAGAAACCAACTGAGAAAAAGAATGATTCTCCATTGACTATATTATGCATCATATACATACTGACATGTGTTGTTTTTAGACATATGTATGTTCATGTGACTCCAGAATTACATATATTTTGTTGGATGATATAATGACCATATAACTCCAGTTTTGAATATTTAGATTGGTAATTATCTTCTGTTTCACTCTCTTCTTTGAGTCTCAGCAAAAACTCAAAGGTCTTTTTTTCTTTCTTTGCTTTGTTTTCCTTTTGTATCTGAGTCTTCTCCCCTCTCCCCTGCTTTTTTTTAAACCTACTAAGAATCAATGCCCCCTGCCCCTCCCCCCCAACACCTTCATGCTTCAGGTTGAGCAAGTCAAGAGACTAGGAGAAGAGAGATGAAATGAAGCATGCTGAGCAGGGGGTTGGTGCTGGGAAGTCTGATCACAAAGAATTGGTTCCTCTTCACCTTTGTAGCTTCCTAGCTATGGCTTTGGAACAAAAGCTTTATTTAAATGATGACTGCATTTTATTTTTCTCTTCACAAATGTAGAAAGCCATCTTTCCAATTAGAGAGGTGCTTTGCTCTCACTCAGAGCCTCATTCTTCAGAGCAGTTTCAGTTGCCAGCTCAGGGCACAGTGCAGCCATCCTGAGCGGTATTCGGTCTCTCTTGTCATTGCAAATGAACCAGAAAATCCTCTGAAGCGACAGGACCAGGCAGATCCGAGGCTGGAGTTCTTTTGTGTGCACATGTGTGTTATGCATAAGAAATCATTATCTTTTCTTAGGTCGAGATCATTTTCTTCTGTCTTTTACTGTGGACCTATAAATTTAATTACTTGACCATGACTGCTTTAATGAAAAAGTCTCACTTATCTCTAGAGGTTTCCTTTTTAAATTTCTAGAGATTAGGATTATCCACACAGCTCTTTTTATGGCCATATACTATATGGTTTCTATAATGACATAAAAACAAATTGCCTAGCTAATAGAAACTAACCATTTTCTTCATTTTTTTCCTAAGAAATCCCCCACAAAACCAAACCCACTGCCATGAACCTATTCTGACGCATAGTGATCCTACAAGCCGAGTTGAACTGTCCCATAGGGTTTCCAGGCTGTAAATTTTCAGAGAAGCAGATTGTCCCATCTTTCTCCCATCAAGTGGCTGCTGAGTTCAAACTGCTAACCTTTTCGTTAGCTGTGGAGTGCTTTAACCACCGCGCCACATTAATCATAAATGTCAGTAGCATTTCTAGATGACATCTTGACTTCTGACAAAAAGCCTTCATCTTGGTCCTTTAAATTCCAAGGTCAAGGAGAATGTAACAGTCAGAATAGTTATTAGCATTATTTTACCTTGACATTTCAGCCCTGCTTCCAGTTTAACATTCCACCCAGGCAATGAAGACGAATGTCATCTTTCAACTCACTGGAGGGAATTGCCCAAATTAAACCTGACTTAAAGGCTATTGGAAACGCTGAATTAATTTGCTGGTCTTCTTTAAAATAGAAAATATTTCATGAAGGAGAAGAATTTTCATTAAAAGCATTAAGGGCTTACCATGACATGAACAAGCAATTTTTTAATTGACTTTTTTCTCCTGGGGCTAGAATACTAATCACTGTGAGTCTTGGTCAGCCCGGGTCTCCCTGTCTGTGGGCATTCCTTTGGGAAGAGCCTTTTTCTTTTCCTTGTAGCTCAAAGGTCATCCTTAGAGTTTATGTCACATTAGAAATGGCTTTTAGAATCCTGGCTTTCTATGTAGCCGGCCTCCTGCTCCATAAACTCTTGATAACACTCCTCTTTCATTCACTGTTGTAACCTCCATCTCTTACCCACCTTCCTGCAGCCTCTCCGACTCCTCCCAAAACCTCACCCCCCCCCCAAAAAAAAAAAAACCTCACTCTAACCCCATTACCAAGGAGCTCTGGTAGTGTAGTGGTTACAAATTGGGCTGTGAACCGCTAGGTCAGCAGTTTGAAACTACCAGCTGTTCCGCAGGAGAAAGATGAGGCTTTCTGCTCCCGTAGAGATTTATAGCCTCGGAAACCCTGTACAGGGTCGCTATGAGTCAGAACCAACTCCATGGCACACCACCACCACCAATCCCATTACCAGTGAGTTGATTCTGACTTATGGCAAGCCCATGTGGCACAGTAGAACTTCTCCTTGTGGTTTGTTTTTGTTTTGCTGTATTTATAGAAGCAGATCACCAGAAATTTCTCTTACCGCAACACTGGGTAGGCTTGAACTGCTAATCTTTAGGTTAATAGTCAAGTACTTTTCCCCTCCCCACCTCTGAGTTTCTCTTTAAGAACCAGGCTAAGGTTTTTGGTGTACATTCTAATAAAAAAGTACAAAGGCTCTCTATTTCTACATTAAGAGTCCCAATGGTATGGTGATTAATCTCTTGGCTGCTAATTGAAAAGTTCAAACCCATCAGCTGCTCCATTGGGAGAAAGAAGTGGCAATCTGTTTCTATAAAGATTATAGCCTTGGAAATCCTATACGGCAGTTCTACGGGGTCCTATGGGGTCTCGAAGAGTCAGTAAGGATACATGACAGTAGGTGTTAGGATTCCTACATTGACAAATTAAGGGGTGGTGAGATGTTTTCTATAAATACCATGAGGACAAAGACCTGGAATCTCTGGTGCCTGTAACAGAGCCAGCCTGACATTTAGCAGATAGCTACAGTGCAGAGGAGAGGTGGGGAGGCCATGAAAACAGACTGGGATTGGGAGCTCTGGAACCAGACAGACCAGGATTTGATCCCAGCTTTACCATCCATTGGCCTTCTGTCATTGCAAGTAATTGCACTTTCTAGCCTCCATTTCTTCATCTGAAAAATGGGGATCATGGCACCTACTTCCTGGGGCCTTTGTGAGGATTCAGTAAAACAATGAACATCAAGTTCTTAGTCCTGGGCCTGGCTCACAGTGAGCCTTTCTTGGTTAGGTAGAGGTGGGTCAGTGTTGACACTCTGTCTTCTGTCAGTTGCCCTGGGATGTGGGGAAAGCAATGAATACCCAAGTCACTCTTGGTTTGAGGATTCTACTTGATTGCATCCATTCAATTTCCAAGCTTTGATTGTGAGGGTGTAGGACCCTAACCTCTTCCCTAGAATTCTCAGACAAAATTCCTAAACCCACTCTGCTTACATAGGATGGAATTGCATTTCAGGCAAATATCTTGGCTTGCTCCCTGATGCGCATTTGAATCTTGGATGCCAGTCTATTTGAACCTGGATCTTACCTTTCCTGTTTTCAGTTTGGGTCCCCCCTTCCACCCTCCCCCAACCCCTCCTGACAAGTAGCTGGTCCATCTCCCTGAAACTTGTCTTTTGGGTCTAATTCTTTATAGTCATTCTTTCTTATTGCCACCTGCCTCTCAGTGTTGCCTTCAGTTCCTTACCTGAACAAAGCTACTTGACTTGTAGGTGGACTTGTTCTAACTTCCAGTAGTCATAATAACAAATGCCTTGTCTTCCTCAATGCAACTTCTTAAAATAAGCAAATACTATGACATATGTTTAAGCTCATTAGCTGCTCCTTGGAAACCCTATACAGGGTTGCTATGAGTTGGAACCACTTCACGGCTCTTAACAAACAACAACAATGACATCTATTTCATACTCAAAATCCATTGCCATTGAGTTCAGTTCCAACTGATGGTGACCCTATAGGAGAAAGTAGAACTGTCCTATGGGGTTTCCAGGGCTGTAAATCTTTATGGAAGCCATCTTTCTCCCACGGAGCAGATGGTGAGTTCAAACTGCTGACCTTTTGGCTATTAGGTGAGCACTTAACCACCTCACTGCCAAGGATGCAGAAATATCTTTCACCATTGACATGGAAACAATGTTACCACTTAACTGTATGATTTTCATATTTTAAAAGAACTGAATGTTACAGATCCATTTAAACTCTCTTTCCAGGTCCCATAGATAATTTTTCTTCCTCCTTGGAGGGGCGCACTATGCTAAAGTTGGTCTTTGTTGTTTCTATGTACGTTTTTATACTTTTGCTAGTCGTTTAACTGTCCACCGATAACAATGCTGCATGTTTTCTATTTTAAAATTTTATGTAATTTAAGAGCTTGTGTATTATGCAGTCTCTGTTGTTGTGGTTAGGTGTTATAAAGTCCATTTTGATTCATAGTGACCCCAAGTGAAAGAACATCACCACCCATAGTGTTTTCTAGACTGTCACATGGAAGCATATCACCAAGACTTTCTCCTGCAGAGCCTCTGGGTGTGTTTCAATGACCATCTTCTCTGTTAGTTGTTGTTGTTGTTAAGTGCCATCAAGTTGGCTCCTACCCATAGCGACCTTGTGTAGGGTTTCCGTGGAGCAGCTGGTGAGCTTGAACTGCCGACCTTGCAGTTCAAACAGCTTTGCATTCTGGTGTATTAACCCACAGCGCCACACCAGGACTCCTCTCTGTTAGTAGCTGGGTGCATAACCATTTTTGTCATCTTAGCTCTTTATGCTCTCTGTATCTTTCTACAAAGCTGCTTTCTTTGCCTCATAGTTCTGCTCTCTAGATTTTGCCATTTCAAGGATAGTGTCACTCACCCCATTTCAAATACCATATGAAGGCTTACAGTTGTTTTGAGACACACACCAACAACACAAGTTGGTGTTAGTTACTGTTAAGTCAGCTCCAACTCACAGGGACAAAATGAAACATTGCCTGGCACTGCCCCATTTTCAAACCCTAATATTCTTTTGTGATCCATAAGGTTTTTACTGATTGATTTTCAGAAGTGGACCAGCAGGCCCTTCTTCCTAGTATGGCTTAGTCTGGAAGCTCTGCTGAAATCTGTCCACCACAGGCACCCCTGCTGGTATTTGAAATACTGGTAACAGAGACCTTCCAGCATCACAGCATCATGCAAGCCACCACAGTTCACCAAACTGAGGGATGGATGGGGACTAGCACAGGCAGCTGTACCTTCTTTCGCCTTTCAATAAAAATATAATGAACATTAACTTTGTGTCAAGCCCAAAGGATAGAACAGAGAATAACAGTGAACTAGGGAAAAGCCGTCAAGGAATGGGGAAGTGACTGGGTTTGAACATAATGCCGGCAGAGGTGGAAGCGTGTAAATGGGTGGTTTCTAGGGAGGCAGGAGGCACTATTGTTTGAGCCACTGTCTACAGTTCCTGGCATGCCAGCTCCATGGTGACAATGATTCTCCAATTCTAGGAGCTTCAGTGTCACCTGGAGGACCTGCTAATCACAGCCTGCTGGGCCTCATTCACATAGGTTCTGATTCAGAAGGTCTGTCTGGAACCCCAAATGTGCATTTCTACCTAGTTTCCAGCTAATGCTGCTGGTCTAGGGAACACAGTCTGAGGACCACTGATCTCTTGCATTGGATGACTCTTGTAGTTCCTTTGTATAATATATACATGTTTATGTGTGTGTATATATATATATATATATATATATATATATATATATATATATATATATACACACACACACACACACACATATGTGTTATTAAGTAACGTAGATTTGGTTCTGATCCATAGTGACCGTTTATAGAGTTTCCAAGGCGTGAATGGTGACTCTGAACCGCCAACCTTGCGGTTCAAACTGACCTTACAGTCCAGCGCATTGACCTACAGTACCACACAGACACACAAGTGTACATAACGGGCTTCAAAAAGTTCATGGAAAAATTCCAATCTTTTTTCATTCCATTTTTCCATGAATTTTTTTGAAGTCTACCCTCCTGTGTGAGTGTGTATGCGTATATATATGTTTGTGTGTGTGTATGCATACTTATACATATAATTATAGTTATATTTATGGTGGTGGTAGCTAATTGTGTGTTATGGAGTCAGTTCCAACTCACAGTAGTATTTTATAGGGTTTCCGAGGCTGTAAATCTTTACATGAGCAAAAAGCCTCATCTTTCACCCACCAAGCTGCTGGTAGATTTGAACTGTAGGCTTTGGGGTTAGCAGCCCAACTTGAAACCCACTATGCCCTTTGAAATTTTCTATTAAGGTCTTTAACTCCTCATTTCTTCCTTTTTTTTTTTTTTTTTAGCATCTCTATACTGCAAAGCCATTTGAACTGCAAGGTTGGCAGTTCAAGCTCACCAGCTGCTCCTCAGAAACCCTATAAGGGTCGCTATGGGTCGGAGTCAACTCAACGGCACTTAACAACAACAACACTGGAAAGCAAGTTTCAGAGTCTCTTCTGACATCCATTTTGGATTTTGCCTTCTTTCTTGTCTTCTTAATGACCTTTTGTTTTCTTCCTGTATGATGTTCTTGATGTCATCCCACAACTCTTCTGGTCTTTGATAATTAGTGTGTAACGCATCAAGTCTGTTCTTCAGATGATCTCTAAATTCAGGTGGGATATGTTTAAGGTCATATTTTGGCTATTGTGGACTTATTTTAATTTTCTTCAGTTTCAGCCTCAACTTGCATATGAGTAATTGATTGTCTATTCTACAGACTGCCTTGTCTTAACTGATGATATGGAACTTTTCCACATTGTGTTCCTGCAGATGTAGTCAACTTGATTTCTGTGTGTTCCATTTGGTGAGGTCCATGTGTATAGTTGTCTTTTATATTGTTTAAAACAGATATTTGCAGTGACTAAATTACTGGTCTTGCAAAATTCTATCATGCGATCTCTACCATCATTTCTGTCACCAAGGTCATATGTTCCAACTACTGATTCTTCTTCTTTGGTTCCAACTTTAGCATTCCAATCTCCAGTAATTGTCAATACATCTTGATCAATTTCAGACTGAAGACGCTGGTAGAATTCTTCAGATTCTTCATTACTGACTTTAGTGGTTGGTGTGTAAATTTGAATAATAGTGGTACTAAGTGGTCTTCCTTGTAAGTATATGGATATTATCCTATCACACACAGTGTTAGACTTCAAGATAGATCTTAAAATGTTCTTTGGATGATGAATGCTATGGCATTCCTCTTCAATTTGTCATTTATGGCATAGTAGATCATGTGATTGTCAGACTCAAAATGGCCAATACCAGTCCATTTCAGCTCACTAATGCTTAGGATGGAGTTCTGGTGTGGCACTGTAGGATAAGCACTAGACTGCAAAGTCAGTCTGACCTGCAAGATCGGCAGTTCAAACTCACCAACTCCTCCTTGGAAACCCTTTACATGATCACTATAAGTCTGAACTGACTCAACAGCACACAACAACAACAATGCCTAGGATGTTGATCACTATGAGTTCCAGTTCATTTTTTGGCAACTTCCAGTTTTCCTAGATTTATACTTCATATGTTCCATGTTCCAGTTATTAATGGATGTTTGCAGCTGTTTTTCCTCATTTTGAGTTGTGCCTCATGAGCAAATGCAGGTCCTGAAAGCTTTACTCCATTCGCGACATCACATGTAACTCTACTTTGAGGAGACAATGCTTCCTGAGTTATATTTTGAGTGCCTTCCAACTTGAGGGCCTCATCTTCTGGTACTATATCTGACAAAATTCTTGCACTATTTATAATACTATTCATAATTACCTGACAGTGTTCCATGGCTATTCAAAAGGTTTCCGTGACTAACCATTCAGAGGTAGTGTGCCTCTTCTTCTTTCTAGTCTGTCTTTGTCTGGAAGCTCCACTAAAACTTGCTCACCATGTAACTCTGCTAGTATTTAAAATACCAGTGCCACAGCTTCTAGCATCACAGCAACACGACAAATGGAAAGACAAGTGGTGGATCTATAGTCATAGTTAAATACACACACACATATATGGTGTCAATTTTCAGAGGAATTGAAAAAAAACCAACAACAAACATGTGTGTCATACCCTGAGGTCCAAAATTTTTGCTCTGATTAGTTTTTTTGTTTTATTTTTTCATGGCTGGATTTGGAGGTTTCAGTGGTTCTAGACCAGGCTTTTATGTGAATTTACCATTCCCACACCATGCAAAAAGGGTAAGACAAAAGCCCACTCCTGTACACATGACGAGCTAGAGTTTTTATTTTTCACTGGTTCTCTTTCTCCATTTATTGTGGCAAGTTTTCTTAATGATTTCTGGGACTGTGGGTACAGTTTTCCTCCATCCCTTTTAGTGACCAGGAGACCTGTTTGTTGTTGTTGTTATTGTTAAGTACCGTTGAGTCGGTTCCAACTCATAGTGACCCTGTACAAGGTTTCCGAGGCTGTAAATCTTTACGGGAGCAGAAAGCCTCATCTTTCTCCCTCGGGACAGCTGGTAGTTTCGAACTGCTGACCTTGAGATTCGCAGCCCGATTCGTAACCACTACGCTACCAGAGCTCCTTAGGAGACCTATTTGCTTAGCATTATTCCCTTCCTCACCTTCCGTAGGCAGAGCCTCTCCTCTTACCCCATGGGCATAAGACTGTTTCCTTCAATCCATCAAACACTGTCTTTGTTATATGGTGCTGCTAACAGAAATACAACAAGTGAGTGACTTTAACAGATGGAAATTTATTTTTTGGCAAGTTAGGTGACTAGAAGTCTGAATTCAGGGCCCTGGTTCTAGGGAAGTTGTTCTCTCTCTGTAGACTCTAAGGGAAGTTCTTCTCTCATTTCAGCTTTTATTCCTTGTTGTTGTTGTTAATTACCCTGGAGTCAGTTGTAACTCATAACAACCCTGACAGGGTTTGCAACGAGTGATTGATGTGTTTGAACTGCTGACCTTTTGGTTAGCAGCCCAATGCATAACCCACTATGCAACCAGGGTTCCTTAAGGAGCAATTGTTGTTGTTGGTACTCTTATACCTTATAGAAATGCTACCATTGGACTTTTGCTATAAAAGGTGATGTGGTAGGCATAGGTATAAGGGTTAGGATTTACAAGGCATATTTTTTAAGGGCACAATTCAGTCTATTAACACTTTTCGTGCATCCACATTCCTCCTTTTAACTTTCATAGGGCAATCTTATCTACCTCATGTCACAGATAAAACCCTGAAGCTTAGACAGTTTAAATTAGTAGTGCATTGCTAATAAGTAAAGGAAATGTCTTGGACCCTAAGTCCAGAGTTTCTTCCATACCACCACAACCCCTTTTATAGCCAAAGTCCAATGATAGCATTTTTATAAGGTATAAGTGTATCATTATAACTCATAAAAATATCACTTTGTAAAAAAAGTCATGGGATATGCTTGAAGACTTTCCAAATTTCAGGGAACACTGCTAAAATTCTCTCAAGTAAAACTGTGAGCTGCTGTCAGGGGCACCAGATTTGACTGTTTCCCTTCTGTGGATCCAAAACCATCATTTGAAAACCCGAGAAAACTTTCTCTTCCACACCTTTCTTGTTATCACTCCTAAGAGACAGATTTTCATTTATGTTTATGCCTGAGATTTAACAGAAATTCTCTCTTTTCTTCTAGTAGATTTTAGTGCCAGCATCCAGAGGATTTTCCTCATTAGGATATAATCTTGGAACACTTTATTATGGAATAAGAATTATCCATTTGGTTATACAATTTCGGTACTTAGCTTGAAAATAGATTTTGAAACGGATTTTTCTTCTTATATCCACCTGCTTGGATATAAGGAACCTTCCTTCTGGAGAGGAAAACCAAAAAACGCAAACCAGTACCACTGAGTCAATTCCAACTCAGGACAGCCCTGTGTATTTCAGAGTAAAATTGTGCTCCATAGGTTGACTTTTTTTTTTTTTTTTTTTTAGTTTTTATTGTGAATTGAGTGATAGTTTACATGGGGGAACATCAGTTCATTTCACTGTCATGATTACAATCCCCTGCATGCTTCATCTATCAACAGTATTTGCTTATAGTCCCTTTGTTTTTTTTTGTTTTTTTTTTGTATGTGCACCAAAACACTCAGGAATATGCAATCATTCAAACAGCCAAAGGCATACCCTACCCCTCAGCCACCAGCACACATCCCTTCATCTTCCATGTGTCTAGAACCTGGATGACTTTTAATGGCTGATTTTTAAAGGTAGATTGTCAGCACTTTCTTCTGAGGTGTCTCTGGGTGGACTCAAACCTTCAATCTTTTGGTTCATAATCAAATGCGTTAACTATTTGCACCACGCAGGCTTCCTCGTGTAGAGAAAAGCTGTTTCAATTTGATGTTGATGTGGTATTCATTTATGGCCTGGCCCTTGTGCATTTTATGTTCTGAAATCTGTAATCAAAATCTTATGATTCAGCCCAAGCCTGGTCAAGCAAACTCCTTCCAAGTGCTAACTCTAAAAGGGTCTGTATTTTCTTCTTTTAGACTCTCTCAACTCCTGTCCTGACTGTATCTCATTTCTATTCACCTCCAGTCTTTTTTGTCTTAATCTCATGTACATCTCCTGCAAACACCCTTGAGCCCCTGATTGTCTTAAAACTCATTTCTTGGCAGGTCTCAAGACAGTTGGAGTGGATTTGTTTTTGATTCCTATAACTACTTATCTTTCTTTCCTCACATCGACTGCTTCAGCTCTTGCAATGTACTGGACTTAACAATGTGTATTTGTGTACTAAGATTCTAGCCCTCATTCTGTTGTTGCTTATTCCATTTAACTCTGTTCTGATTTCTTTTTTGTCTTTTCTGTCAAAAGGGCTTGCCAGGCTGCTAGGTAATATGCTTCCATCGCCAAGTCTTTCTTTAATGAATAGAAAAGATGGTACCATTTGGCTTAATTGTTTAAAAAATAGTTTGAATTTTAATTAAGTAATACACAAACTTGTTATTAAAAAAAACAACACTGAAATTTTTAAAAATGTATTTTGTGAGCTGTTCTATAGATTTTCTGGAATGAGGTTACATGCAGATAAACAAATAAGATGTCTACATTTCCACTATTTCATTTGGTCTTTCTAATATTGGTATACGAAGCCCACGTTCACATCTATGTGCATAAGTACTTACCTGTTATTTGCTAATGCTTAATATGGACTCCTGGTGTGGTGCTGTAGGATCAACACTGGATTGCTAACCAGAAAGTCTAAGGTTCAAATCCACCAGCTGCTCCTCGGAAATCCTATACAGGGTTGCTATGAGCCAGAATTGACTTGACAACACATAACAATAATAATACTTAATATAATATTAAGGGGGCAGAGGTTGCTCAGTGGCAGGATTCTTGCCTTTCAGGCAGAAGATCTGGTTTGTCTTCCCAGCCATTGCACCTCACAATGTCTCAGTGGAGGCTTGCATGTTGCTATGATGCTGAACAGGTTTTGACAGAGCCTCCAGAGTAAGACAGACTAGGAAGAAAGGCCTGGTAATCACTTCTGAACTTACACTGGTCCAATCCCCAACAAGTCATGGGGATGATGCAGGATTATACAGCACTTTTTCCAATGTTGCATTGTGCATGGAAATCCTGGTGTGGTGCTATGGGATAATCCACCGGACCACGAGGCCAGTTTGAACCACAAGGCTGGTGGTTCAAATTCACCATCTGCTCCTCAGAAATCCTATACAGGGTCTCTATGAGTCAGAACCGACTTGATGACACTTAACAACAACAAAGTTGTGCATGACCATGGGTTGAGGGCCAACTTGATGGTAACTAACAATAACAAAATGCACAGAGTTACAATTTCAATATGTATTTAAGGCAGAAGGCCTTATTTTTTTTTACCTTTCCAGTACTTCAAAGCAACTTTGACCTGCTGACGGCTTCTTTATGCTCCTTGCTGCTAGAGTTACCACGTTCAGGTCATGCCGCTGGTATGTGTCCTCAGGTATGCATTACACTGTAGACAATCATATGAAAGAAAGCATATGTCTTTGGAGTAATGTCCTCTAATTATGCTTTCCTTAAATGTGAAAAAAACAAAACAAAGAACAAAAGCAAGGCTGGGGTTGAAGTCCACATGATCTTGTTAGTGTAAGAAGCATATATTCTGGGGATAAGATTCTTATGATTCAATAGTGAATAATTATTATCATGACTAACTGTGACTGTCACAGCTGTAAAGGTAGAAGGTTTGTAAGAAAAATGGGGGAGTAGCTAATTTTACAATCCAGAAACAGAGGACTCTAGGATCATCAAGGGAGAAGAGAAGAAGCAGGACCTTATCCAGAGATGGAAGCAGAGATGAGGACATGGAGAGAGGGAGCAGCTGAGGACTCTAGACTCATAGAAAGAGAGGGACTGAGTACTGGTGGCCAGGAGGCAGGCTTGCAGAATGTGCCCTTTGGTTGTTTAAATGAATATATATGCCTGAGTGTTCTATGTACATCCCTCCCCCCTAAAGACAAAAACAGAGGAAATGAAAGCAATTACTGTTGAATGATGATGCATGGAGGAGATTGTAATCATTGCAATGAAACAATGGTGTAAAGCGGATGTTCTCAATGTAAATTATCACTCAGTTCACAATAGAAAAAAAAAAAAAAAAAGAAGCATATCTCCACCCATTGTGTTGGTGACAACTTGCTGAGAGGGCATGAGTGGAATGTTGCCAAAACAACTTTGCAAAGGTGTCTCTTTTAGAGGACAGAGGACAGCACATCTGCTAAGTACTGTCAGAACTTTAAAGGTAGAAGTTTTGTAAGAAAAACAGGGGAGTAGCTAATCTTACAGTCCAGAAACAGAGGACTCTAGGACAATCAAGGGAGAAGAGATCATTAACTCTGGTTTCTCTGTGTTGCCCAGATACACAGCCATCAGCCTGCTAGGGATGACCTTAGAATGCTAGGAATAAGTTTGATTGTCTCACATGATTTAAAGCTTCTTGGGAAATTCGGGTAATTATTTCAAACGGCAGGGAGTTCGTTTTAAAATGGCAGGGGAGATGTAAAAAAGTCAGAAACATAACAACATTTGGATCGTTTTGAAGTGCATCTATTTTTGTTTTCTGTCTGAGACTAAAATGCTCTTGGCAAAGCCTGTCCCTGAAATGATAAATATCTTTAAGTCATGGAGTCCAGAAGAAGAAAGAGGGGAGGTGAGAATGCGCTGGAACTAAAGTGGGGAACTCAAGTCCAGATTTAAATATTTGCCTGGCACTTTGCGAGTGAGAAAAGTCTTGGACAAAATAGAACTTTCTTTACATAGAAAACAAAAGCCAAAACATGGGTATTTGTTTTTTTAAAAAAAAAAACAAAAAACTTTTTATTGTGAGTTGAATGAAGGTTTACAGAAAAGATGATCAGTTTTACGTTCAACAAATCATATACTTCATTTCATTACAATGATTGCAATCCCCTCCATGCACCATCAGGTAACAGTATTTAGCTCCGTTCACTTTAACTCTTGCATTCCTTCCTGTGTTTCCCTCTATCTTCATCTTTTCTCTGCCAACCTCCCTCTTGTTGTATATTGCCTTCTGGTTACTTATGTTAACATGTATCTAAGCTCTGGTAGCGTAGTGGTTATGAATTGGGCTGCTAATCTCACGGTCTGCAGTTTGAAACTACCAGCTGTTCCACAGGAGAAAGATGAGGCGTTCTGCTCCCTTAAAGATTTACAGCCTCGGAAACCCTGTACAGGGTAGCTATGAGTCAGAAATGACTTCATGGCACATAACAACAACCACCCTCTAGTCAGTTAATAATTTTTCTCCCCCACTCCCCACGCCCAGTAACCATAATATAATGTTTCTTTTATCAAGAAAACTTCTTAAATTTTTACAACAGTGGTCTCATACAATATTTGCCCTTTTGAGATTCACTAATTTCACTCAGCATAATGCCCTCCAGGTTCATCCATGTTGTGAGGTGTTTTTCAGATTCCTCATCATTCTTCTACATTGTGTAATATTCCATTGTGCATCTTTACCAAAGTTTGTTTATTCATTTTTCTGTTGATGGGCATTTAGGCTATCTCTACCTTTTTGCTATTATGAATAGTGTTGCAATGAACATGGGTGTACATATTTCTTTTCTTGTCATGGCTCTTATTTTCTTAAGATATACAACAAGTAGGATTATTGGATCATACAGTATTATTCAAGCTTTATGAGAAAGTACCATACCATTTTCCATTGTGATTGTACCTTTTACAGTCCTACCAGCAGGATAAGAGGGTACCAGTTTTTCCCTGCCCTTACCAGCATATGTTATATTCTGTTATTAATTTTCTGTTATTAATGCTGGAGTAAGATGATATTTCAGGAGCATAGTGACTCTGTAAAATAAGCACTGAATATTGAACCATAAGGTCACTGCTGGAGCTCACCAGCCACTCCATGGGAGAATGGTGAGACTTTCTGCTCATATAAAGAAGTGCAGTCTCTGAAACCTTACACAGGGTCACTAGGAGTCAGAAATGATCCAACAGCACACAACAACAACAACAGGATGGTATATTTCATTGTTGTTTTGATTTGCATCTCTTTAATGGTTAATGATGGTTTTTGGCCATTTGAATGTCTTCTTTGACGAAGTGTCTGTTCATGTCCTCTGCCCATTTTTAAATTGGATTATTTGTCTTCTTGTTGATGTGTTGAAGTGTTCCATAAATTTTAGAAAGTAGTCCTTTGATATGTCATTGCCAAAAATCCCAGTTCGTGGGTTCTTTTTTTTACTCTTTTGGTGAAGTCTTTGATGTACATAAGTGTCTAATTTTAGGAGGTCCCTGTCACTTATTTTGTCTCCTTTTTGCATGTTTTCAGTTGTGTTTGATAGTGTATTTGTGCCATGTATCAAAGCCCCTAAATTTTTCCCTTATTCAACCTGTATGCTGAGCAAATAATCCGAGAAGCTGGGTTATATGAAGAAAAACATGACATCAGGGTTGGAGGAAGACTCATTACCAACCTGTGATACACAGATGATACAACCTTGCTTGCTGAAACTTGAAGAGGATTTAAAATATTTACTGATGAAGATCAAAGAGCACAGCCTTTGGTATGGATTGCATCCCAATGTAAAGAAAACAAAAACCTCACCACTGGGCCAATAAACAACATTTTTATCAACAGAGAAAAGATTCAAGTTGTCTAGGACTTCATTCTTCTTGGAAGCAGCAGTCAAGAAAACAAACGACGTATTGCTTTAGGCAAATCTGCTGCACAAGACCTTTTTAAAGTGTTGAAGAGCAAAGATGTCAGCTTGAGGACTAAGGTGCGCCTGACCCAAGCCATGGTATTTTCAATAACCTCATATGCATGTGTAAGCTGGACAGTGAATAAGGAAGATCATAGAAGAATTGATGTTTTTGAGTTATGGTATTGGAGGAGAATATTCAAAGTGCCTTGAGCTGCTAATAGAATCAATCGATCCGTTTTGGAAGAAGTGCAGCCAGAGTGTTCCTTGGAGGCCAGGATGACCAAACTTCGTCTCTCATACTTCGGACCAGTATGAGAGGGACCAGTCACTGGAGAAGGATATCATGTTTGGTAAGGTGGAGGGTCAGAGAAAAAGAGGAAGACCCCCAGTGAGATGGATTGGCCAAGTGGCAGCATCAATGGTCTCCAGCGTGGCAACAATTGTGAGGTTGACCTAGGATTGGGCAGTGTTTCATTCTGTTGTGCATAGGGTTGCTATGAGTCGGTACCAACTCAATGGCACCTAACAAGAAGTTGGTCCCTATTTTTTCACTGATCATTTTTAAAGGTTTAGACTTTATAGTTAGGTCTTTAATCCATGTTGATTTCATTTTGGTATATGGTGTTAGACATGCATCTTGCTTTACTTTTCTGCAAATGGATTTCCAGGTTTGCTAGACCCATTCATTGAAAAGACTTTCATCCCCATTTAATGCATTTTGGATCTTTATTGATCAACATACAGTAGGTGAATGGATTTACTTCTGGGTCCTCAATTCTGTTCTATTGATCTATGTGCCTTTCATTGTACCAGTACCAAACTGTTTTGACTACTGTGGATGTGTAGTAGGTTTTGAGATAGGGAAGTGAGAGACCACCTGCTTTGTTCTTCAATGTGGATTCAATGGCACTTAACAGCAACAACAAAAACAACCCACAAGCAGGGTGTATCCCTCCATTTCTGCAGTTCTCTTTTGGTTTCTTGTAGTGTTTTAGAGTTTTCATATGATGGTGGTGGTGGTAGTGTGCTGTAGAGTTGGTTCAGACTCATAGAGACACTGCATAGGCTTTCTAAGGCTGTAAATCTTTACGGGAGAAGAAAGTCTCGTCTTTCTCTTGTGGAAAAGCTGGTAGTTTCAAAATGGTGACCTTGAGGTTAGCATCCCAAGTTAATAGCCACTATGCTACCAGAAGGCCTTAGTTTTTGTAAAGGTCTTTTGTTTCTCTGGATACATTTATTCTCAAGTATCGCATCTGTTGGGTTGTTGTAAATCGTATTGTTTTCCTGATTATTTCCTTTTCAGAACTCTCTTTATTAGTGTAAAGGAATCCAACTGATTTTTGTATGTTGATCTTTTACACTGTCATTTTGCCAAATCTATCATTAAGTTTCAATAATTTTCTTTTTGAGTCTTTGGGATTTTCTATGTATAGGATGGTCTCATCTGCAAATAAGGAGAATTTTACTTCTTCTTTGCCAATTTGGATGCCTTTCATTTCCCTTTCTTGACTTATAGCTCTAGCTAAGACTTCCAGCACAATATTGAATAGGAGTGGTGATAAAGGGCATCCTTTTCTGGTTCCTGTTTGCTAATGGAATGCTTTCAGTTTCTCATTGTTGATAGTGATGTTGGCTATTGGTTTTGTATGTTGTTGTTAAGTGCCGTCGAGTCGGTTCTGACCCATAGTGACCCTGTACAGGGTTTCTGAGGCTATAAATCTTTATGGGAGTAGAAAGCCTCATCTTTCTCCCGGAGAGTGGCTGGTAGTTTTGAACTGCTGACCTTAATGTTCACAGCCTGATTTGTAACCATTATGCTACCAGAGCTCCTTTGTTGGTTTTGTATACATGCCCTTAATTATGTTGAGGAATTTCCCTTCTATTCCTATTTTGTTGAGTGTTTTTATCAGGAAAGTGTGTTGGATCCTGTTCAACAATTAATATGATCATACTGATTTTTTTCATTATTTTATTTATGTGGTGGATTACACTGATTATTTTTCTAATATTGAACCATCCCTGCATATCTGGTATGAATCACACATGGTCATGTTGGATTCTATTGGCTAAGAGTTTATTGAGAATTTTTTCATTTATGTTCACAAAGGGCGTTGGTCTATAATTTTCTTTGCCTGTAATGTTTTTGCCTGGTGTTAGTATCAGAGTTATGCTTGCTTCATAAAATGAATTTTCGAGTTTTCCATCCTTTTCTATATCATGGAATAGTTTGAGTAGAATTGGAATCAGTTCTTTTCTGAATGTTTGGTAGAAGTCACTAGTAAAGCCATGTAGGTCCAGACAATTTTTAATTGGGAGTTTTTAATGACTTGGTCAATTTACTCTCTTGTTATAGGCCTGTACAAGTTTTCTATTTCAGTCTGTGTTAGTTTCGGTACGTCATGTGTTTAGAAATTTGTCAATTTCTTCTAGATTTTTCAACTTTATCGTTGTACAATTCTTCATAGTATCCTGTTATTATCCTTTTCATTTCAATTGGTTCTGTTGTAATGTCACCCAAATTAGGTCTTATTCAAGTTATTTGTATCTTTTACTTTTCTTTTGTTAGATTTACCAAAGGTTTATAAATTTTACTAATCTATTCAAAGAATCAACTTTTTGTCTTGATTCTTTCTATTGTTTTTTATGTTCTATTTCATTTATCTCTGCTGTAATATTTTTTAAAAGACTTATTGTGAATTGAGTGAAGATTTACAGATCAGATCATCTCTTTTATATTAAACAAATCATATACTTTGCTTTATTTCAATGGTTGCAATCCCCTCCATATACCATCAGTTAACAGTATTTACCGCTATTCCCTTTAGCTCTTACACTTCTTCCGGGTCTCCTGCTGCCTTAATCTTTCCTCTGTCAACCTCCCTCTTTTTGTAGGCTTCCTGTCTCTTCCCCTATGTTAACATGCCTCCCATGTTAATTCCTGTATGCCTCCCATGAATAAGTCTCTCCCACCTCTTTGCTCCCATAACCATCATAGAATGTTTCTTTTATCAAGAAAAACTTTTTACATTGGTCTCAACAATATTTATCCTTTTGTGATTGACTGATTTCACTCAGCATAGTGTCTTCCAGATTCATCCATGTTATGAGGTGTTTTGCAGATTTATCATTATTCTTCAGTGATGCATAGTATTCCATTGTCATATGTACCAAAGTTTGTTTAGCGCTTCTTCTGTTGATGCACAGTTAGGCTCTCTCCATTTTTTTATTGTTGCCAATTTACTGCAGTGAACATGGGTGTGCATATATCTATTCATGTCACAGTTCTTATTTCTTGAAGCTATATACTAAGTAGAGGGATTGCTGGGTCATATGGTATTTCTATTTCCTGCTATTTGAGAAAGTGTCATATATTGTTTTCCACAGTGGTTACACCATTTTACAGTCCCACCAGCAGTGTAAGAGGACCCCAGTCTCTCCACATCCTTACTAGCATTGATCATTTTCTGTTATTTTAAACTTTGCTATTAATGCTGAAGTAAGTTGCTATCTCATTGTTGTTTTATTTGCGTCTCTAATGGCTAATGTTTGTTGGCTGCCTGAATGTCTTCTTTGGTAAAGTGTCTATTTATGTCCTCTGCCTATTTTTTAATTTGATCATTTGTCTTCTTCTTGTTGAGGCGTTGAAGTTTTTTATAAATTTTGGAGCGTAGCCCTTTGTCTGATATGTCATTGCCAAACATTTTTTCCCAGTTTGTGGTTTCTTGTTTTACTCTTGGTGAAATCCTTTGATGTACTTAAGTGTTTAATTTTTAGCACGTCCCAGCCATCTATTTTGTCTTCAAACTGTTTGTATGTTTCAGTTATGTTTGGTAGTGTATTTATTCTACTCCTTTGCCCTTTCAGATTATTGTCTATTTCTGATATTCTGTTATTGATCATTTGGACCTCTTTCTGTAGATTTTGGATTTTTCCAATGCTGTATCTATCTTATTTGATTGTTCTTGTAGTGCTTTCCTGACTTCTTCCTTATTTTTCTCAACTCCATTGTAAAATGTTTTGAAACATTCTGTAATCATTTTTCTGAATTCCTTCTCAGGCATTTCCAAGGCCTGCCCTCTTTCCAGAATGGAGTCCATGTCTACCTCTAGGTCATTTGTCTCAGACATTTTATCTTGTTTCTGGACATGTGCTGATATGGTCATCTGCTTTTGCTTCTTGGACATGTTTAGTGTTTATCTGTGGCCTTAATACTTAATT
>NW_006408558.1:4399552-4410984 GCF_000296735.1 Chrysochloris asiatica | reverse complement strand
AAAAAACCTTCAGGGCCTGCCTTTGGGCTGAGTATCTGTGCACAGGTGTGGCAGAAGAACCCACCAGTGGTAAGGGTAGGGGCTGTCCACTTGCTCAGGTTCCCCCTCTAGTTACCAGAAAGGAGGTGGGCAGTCAGCACACCAATGACCAGATACCCCCCAAAAAAGAAAAGAAAATCAGAACAAAGCAAAATTGACAAAGTGTATTGTCTACCTTTGCTCCAAGGTTCCCGCGGCGTTTTTCCGTGGGGTTTCTTCTCCCCCCACTTGATCTTGCCATTTGGTCTCACCCAAGATGGCTCAGGGCCTCTGAGGCCAGCCCGGCAGATTCCAAAGTACACAATTTTTTACTTCAGCTTCAAGTTCTATAATCTATAAGCCTTCAAGCTTTCAAAATATTCCTATCTTTGTGGTTCCGAGTTTTGGAGCTCTGCCCTGGATCTGCTTTGCCTGGTATTCTGTGGTATGGCTGACGAAGAACTTCACTGCACCTCCAACCTAGCCGCCATCAAGCCCCGCCTCCTCGGAAGCTGGTAGGGTATTTATGTCATGTATCAGAGCCCCCAAATTTGTGCTTATTTTTTGTCATTGATGATCTTTATAGTTATAGGCTTTATGTTTAGGTCTTTAATCCACATTGAGTTAATTTTCGTATACAATGTAAGATGGTTCTTGTTTAATTTTTATGCAAATGGTTTTCCAATTTTGCCAGCACCATTTGTCTATGGACATACCTCCCTGAATGTGCCCGATCTTGTCTGATCCTGGAAGCTAAGCAGGGTCGAAACTGGTTAGTACTTGGATGGGAGACCTCCTGGGATTACTGGGTTCTATAGGCTTTAAGTAGTCCTGGTGTGGTGCTGTGGATTAATGCGCCAGACTGCAAAGCCGTTTTAACTGCAAGGTTGGTAGTTCAAGCTCACCAGCTGCTCTTTGGAAACCTTACACAGGGTTGCTATGGGTCGGGATGGACTCGACGGCACTTAACAACAACAACATAGGCTTTAAGGAGTCTTGGTTTGTCTTGGTTCTGTAGGATAAACACTTGACTTTAAGGCTGGTTTGAACCACAGGGTCGGTGGTTCCAACTCTCCAGCTGCTCCTTGGAAACCCTATACAGAGTTGCTATGAGTCAGAACCAACTCGGCAGCATTTAACAACATCAAAAACATTTGTTAAAGAGACTGTCTCTTCCCCATTTAATGTATTATGATCCTTTGTCAAAGATCAGCTGATAGCAGGTGAATGGATTTATTTCTGGGTTCTCAATTCTGTTCCATTGATCTATGTGTCTTTCATTGTACCAGTACTAAGGCTATTTTGACTATGGTGGCTGTGTAGTAGGTTTTGAGATTGGGAAATGAGAAGCATCCTACTTTGTTCTTCTTTTTTAATAATGCTTTGCTTAACTGGGATCTCTTTCAGTTCCATATAAAGTTAGTGATTCATTTTTCCACCTATTTAAAGAATGATGTTGGCATCTGGATTGGAATTGTATTTGATCTATTGATTGCTTTGGATAGTTTTGACATTTTCACAACGTTGAGTCTTCAAGCAGGGTAGTTTTTTTTCATTTCTGCATGGTTTTTTGTTTGTTTGTTTGTTTGTTTTCAGTAGTATCTTGTAATTTTCTTTGTTTAGGTCTTTTGTTTCTCTGATTAGATTTATTCCCATGTATTTCATCTTTTTGGTGGTTATGGTAAATGGTATTGTTTTCCTGATTTCCTTTTCAGAGCTCTCTTTATTAGTGTAAAGGAATCCAACTGATTTTTGTATGTTGATCTTTTATTCTGCTACTTTGCCAGATCTATCCATGAGTTCCAATAATTATCTTCCTGAGTCATTTTCTATGTGTAGGCTTTTCTATGTATAGGATCATACTGTCTGCAAATAGGGGGAGTTTTACTTCTTTGCCATTTTGGATGCCCTTAGTTTCCTTTTTCCTCTTTATAGCTCTAGCTAAGACTTCCAGCACAATATTGAGTAGGAGTGGGAGTACTAATAAAGTCTGGTTCCTGTGTCCAAGGAGAAGGCTTTCAGTTTCTCACTATTGAGAGTGATGTTTATTGTAGGGTTTGTGCATATACTCTTAATTATGTTGAGGCATTTCCCTTGTATTCCTATTTTGTTGAATGTTTTTATCAGGAAGGAGTGCTGGATTTTGTCAAACATCTTATTTGCATCAATTGATATTATCATATGATTTTCCCCTTGGTTTTACTTATGTAATAGATTACATTGATGGCTTTTCTAATATTGAACCATCCTTGCATACCTGGTGTGAATTCCACTTGGTCATGATGTATTATTTTTTGATATACTGTTGACTTCAATTGCCTAGGTTTTTATTGAGAATTTTTGCATCTATGTTCATGTGGGAAAGTGAGCTATAATATTCTTTCTTAGTGATATCGTTGTCTGGTTTTGATATCAGAGTTATGCTTGCTTCATCAAATGAATCTGGAAGGTTTCCATCCTTTTCTACATTCTGGAATAGTTTGAGTAGAATTGGTATCAACTCTTCTCTGAATGTTTGATAGAATTCACCAGTAAAACCATCTGGGTCTGGTATTTTTTCCGTTGGGAGTTTTTTAATGACTTTATCAATTTCTTATTTTGTTATAGTCTTGTTCAATTTTTCTACTTCAGTGTGTGTTAGTTTAGGTAGGTTGTGTATTTAAAGAAATTTGTCCCATTTCTTCTAAACTTTCAAATTTGTTTGAGTACAACTCATCACCGTATTCTGTTATTATCCTTTTTATTTCCATTGGTTCTGTTGTGACATTACTCATATAATTTCCTATTTGTGTTATTTTTATCTTTTCCTTTGTTAGATTTTCCAATTGTTTGTCAATCTTATTAATCGTTTCAAAGAACCAAATTTTTGTCTCATTGATTCTTTCTGCTATTTTTCAGTTTTCTATTTTATTTTTCTGTTCTACCCTGTATTATTTCTTTTCTCCTGGTGGCAGTAAGCTTACTTACTTGCTTTTTTCTAATTTCTGGAAATGTTGCTTTAGGTATTGGTTTTAGTTCTTTCTTCTTTTTGGATGTGTGTGTTTATTGCTATAAATTGCCCTCTGAGCACTGCTTCTGCTGTGTTCAAAAGGCTTGGTAAATTGTGTTTTCATTTTCATTTGATTCAAGGAACTTTTTGATCTTTAGGGGTCCTAGTGTGGTGCTGCAAGTTAATGTGCTGGACTGCAAGGTTGGTTTGAATGGCAAGGTCATCAATTCAAGCTCACCAGCCACTTCTGGGAAACCCTATACAGGGTCACTATGAGTTGAAACCAGCTTGATGGCACCTAACAACAACAACAACAGTACAGCTTTAAAGCAGGGTGTTGTTCAATTTCCATGTATTTGATGTTTTTCCTTGGTCTTCCTATTGCTGATTTCTAATTTTATAGCATTGCTATCTGAGGTGATGCTTCATAGTATTTTGATGTTTTTAAATTTATTGAGGCTTGATTTGTAGCCTAACATATGGTCTATTCTGGAGAATGGTCCATGTGCACCAGAAAGTGTATTTTTTTGTGCTATAAATGTTGTGTTGTTGTGGATTGAGTGCTCTGTCTATATTTATGAGGTCAAGTAGGTTGATTGTGTTATTTAGCTCTTCTGTGTCTTTGTTGAGTTTCTTTCTAGTTGATCTGACCTTCATCAAATGTGGTGTATTAAAATCTCCTATGCTGTGGGTTAATGTGCCAGACTGCAAAGCCATTTGAACTTCAAGGTTGATGGTTCAAGCCCACCAGCTGCTCCTCGGAAACCCTATACAGGGTCGCTATGGGTCGGGATCTACTTAACAGCACTTAACAACAACAACAATTATTATTATAGAGTTGTCTATTTCTTTCTTCAATTGTATTAGAGTTTAATTTATGTATTTTGAGGCTCTTTCATGGGAGGTACAGACTATGGTTATAGCCTCTTGTTAAGTGACCCATTAATCATTATATATAAAATGTCCTTCATTGTTTCTTATGCTGATTTTTGCCTTAAAGCCTATTTTATCAGAGATTACAGTGGCCACTCCTGCTCAGAAAAAGGAGGTATTTCTTGATACCAACTTATTTGACAATAATGTTGATTTCATCAACAGCCTTGCAAATGCATGAGAAGTGCCAGGGTTTCTACATCTTCAAATTAAGTGCTTCTGAAGTTCTTTCTAAAGCAGCACTCTGTCTTAGTCTGGAAGCTCCACTAAAACCTACCCTTCATAGGTGACCCTGCTGGTATTTGAAATGCCAGTAGTATAACTTCCAACTTCATAGCAACCTGCAAGCTACCACAGTATGACAAACTAACTGAAGACATTGAGGTCTTTTTTCCTGCAAAGCTATTGGGTGGATTTGAACCATCAACCTTTCCATTAACAGCCAACTGCTTAAATGTTGTGCGACCAAGTGCTTAATGGTTGAGTCAACTCTATGGCTATTTTTATTGTGCAGCAAAGGAAACAGAGGACCAGGTAGGTAAAATAACTCCACCACTGTTAGATAGCAAGTGAGTGAGAAAGCTGGGAAGGGAAGTTATGTTTTAGGCTAGTTCATCTCTATTGGATTTTCTGGGATGGGGATCCCACCATGGTGAGCAGGTGATAGTTTAACCACTGACTCTCAAACAAACAAAAGTAAACCATTCCTTTAGTAGCAATTTGCTAATTTCTGTTGCTCCATACTTCCTCTGTAGCTGATTTCAAGCTACCAGTAGAAAGTCAATGGATTAAAAAAACTTTCTGAAAACTTAATCAGGACAAATATTGTATGGAAATTCCAGAAGAAAGGTCTGGTGATCTCCTTCCAAAAAAATCAGACATTAAAAACAGCTCAGGCAGTGAGAGGACAGGTGCTAGGTTGTGAATTCAAATAAATAGTGAAATGAGTGGAATCTCTTTGTAAGATGGGTGAGGGGCAAAGGGAACACAGTTCCACTCTTACACACATGAAATATCTAGAATATGCAAATGCATAAAGACAGAAGTTTACTAGTGGCAACCCTATACAGGAGCACTATAAATCAGAACCGACTTGACAACATGCAACAACATTGGGGGAAGGTAGGTAGGTATAGGGCGTTGTTTTTAAAGTGGTTCTGAATTTTGGTTTGGGTGATGAAAAACTTTTGGGAAAGATAGTGGTGATATCTATTTGCACAACACAGTGAGTTTAATCAATGCCACTAGATTTACACTAAAAAATGGTTAAATTGACAAATGTTTGTTATGCAGTGACATCTGTGAGAACCGGAAGTCCGTGGGATGGCCACGTCTACCCTGATCTCACAAGTTTTCCATGATTGGCAGGGTGCTGTCTTACCACTTTGCTATTGCTGTTTACTCGAGGAAAATAAGAGTTTTCCTTCTCTGATAGGAAAGATGCAACAAGCCCATCCAGCCTCAGCAGAGGTGATGGAGGTTCCTGTCCACCTGGATGGAGCCATGTGTGATGATGAAAGTGTGATGAAGACCTTGCATAGGTCTGGGCTTTTGTAGTTTTTTTCTGTATATATTTTATTGCAATAAAAATTCAAAAGCAATGTAACCATCTGTTTCCAGCATCTGGTCTGTGTGTTTTCAGTAGCAACACCAAGAGAGAGGGGACACTAGGCATGCTGGGTCAAGCATGACTCACATTCCTTCTACGGGAAGTCTGAGGGGTTTTTCAGGGAGAGCTGGTCCTTTTGCAATTCTGATTTCCACTGAGAGAAGACCTCATTCAGTTTCATATTACATTAGGGATGAGAGCTGCCCTGGAGTGTGGGTGGGACAGGCAGTGGGCTCACCTGCAGTGAGGCCAATGAGCCAGGAAATGACACTTTCATCATCACAAATGGCTCGATCCAGGTGGACAGGAACCTCCATCACCTCTGCTGAGGCTGGATGGGCTTGTTGCATCTTTCCTGTTTCTGGAGGGTTCTCACTGGTCCCAGACACAATGATAAATAGCCTTTTGAGCTAACCCTAAAAGACTGAGAAGACAAATACACGTTGTTCATGGGGAAACAAGCCCGAGAACATACTTCATCTAAGAAAAATGTGATGGCCAATGAGCTATTTCGCTGGGTACTTACCAGCTTTATTTTGGACATTTATTTAGTCTTAAATAAAACAAACACACACACATACATATATAAGAGATATATATATGTACATATATGATATATGAACAGCTTACTAAAAGCAAGAAGAAAGTAATAGATGCTAGAATATTAGGGGAAGTCTTTTTTTAAACATTCTTTTCATAAGCAAAAGAGAAGAAACTATAAGGAGCTTCAAAAAGCTCATGTAAAGAAATCCATTATCTTTTCATTCCATTTTTCATGAAAAATAATCTGTATTTTTTTAATCACGCACACACAAAAAAAACACTATTGACATTTGTTATATATTGTCTATGCATAGAGAAATATTTCTGTAAATAATTAGGATTATACTGTGTATACAATTCTATAGTATTTATAATAGCTTTTTAAAAATATATATTTTGAGGATTAAGTCAACTAATTTATTAAAAAAAAAAACGTTAACACATTAATTAATTGTTGTTGTTGTTGTTAAGTGTCATTGAGTTAGTTCTGACTCACAGCGATCCGGTCTAGGATTTCCAAGCAGTGCTGGTGGGTTTGAATCACTGACTTTTCTGCTAGCAGTCCAGTACTTTGCAACAGTATCATATCCACTACATAAAAGTTAGCTATTATCATTATTATTTATTGATTTCTGCATGAAATTTTATAATCTACTTTTAAAACTCTATTATTGTGCTTAATCATTGTTACAACAATGAGATATAAATTGTATATACTTTATGTATAGAGATTTAGGGCTAAATTCAAATTAAGGATATATAGTGGTAGTGGTAACTGTGTGCCACTGAGTCAGTGCCGACTCGTTGGTTCGTTGGTTGGTGATATGCTATGGAGTCAGTTCCAACTCATAGGGACCCTGTATAGGGCTTCCAAGGCTGTAAATCTTTATAGGAGCAGAAAGCCTCATCTTTCCCCTGTGGAATGCCTGGTAGAACTGAACTGCTGATGTTGTGGTTAGTAACCCAGCTCATCATTCACTACACTATGTAAGGACACTTTAGGGATCTATATGAGATATTATATTTCAAATAATGGAAGTTACAGAATAACAAAAAGGTTGTTATTATTTTTAAAGAAAAACAAGCCAACAAACCCCCCATTCCACAAATCTGTATGTATACGATCAAGGGGGAATACAAGGACAGAGGCCTAATATGATCATAATAATGTTTACCAAAGGGACGTGGAATTGACTTTTTTTCCATGTTCTGGTTAGCATCAGTGTGCATTAACTCTTTGTACCACTGTTGTTGTTGTTAAGTGCTGTAGAGTCAGTCCCAACCCATAGTGACCCTGTATAGGGTTTCCAAGGAGCAACTGATGAGCTTGACCCACCAACCTTGCAGTTCAAACCAACTTTGCAATCCAGCACATTAACCCACAGCACCACACTGGAAGACCATCAATGGACTTAGCAAACAAGCTGTGGCCATCATTACTGGTCATTATTTTTAGACTATGAAATACTATTCCCTTCCCTTGATGTCCTCTCTTGGGATCACTGTGGTTCAGGAGACCATTTTAAGTTGAGCACAGAATATAAAATAGATTACAGATAGTCCATGAAGTGGGCCAACTTTCAGCTTGCTGGGCCATTTAGTTCTTCCGATGCTCAGATTTTCTATCTGTATGGTGAGTACACTGACATTTGTCTACCTCGTAGGTTTGTCAGGAGAACCACAGAAGATAAGTCCTAACACAAAAGTTGGCACAAGGTAAACACTCCAAAATGTATTCCTTGATCTGGATCTGCCCAATCTAGCCTACAGAGCTGTCATCAATAACAAAGGAGAAGCGAGTGTGCGTGTGCGTGGAGAGGTGTGAAGACTGATACCAAAGTGAGACAAGACGAGAGGGAACAAGGGGCTAGTGTGAGAACTGAGGGATTTGGCATCCACCTCACATCTTGGGTAGGTTCGATAGTGACTGTGTGTTATCATGGCACAAAGTTGAACCAAGTTTGAGAAATTAGTCAACTCCTCTAGTGGCCAGGAGAATGAGGAACTGGATGGAGTGAAGCACTCCAAAGGAATGTTTGGCACAGTGTCTTTATTTCCAGAACTTTCCAGTCCTGGCAGGTGTGAGATTGTGCAGTCACCCAGAGGCGTGCCAAGGAGATTCAGCGCTAACTGCTGAACATGAAGGGGGAAAGTCCCTCGGTGGGCTGTGTGTGCTGATACAGGCAAGTTACAATAAATAGCAGTTCCAGAAACACTTTGCAGGCAATGAGACTTGGCTAGTTACAGAGTCTGAGCATTTTGGCCAGCTTTTAAGTGTGGAACAAAGTGATGAGACAAAGCTTGTCTCTAGCATTCTTTTTACAAAGCTCTATGTGTACCAAGTATCTCTTAGCACAAGGTAAAAATATTTGAAAAGGAAAAAAATGTGCTGGTTTGTATTCATGAAGCTGAAGCTTTTAAATACCATCTCTTCCCCTACAGTCCTGTAGCCACCTAAAACACCATAAGGGTTCCAGTCTTCTTTCAAATCCAGTTTTAAGGATGTGACAAAGTTTTGTTGTTGTAGGCTTTGACCTTGAGTTAGAAATCTCCTTCTACACAGTTCCCAGTTCTAGTGCAGAAATGAAGGAACTGACCATGTCTGTTAGGGAAGGAGAGTGAGGCTGGGGCAGCCTAAGGTCCATAGGTGGGTCAAGATCAGAGGGCAAAGGACTGACCGAGACCAACTCACACCCTTTGATACCGAGTTCTGAGGTTGAAAACCTTTTCCTGGCCTGGTTCCTTTCCTACCCCTCTTTAATGTACCCCTTTCCTTATTTGATGATCTAATTCTCTCAAATTCAGGGATGATAGAAATCGTGTTAAATAACTGACCTCAAATACAATTCTCCCCCCTGTTCTCATATCCTGTGGTCAGCAGAGTTAGCAGTGGGCAGTCATTAATTAACCCTGCAGGACTTGCTGTTGCTGTTGGCTACAAACATCCAGAGGCTTTGGTACAGCAGCCAGAGTAGACACAGCTCTGTAGTTGCCCTGTTTATGGGAACTTTCAGAAAACTAAAAGGTACTGTGCGTTAAGCATCTTTCTTTTTCCCTCCAGAATAGAAATTTGTATTTATTTACTTTTACCTTTGTATTGTAATTAGGGTGAAAGTTTACAGAGCAAATTGGTTTTCCATTCAACAACTCACATGTTTTGTTTAGTGAGATTGACTTCAATACTCACCATATCACCACACTTTTCCTACTTCTTTCCTGTGTCTGCTACTCCCATTCATCCTTCTTTCCTCTCCCTTCCTGAGTTCTGGGCCTTATTCCTGGGCAAACGCTGCCCTTTTGATCTTGTTCGGTGTATTTGATCTTGTATAGTATATTGTTCTAAGAGTGCATACCTCACTCCTGTTATTGTTCTACTTCAACACTTGTCTATCGTTTGGCTGAAAGTGGAACCACAGTGATGAGTCCAGCTCCGGGATGAATGGTGCCTAAGGCCCCTAGTCTCAGGGGGTCTACCAGTCTCTATGTGACCAGTAAGCCTGCTCTGTTTGTCTTGTTGTTTTGAGTTCTGTTCCTCATTTATCTACAACTTTACCCAAAATCTCCTATTGGGATCCCTTTCAGAGTAGTCAGCAGTGGTAGCTGGGCATCATTTAGTTCTTCTGGTCCCAGAATCATGAAGTCTGGGGTTCACTCCATGACCCTGTAACCATGTAAACAGCTTTAAAAAAAAAAAAAGGCAGAGACAAAATCATTATAGATAGAAAATCGACTCTTGGGGGTTCTGGACCTGGTTCAGGTGGTCCTGGTGGCACAGTGGCTAAGCACTTGACTGCTAACCAAAAGGTTGGTGGTTTGAACCTACCAGCCACTCCCCAGGAGAAAGCTGTGGCAATCTGCTTCCCTAAAGACCACAGCCTTGGACACCCTGTGTGACAGCTTTCTTCTGTTCTCTACGTTTGCTGAATCACGATCCACTAGTGTGCAGTGAGTTTGTGTGGTTTTTGTAGCTGTGGGTTTGTAGCTGTCTGTGAAGGGCAGTAGATTCAACCCTCTTTTTTATCATACATAAGACGAGAAAGCTGAATTGAAGGTTCGTTGTGGTTCCTCTTAAAACACACACACACACACACACACATACACACCAAAAGACAAAGCCCAACCATGACTCCATGGCTCCTATGCCTCAAGTGAAATATTGGGCTGATCATTTAGTTGTTATCTGAGAGTCAAATTTTACTAGGTGTCCTGTTGTCTAGCAACTTTGTTGTTAAGTGCCAATGAGTCAGTGCTGGCTCATAGTGACCCTGTATAGGATTTCCGAGGTGCAGCTGTGTGTGTTTGAGCCTCTGACTTTGTAGTTAGCAGTTCAGTGCTTATCCTATAATGCCAGCAACCCTACAGCAGTTAAAATTTTTGGGAGGAGAGCAGCTGGCTGGTCCTAGCTCTGCTACCTTTTGTGGGCTATAAGGGAGAATTAAAGAGGAGACTCGCTCCTCCATCTGACCTGGTGGCCCAGCCCCATAGACCAGCTGTCTTTTCTGATTGAGGGACCAGACCACAACTAAATTGTCTCCAGTTTTTTTCAGGTAGAAAAGTCCAAAATTTTTTGCTTTGGCCCTATTTTCAATCCACATTTAAAGCAAAATGAGACAAAACTCTTTCCCTCATGAAATGAAATTCTAACACATGACCTAGGAGTCGCTGTTACTAGGTGCTGTCCAGTCAGTTCCAACTCATGGCGACTCTATGCACAACAGAAGGAAACTGCCTGGTGCCCACAATTGTTACCGTTAGGCCAATTGTTGCTGCCACTGTGCCAATTCATGTCACTGGAGGTCTTCCTCATTTTTGCTGACCCTCCACTTTGCCAAGCATTATGTCCTTCTCTAGGGACTGGACCTTCCTGATAGTATGTCCAAGTGTGAGAGATGAGTGAAGTCTGGCCATCCTCTCATCTAAGGAGTACTCTGGCTGTACTTCTTTCAAAATAAGAGTGCCTGTTCTTTTGGCAGTCCATGGTGCTCTCAATATTCTTCTCCAACACCATAATTCAAATGTATGGATTCTTCTACAGTCTTCCTTCTTCATTGTCCAACTTTCCCATGCAGTTGAGGCAACTGAAAATACCATGGTTTGAGTCAGGCACTCCTTAGTCCTCAAATGGCATCTTTGCTCTTTAGCACATTAAAGAGGTCTTTTGCTGCAGATTTGCCTAATGCAATATGTCTTTGAATATCTTGACTGCTGCTTACATGAATATTGATTGAAGCAATCATGAAGCAAAATGAAGTCTGTCTGAAGCTGGGTTCTCTAGAGAAGCAAGTCTAGTGGAACTTTTATGTGTATATATAGAGGTTTATATAAAGGGAATGGCTCACA
>NW_006408558.1:4359497-4398417 GCF_000296735.1 Chrysochloris asiatica | reverse complement strand
CTCCAACACCACAACTCAAAGGCATCAATTCTTCTATGATCTTCCTTATTCACTGAAAACTCTATGCATAGCAGAGAAACATTGTCAGTGGTAGAGATGGGTAAGTCCAAAGTCTGAAGTTCTTAGATCAGATGTCAGTCAGGAGGCTTCTGACTCATGTGGCCACAGAGCTGGTGAACCAAGATTGGCAGGTCAAACGGCAAACAGGCAAGCCAGGCAGGTCTGGCAGGTAAGAAGGCAGGCCACTGGCTCAGGTTCCAAGGAACTGAATGTCAGAGGATGAGCCAGATGCAAGATCCAGACCCAGCAGAGAGTAAGCAAGCTTTTTTTTGAGTGTTTAATATATTGGAAGCAGGCCACATCCCCAAGGAAACTTCCTCTCAGTGGATTGGCTGTTCATAGCAGACCTCATCATATAGTTGATTATACTTTATTAGATCTTATTATAGGGATAACCACATCTTAATTGCCAAGCCACTGAGAATCCTGGCCCAGTCAAGTTGGTAAAAACCTTAAGTATCACAAAGTCTTTGGTAATTTCAGTCTCTTCTCCATTTATCAAGGAGTAGACTGCTCCTAAACACAAAGACCTGAGTGTCCTATACATTGAAATAAAATGAGCTCTGTGAGGGTGAGACCAGCACTTCATTGAATATAACAGTAGTCTAAATCAGGAATCAAGGACAGCAGTGGGTCAGTGGCAGAATTCTTGCCTTCCATGCAAGAGACCAGGGTTCAATTCCCAGCCAATGCACTTCATGTGATGCTTCCCCTTGTCAGTCAGTGGATATTTGTGGGTTGCTATGATGCTGCATTTCTAGACTAAGATGGGAGAGGAAGAAGGGCCTGGTGATCTCTTTCAGGAAAACTCTATGGATCATAACAGCCCATCCCACAACTGATGGGGGGCTGGCTCAGGACCAGGCAAGTGTTGTTCTGGTATGACTGGGGTCCCTGTGAGTCCTGTACTGACTTAACAACTTATCATTTTTTTTTCTTACATTGTTTTGCTTTATCCTCACAATAAAATATTTTATTAGCTCTGTTTTAAAGGTGAGAAAAAATGGCTTTTTAAATGTTGTTGTTGTTGTTAAGTGCTGTCAAGTCGATTCTGACTCATAGTGACCCTGCATAGGGTTTCTGAGGTTTTAAATCTTTGCAGGAACAAAAAGCTTCGTCTTTCTCCTGTGGAGCAGCTGGTGGGTTTGAACCATGGGCCTTCTGGTTCACAGTCCAGTGCTGATCATACAGCACCAACCACATCAGGAGCCAAAAAATGTTAAGAGACGTTAAAATCTCTTGGCTACAAAATAGAAGAATTACTACTGGTACTCAGGCCCTTGACAGCAGTGACTTGCTTCTTCCTCCCTGTTGCCATTCTTACTTAACAATTCCTCTTCTATAAGAGGGGTCACATATTTGGAGAGAACCTATAGACTTTACAAAGAAAGTTCCAGAACATTCTGATGCTTGTGGTACAGGCCCCTTTGTGTTTTGTCTCCTCGTCTAGTCCTTTCCAGTAATGAAGGCATTTAGAGCTGGTTGGTAGAAACCAACCCATTTGATTAATGTCATTTTGGCAGTCATCAAGCAGAGTCTGGTTGAGATTGTTGAAATTAGAACCAAGGCAGGAAAGCCACGACTCACATCCATCTTCTACCAGTGACATAGAAGCTCAGGAACTCAGAAACTATTCGTTGGTAAAGCCTGAATTTGAAGTAGCTAATAAAAATTGTTATGGATGACATTTTGAAGAATGGAAATACCAGAACACTTAATTGTGCTCATACGGAGCCTGCACACAGACCAAGATGGCGGTCATTCAAGCAGAACAAGGGGACACTGCATTGTTTAAAACCAGGAAAGGTGTAGGCATCAGAGTTTATCCTTTCATGATATTTATGCATTGTGTACACTGGGCAAATAATCTGAGCAACTGGACTAAATGACAAAGATCGCAACATCAGGATTAGAGGAAAGCTCATTAACAACCTGTGATATGCAGATAGCAAAACCCTGCTTGCTGAAAGTGAAGACTTGAAGCGCTTACTGATGGAGATGAATGAATACAGTCTTCAGTATGGATTACAACTCAATGTAAAGGAAACAAAAGTCCTCACAACTAGACCAATAAGCAATATCATGACAAATGGAGAGACTATTAAAATTGTCAAGAATATGAAACAGCATTGCTTTCTTTATATGAATGACTCATAATGTTTTTTTGTGGTGCATTCAGAAGTAGAGACTCCGAGTGTGACGCTGTAGGATCAGCATTGAACTGTGACCCACAAGGTCAGCCAAGTGCTTCACTAGGGCTCCTTGTGGGTCTTGTTAGCTCATGGAAAATAACTTATCTTCATTCTCTGTTGTGTGGGTGTGTATAATATTTGCGCCCTTTCATTTACATTTGCTCCTGCAGTGACGTATCTATTGATTACTTGTAAGGAAGAACAATAACTGTTGCATCCACGTTGGACAAACAACTTTCAGAAGGTACGCACTAGCTGGGATTATGGGTGATTTAAAGAAAAATTTTTATTCTGCTTTACTCTCATAAATACTAAATCCTTTTTTTTTTTAAAAAAAATGTGAGTTTAAAAACATAAGATTATAAAGCCAGGAAGCCTTCATTGGACAAACTTACATCTGAAGCCCTATCTCCCCAACTGCCTTAACAGTCTCAACTCTTTCTAGCTGTAGACAAACAACACACATTAGCATAATCGGGATAATTAAAGGCAGTACCAGGTACTGTTATTGTACAGGCTTCCCAGTTCAGGAACTGCCAATTTCTGCTCCCTTCTAACAGCCTGAAGGCGTAGAGATTAACACCTCCAAAGTGTGGTGGTTTGAATATAGATGAAGGGAGAGAGGCAGGCTGCTCTCTTTGATTAAAACATTAGAAGAATAATTATTACAATAGTGAAATGGCTTAAGCCTTCTGTTAAAAAAGAAATTCCACACACCCCCCTCCAGTTTACGCTATATCTCTGAAAGTTGTTTTTTTTTTTTTTTTTCCATTCCCCCATATGGCAAATTACTTTCATTGGAAATCTCATACTCCAAATTCAGAATGTTTTTGGATGGATTGAGTTAGTGGTCCCCAAGATGGGGGATTTTCATTGTTGCTGAAGAGAGGAGAATATTACTTCTGGAGACCCAGCAGGCATTTTATTAAACAGTTCTACCAGCTGGAAACAAATGCTCGTCTGTATTCGAAAGTACCATTTAGGAGTGGAAATGCTTTCGTTTGAGTGGGAAACAAGTGTTGAGGTCAGCGAGGGTTCTTCTGCCGGCAGGTTTCTTAGCAGACCCAAATCATGGCCCACGCCGAGACTATTGGCTGTTGATTTTGCATCAAGGTTGTGATCATTTTAACTTATAAACAGATTCCACTATCATTCTTCTCTAAGGCTGTGGAATGTTTACGAAGACATAGAGGGAAGGAGCTATACATATTGGACAAATCCAAAACCATAGCTCTAAGCTAACACTATGTCTTCAAAACTGTGCTGTCCACAGCTCATGGCAGTGACCACTGTGCTCCGTAGGGTTTTCTGTGGACAATTTTCAGAAGGAGAATGCCTGGCCTTTCCAAGGGCAGCTAAGTCTGGAATCTCAACTGAGCAGTCCTGTCAACATCATAACAACATGCAAGCCTCCACTGACAGACGTGTAGTGGTTGCACATTGGTAGGAAAGTGAACCCCAGTCTCCCACATGGTACTGAAGTTAGGTGTCGTGGAGCTGGTTCTGATTCATAGCAAACCTATGCACAACAGAATGAAACACTGCCTGGTCCTTCACCATCCTCCCGAGTGTTGCTATGTCTGAGTCTCCCACGTGGTGGTGGTGGTGGTTATGTGCCATGGAGTCCGTTCCGACTCACAGCGACCCTGTACAGGGTTTCCGAGGCTGTAAATCTTTACAGGAGCAGAGTCTCCCATATAGAAGGTGAGCATTCTACCATGGAGCCACCACTGTCTTCTATAAATCTCTTAAGTACAGATGACTGCTGCAGCCCCAAGGTCCCACCACTAGCGTGTGATAAGAGAAGAGGCAGGCACCACATTTTTGCAAAGGACAAAGAAATGAGCATCAAACTATTAGCCATAATTCCGAATGCCCTTGTGATCCAGAACTTGGTTCTGTTCTTGGAAAAAATGAAACAACACATGCCACTACCAAAAAGAGCACAGAACATGTTATCAACTAATATCTGCACTGTATATTTAATGGGAAAATAAAGTGTATCATCGGGGCAGCGTAATTTACAAGGGAGGAGTGAGCCACATAATTTCCAGGGCAGGGAAAAGAGTGCTCTTTGGTGCATATTTTAGGGAAACTGATCTTTTCTGGCAGTAACTTCCAACTTCCTCTTATTTTTTTCATTTATGCACAGTCTTTTTTTTTTTTTAATGGAAAAATACAGATCCTAGGAATAGACAATTATAGGAATATTGTCTATTGCTTTTCTATCGGTGTTTGCTTACTGCTAGATTCCCATTGGATACCTGCTTATTAGAAGAATTAAGTGCTTTCCTGTCAGAAACTAAATTGAATCAGGCTTATTCAAATCCTGGGGGCAAAGTGCCTATGGTCATTCCATTTTTTCAAAATCCACTATTTCTTTTGACTTAATTGATTCAAACAAAACTGCTCTCCATGTAATTGTGTGAGTTTAGAACTCTTAACCAAATCGGTTTCTGGATTCTCCCCCGTCCATCTTCATGCTGGCAGTTTCTAGAGAGAAATAGAAATCATTCTTTGATAAACCAGCTCCTTAACTTTGCAATGATGGAACTGAGACAAAATTAAAATATTGTAGTAGATTAAATGGAGGGTGGAGGCTTGAACAGTAGATAGTAGATGTAGGAAATTAACCAAATCCCATTTCAGCAGTGAAGAGACTAGCTGCCAGTGGAGATGTGTGCCTACTTTTTTGAAGTAGTGAGAGGCTGGAGCAGAATGTGGTGGCAATTCCATAATTCTTCCTCTGTGCAATATGGAGTCCTAGGGTAGGGAAAATGTTGGAAGAATGTTAGAGGGGTCTCTGAAGAAAGATCCATGAAAACACCATGTAGCACACTTCTACTCTGACACACATGTGCTTTGCCATGAATTGGAATCAACAACTGGTTTTGTTTTGTTTGTGAAACACAAGTGGAGACTCTGGGGACAGTTAGTGATCATCTCCAACTCCATTTAATTTGGCTGGGCTTCTGGTCCTTTGAGAAGATTCTCTTTTCCCTATGGGCAGTCCCTGCTTCCCACCCAAACAATGTCCCACCATAAAACCAAGGGAGTTGCTTCTTGCCTATTTCAGTGTCACAAGAGCATGGTGATACTACATGTGTTGTTATACATGTGTTGTGACTATGTGTGTTGTTACAACGTGTGTTCTTACAATGTGTGTTGTTGCTATGTGTGTTGTCACTATGTGTGTTGTTATTATGTGTGTTGTCACTATATGTGATGCCGTGGTGCTGACCAGGTTCAGCAAAGCTTCCAGACAAAGACCAACTAGGAAGAAAGATCTGATGATCTTCTGAAAATCAGTCAGTGAAAACCCTATAATCACAACTGATCCAAGGTTGTACAGCACTGGCAGCATTTCGTTCCATTATGAATGTGGCTAATTTGAAGCAGGATCTGACTCAAGAGCAGCTAGTAGCAAGTTTCCTTGTTTGTCTATGTGCCTTGATTTACCACAGAACGTTTTAAAAATTGATACATAAAAGTATATTTACCTTATGAAAAGAAATGCTTTGTATTGTTGGCATATATTGTCTTATAGATACATTCAATGGTCCCTGAGGATAACAAGCCCTTTCGCGTACCTCCAAGCACAAGGATAGCTTATTAACAAAAGGAGGGAGAGAGAAATCCTGCCTTGTCATCCCAGCTGTGCCTCATCTCCTAGTAAGACTATACCCTCACCCCAAGTCCTTTCAAAAATGATGATTCCCTACCTTCTTGCAATTGTAGACGCTCATTTACTGGATTTTGCATCATACTCCGTAAAATCAGTTAAGGAAAGAAATGTCCTAAGAATCCACAAATACTCCTTGGCACAAGTGACCAAAGACCAGATAGAGCTCTTCAGTGAGTAGCATTCACTTTGTGATGCAGGCTGACAA
Source organism: Chrysochloris asiatica (assembly GCF_000296735.1). Lineage (NCBI taxonomy): Eukaryota > Metazoa > Chordata > Mammalia > Afrosoricida > Chrysochloridae > Chrysochloris > Chrysochloris asiatica. Next base: position 4,392,275 of record NW_006408558.1, on the reverse strand, counting down.
ACTTATGTGAGACACAGTGACTAGAACTTAACACAAAAGCCACATTTCCACCTTCTGTGTGCTTCTTCGCCTGCTCCTTGAATCGTACAAACTATTCCTCTCTTGCTCTCATACTTCCACTCCTGTGACATTTATTAGTAAACTGAGTCAAGTTCCCTCTTAGGTCCTAGCCTTACCTTAAGCATTGTTGTTGTTATTTGGTGGCATCAAGGAGGTTCCAACTCATAGTTACCCCGTGCATAACAGAATGAAACACTGCCTGATCTTGTGCCATCCTCACAATTGTTGCTATGGTTGAGCACATTGCTCCAGGGTCTGGTCCCTCCTGATAACATGTCAGAAGTATGAAAGATGAGGTGTCACCATCCTGGCTTCTAAGGAGCATTCTAGTTGTACTTCTTCCAACACAGATTTGTTTGTTCTTCTGGCAGTCCATTGTACTTTTCTCCCACACCATAATTCAAATGCATCAATTCTTCTGCAGTCTTCCTTATTTATTGTCCAATACCTAAAGTTTTGTTGTTAAGTGCTGTTGAGTTGGTTCCTACTCATAGAGACCCTGTATAGCATTTCTGAGGAGTGGCTGGTGGGTTTGAACTATTGACCTTGTAGTTAACAGTTCAGTGCTTATCCTACAGCACTTAAAGCTTTAGCACTACTTGAAAATGTCTGAGTACGCTGGTCCCACAGCCTTCTATTTGGTGTTGAAGAGTGTGTGGTCCCCTCACTTGTATCTTGAACCTCAGTTGGGAGTTCCAGTTCGGTTTTTCCAGAGTAGCCAGAATTGGGGGCTTGGGGTCCTTAAACCATTATTAATAACGGGAATTTTGATTCTCATTCTGTTGTTGTTCCTTGAGTATTTCTCCCTCCAGAATTGTGTCAGGATATAGGGGGTTTGCCATCAAAGTTCCAACATTCCAGGGTTCCCAGTCCGAAAGTCTTCAAAATATCATCAAATCCTTTTCAATGGTATACTCATTCCTTTGATTGGCTCAACAAATTATTTTATTAATTGTAAATTGCATCTGACATCATAAAAAAGGAATGTGTTTTCAGGGACCATGAACTAGACCTAAACTTCATCCTGTATCTTGGCTAGAACATCTGTCCTCTACGCAGAGAGAGCATGAAGATGAAGAGGCTCAATCATCTACTTGACTTGTGACACACCAAATTAGCAACCTTCTTGAGAAGAGATAAAGCAGAGACAGATATCGTATGTTGTTGTTGTTGTTGTCAAGTGCCATTGAGTTGCTTCCAATCCATGACGACCCTGTATAGGGTTTCCAAGGAGCAGCTGGTGAGCTTGAACCACCAACTTTGTGGTTCAAGCCCATTTTACAGTCCAGTGCATTAGAAGAGCAATTTCTATTTCCCTTTCTGGCTTTTTTTGAGTCTCTTGGTTGGATTGAACTTGGGTCTAGAATCTGATGGTTCCTATTTCATTTTGTTATCACACTGCTGGGCCAAAGAGTGATCATAGTACAGTCTGTTTTATATGGGGCCTTAACTTGCTTGGATCTCATTCTGACTTGTCTTCCCCGAGATATCTTCTCTATACCCAATGTCTTTGAGTACAACTCATAGAAACTCTATAGAACTCACTAGAACTGTTCCATAGGGCTTCTGAGACTGTAAATCTTTATGGGAGCAGACAGCGTCAGTTTTCTTCCTTGGAGTGGTTTAAACCGGTGACCTTGCAGTTAGCAGCTCAGTGCTTAACCCATGGCACCACCAGGGCTCCTGTGTTCTCTATGGTGGTTGTGGTGTGCCGTCAAGTGGATTCCAACTCATAGTGACTCTGTATAGGGCTTCCGAGCCTGCAAATCTTTACGGTAGTTGAAAGCCTCATCTTTCTCCTGTAGAGTGCTTGGGGGGGGACTCAAACAGCTGACCCTATGGTTTAGCTCCATCAATACATAACCCACTGCACCACCAGGTCTGCTTCTTTTCTCTGTAGCTTGTATTCATGCTTAGTGCAGGGTTTCCTAGGAGCCAATCCAAGAATCATAAGTCCTCAGAGATGCTTTGCCAAGAACAAAAAAGGAGTCTGTTGTTAAGTATGTTTGGAAAACTCAATGCATTATAATCCCCTGTTGGACCTTCATAATACACATTAATAGCCTCCTTAACCTTGGTTAATGTGGAGTTTCCGACACTTAATTGACGACCCCAGAATTCCTCTGCCACCTAACACCTATTAATAGGGAGAGGCACTTTCTGGAAAATACTAGTGTGATAGAAGGTGCGTTGGACTTTGAAACAAAAAGGCCTGTGTCTGTCTGAGTCTCTACTCTGTGCTTTCTTCACTATTGGCACCAGATAAGTTATTGGTGAGCCTTGGTTTTTTTATATGTAAACAGAGGGTTGCACTGTGCTGGCCCCACTGGCCTACTTGGGTTGTGAAAAACAGAGAGGTCTGTTAAAGCACTTCTGAAATGATAATATGCGGCTCAAAAATATTGTAATGGAGATGTGTATCTATGACACAAGTCAGTTAACTCAGGTCTGTAGACTTAGTTCAGTCCACTGTCTGATTTTGTATATAAAGTTTTAATGGAACACCACCATGATTATTAGTTTATGCCTTGTCTGTGACTGGGTTTGTGCTACAATGGCTGAACTGAGTCGTCTACAAAGACCAATATATTTACCATTTGGCTCTTTACAGAAAAAGTTTGCCAACTACTGATCTACAGTAAGAAATGATTTACATTTGAGGACGCTGTAGGCTTGTGAGAAGATATGGGTAGATGTGGCAAATGGAGCGAAGCCATAAGTAGCAATACGGCAAAACTCTGGCCTGGATTCTTGTCTTACTCTACCCAGTTGTCTTTGTCTCCCTCCCCAGGTAGATCAGATGGCAAAATCTCCAGGCCTAAGAGGATGTCGGTGGAATAACTACACAGATTTCTCCAGATGATAGCTTGGGTAGGGACCATGTCTGGACACGTCTAGCAAATCCTGGAAAGTATTCCACCTATCCTGAGTAGACCCACAGACTAGTTGCCATCAAGTTGCCTTCCATTCATGGTGGCCCCATGTGCCTTAGAGTAGAGCTGTGCTCCATAGTGACTCCAGTGGCGGATGTTAGAAAACAAGATCACCAGGCCTTTCTTCTGATGCACCACTGGGTGAACCCAGATCGCCAGTATTTCAGTTAATAACCCGAGCATGTTAACTGTTTGGACCGCTCAGGGACTCTCATCAAGTAAAAGGAGGAGTCAAAGAGCGTGAACTTCAAGGCCTTTGGAAGGGATAGAGTGGTAGCTTGCCATAAGTAAATAATTTAAGAAGTTACAACTAAGGACATAAATCCCCAAGGACCAGAAAGAGATATCTACCTGCAACAACAATGCTGAAAAGACTAGCAGAACTGAAATATCACAAACATTCCATTCTTTCTCCCATATATAAGTCTCTAGGTTCCCCTTGGAGTGTAAGCTAGTGTTTAAGGACCCCAATTCACTTGTGCTCACTCAGAGCAGTAGAGAGATCACTTGGAGAGAGCTGAGTTGTGATATCCATCTCACCAGGTTTCTAGAGCTTAACACCCTAAACTCAGACCAACACCCTCCAGAGAGAAGCCCCAAACAAGATCATCTGTTTCTGGAAAGAAGCATGCTCTCCATGTAGTGGTGGCTCAGTAGGTGGGTGAGGAGTGTGTCTGATAAGAACCCTAATGCCAGAAGCTAGATTATGGATATCAGGAGAGTCCCTGTTTCTGGTCACCGTAGTCATGTGCTGCTAACAGCATCTGGCATCCTCTTAGTTCCTCTTAGTTGAGGAATGCTTGCAGGGCTATTTGTGGAACCTATCTCTGAACACACACTTAAGACACCTCATACATTTCCAGCCTTCCTCCCCAGCAAGTGTGGGAGTGAAGCCTGTGAGGATGTTCATGATGGGGAAGGATGAAATAAATGTTTTGGAGAGTCACCATGACATTGCAGTGCTCTGTTAATCGTTTTTTAGTTGCTCTGGTCCCTAAGGATTTTGGAAACTCATAGAAACAGAGAGAAAACACACACATACACACACACACACACAACTTGGGGCAGCCTCACTAATGATCATTCGGCCTGTTTTAGACTGTAGAGCTGTCAACTTTCCTTAGCAATTGAGAGGCCAGTTGAACTTTTTCCCACTTAGATTTCAAACCCCTCTAGCAATCTGGAAGCATTGTTATTCCCATGACTCTCCCATCATCCTTTGCAGGCATATCCACATTCCTATGACTGTCCGAGAATATTCCACACTCTCCATAGCCTTATTCAAGTCATTCTCCTCATCTGTCCTTTCAGGCCTCATCTTCATTGAAGCTTTTTTCTTGCAACTTTAGCACTTTCATGTGAAATCCTCCAGAACCTAAAGTCTAGACTGCATTTAGCATTTAGTTAAACCAGTTGCCATCCAGTCGATTCTATGACAACCCGATGTGTGTCAGAGTACAACTACACTCCACAAGGATTTCAATCGTTGATTTTTTTGAAGTAGATTGCCAGGCCTTTCTTCCAAGGCTCCTGTGAGTAGACTGGAATCTCTAACCCTTCCGATTAGCAGTCGAGTGCATTAACCATTTGCACCACCCAGGAACTTTCCTCCCCTTTCTACCTGCTGCAAAACTTTCCTGCCACCTCCTACTCATTTCTTCAGTAGCGATTCCTCTATTTTCTTACCTATCACAAGCTGAAACTATCCTATACTTCACTTTCTACTGCTTCTTCCCATCCAAAGAGCTGGTTTTATATAAGGGAAGAAAAAGACCATTTTCTCCTTTGGAAAGTGTCAATTTAAGATTTCCTATAGTTCCTATATTCTTTTACTTATATTTCCAGCTCTATTGACAGTTTTTTCACCAGTCATCTGTCAATTTGCAATACTATGGTGGCTTGCTTGTTTCTGTGATGTGGGGAGTTATACCACAGAAATTTCCATTCAACAAAGTCAACCATTAGTGAGTAGGTTTCAATGCAGACTAAGACAGGCTTACAAAGAAAGGCTGGGTGATCTACTTTTGAAAATTAACCAGTGAAAACCCAGTGGATTACAACAAAAGATTGTCTGATGTAGAGCTGACAGGTGAGCCCATAGATTGGAAGGCACTAAAATAGTACTGCACATTAGCCACAACAATGGACTCGCCTCGAGCATAGCAGATGGCATAGGACAGGACAACAGTATGATGTGTTGTACATGAAGTTGCTGTGAGTCAGAACCGACTTGATGGAAAATCATAACAATTTATTGCTTTGAATTGTGCAGCTCTCACGGAGGTGTGTTGTTGTTGTTAAGTGCCATTGAGATGGTTCCCACTCAGAGCAACTGTATATAGGATTTCTAAGGTTGCAAATCTTTGCAGGAGCAGAAATTCTCATATTTCTCCTGCAGAGCTGCTGCTGATGGGCTTGAACGACTGATGTTGTGGTTTACAGTCCAGTGCTTATCCTTCAGAGCTACGACATCCCCCATGGAGGATTATGTTGTTGTTGTTAAGTGCTATCGAGTCAGTTCAGACTCATAGTGACCCTGTATAGAGTTTCCAAGGAGCAGCTGGTGGGTTTGAATTGCTGACTTTGTAGTTCGCAGTCCAGTGCTTATCTTACAGCGCCACACCAGGAGTCCACGGGAGGGTGTACTTCCTCTAAATATAGGCAACATGACTTTTGTTTAGGAATGTCATATCTCTTTGCCAGTGTGTGGCTTCTGCCACTGTATGTTCAGAGCATTCTCTGTCTGCCTCGCCCAGTGTCATCGATGGAGTATGGAGCTTTAGCTGGAGAGATTCATTTCTAGAATAAGTTTGGAACTAATTCTCCACCGTGCCACTAACCTTGCCTCTATCCATTGAGCACAAGCTGCAGATTCTAAGATACTTCTAGGTACCCAAAATGCCCTTTGGGTGCAATAACAATAACAACAAAAACATTTGCATAGAGTTGATTTCTACTCAGGTGACTCTATATGTGTCAGAGTAGAACTGTACTCCATAGGGTTTTCAGTGCCTAATTAAAAACAACAACAACAACAACAAAGTTTTTCTGCTGTTAATGTTGATAAGAATAGATACAGCAAAACATGCACCAATTCAACAGTTTCTCCCTGTAGAATTCAGTGACACTCATTACAGTTTGGAATTGTGCAGATGTTCCTACCCTTCTTCTCAGAACTGTTTCTCCCCTATTAACATAAACTCATTGTCGCCTATGGTTCCCGTCTACTCTTGCCAGTTTCTGTTGTCAATTTAATCCCACACACAGAGTTCTTAAAAGAGCATAATGCTCAAGGGAGACATTTTTAATAGTTAAGCTAAACTATTGTGTGATCTTAAGAAAACTTCAGGGGATATTTTTGGTTTAAAGTTTAAACATTATCTCAGGACAGTAGTTTCAGGGGCTCATCCATCTTTTATGAGTCCAGAAAATCTGGATTCCATGAGAATTTGAAATTCTGGTCTGCAGTTCCCCCTTTTTGATTCAGGTTCTTCTATCGAATCATTGATCAAAATGCTCAATAATGGTAGCCTGACACCATCCAGTTACCACCTCGTGGCAAAGGAGGCAGCTGTTCACAGAGGCAGTTAGCCACAGTTCTATTGCTTCCTGTTCTGTTTCTCCAGACAAAAGTAATGGCTGATTTTTCAGAAGCAGATATCCAGGTGTTCCTTCCAAGACTCCTTGAATAGGCTCAAACCTCCAGTCTTTTGATAAGAAACTTAGTGCATTAACCCTTTATACCACCCAGGGACAACTCCTGCCCAGATTTGTGTGGGTTAAAGCAATATGTACTTGCTGTTACCAAATTGGTTTTTAAATATCCCCCAAAGAGCTCTCTGGGAGTGTGGTGACTCCATAGGATAAGTACTGGTCTGTGAATCATAAGCTCGAGCCCGGCAGCTGCTCCATGAGAGAAAGATAAGGCTTTCTGCTCCTGCAAAGATTTACAGTCACAGAAACCCTATACAGGGCTGCTATGAGTTGGAATGCACTTAACAACGCTTAACAACAATAGCAATGACCTCTTTGGGAGTATGGTGACTCCATAGGATAAATGCTGGAGTGAGAACCACAAGTCAACAGTTTGAACCTACCAGCCATTTCACGGGAAAAAGATGAGGCTTTCTGCTCACACAAAGATTTACAGCCTTGGAAACACCATACAGAGTGGCTATGAGACTAGATGGCACTTAGCAACAACAACAAAAATGAATTCTCTTTTCATTCTTAATCAGTATTAGTTGGTAATAGCATCATCTTTCTGACATAGTATAGGAATTAGACTAATAGCTGACTGTCAGTCTTGAGGCCCTAATTTGGGGTAAAAACTGCCTCCTGACTTAGAGTAGCTATCCTTGGGCAAATGCTCAGGAGCTGCTCCTGAGGAAAGCTGCAAAGACCGGGTTGCGGACACAGAAACCACAGCTGCTGTGTCCTCAGAGCCCCGCCTCTGGGAGTCTTGTGACTGGTAATGTTAGCTCCTGCTCATCTTGCAGGCCTTCCCATCACGGGCGGAGTTAGAGGGAAGGGAGGAAGGAGCTCACCCTTCCCCATACTGGCCACTTCAGCTCAGTGCTGTGATCCTGCTTACCTCCTCATCACCCAGACCCTTGGCAGGCTGTGGTCACTGACTTGGCTGTCAGCCACTGCTTGATGGTTATGCAAAGAATGTGACCTTGATCCAGGCGTTAGAGAAAAATGAAACAACCAGAAAGAAAAAAGCAAGCCCTGAGACTTGGGTCCATTTCTAGGAATTGGAACATCTTTGTTAATTAGGTGCCACTGAGTGGGCTTCAACTCATGGTGACCCTATGCACAAGAGCCATCCCCACAATTGCTTAGGGTTAGAGTTTAAGCCCATTGTTGCTGTCACTGTGTTGATTCATCTCATTAGGTTTTGTTAACTCCCTATTTTAACAAGCATGATGTCCTTTTTCAGAGACTGGTCCCTCCTGATAACATGTCTAAAGCGTGTGAGCAAACATTGAAGTTGTCAAGGATTTCATTTTACTTGAGTACATGGAAACAGCAGTCAAGAAATCAAGCAAGGTATTATATTGGGCAAATCTGCTGTGAACGACCTCTTTGAAATGTTAAAGAGCATAGATGTCACTTTGAGGATGAAGGTGTGCCTGACCCAAGCCATGGTATTGTCAATCATTCATCTGCTTATGAAAGCTGAACAATGAATAAGGAAGACCTGGGAAGAATTGATGCCTTCAAACTATGGTGTTAACAAAGCATATTGAAAGTACCACTGACTGCCAAAGAACAAACATCTGTCTTGGAAGAAGACCAGCCAGAATGCTCCTTAGAAACAAAGGTGGTGAGACTTACTTGTATCTTGGACTTGTTATTAGGAGGGACCAATCCCTGGAGAGGGAAAAGTGGAGGGTCAGCAAAAAAGAATAAGACCTTCAGCAAGACGGATTGTCACAGCGGCTACAAGAGTGGGCTCAAGCATAATATGAGCTGTGAGGATGGTACAGGACCAAGCCATGTTTCATTTTGTGGTGCATAGGGTCACTTACTATGAGTTGGAGCTGACTCAATGACACCTAACAACATAGATTATATGTTGTTGCATATGTTGGTGCCTACGTATTTATTTGCAGATGCTTAATCATGATATCATGCTATCTCCAAAAGATGCTCTCAGTGACAACAAATCTCTTGGCATGAAATAGATCACAGCAATAAAAGTTCCTAGTGACAGCGGAGTGGGCTGCTGGAGTGTGTAAAATAAATTTTAGAAACTAGGTCAAAACAGTAGGAGGCATGATCGTCTTGCAGAAATAAACATGACAGTCTGAAATGATCAAATCTAGATTCTCTGTTTCTGAATAATTGATGTACTTTTCGTAAATTTCCTTTTTTCTTTAATGTGTAAAAATGATGAAACTGATCATTTTTCCCCTAGTCCCTGCCCAGAGTTTTTTCATAATCCTTAAGTCTGGAAGCTATATAATGTAAAAAAAAAAAAAAAAGTAGATTTAATAGACCGATAAACTGATGTAACAAATTTAGTTAAGAATTAAGGACAACATGGATTGAGGCACGGTTTGAAGAGGTAAAAGAGACGAATAGTGTTAAGATGCTTGTCTGTCTTTTGAATCTTGGTTTCCCTTACCTACCATTGTAAAATAGACACTTGAGGTGGGAAGAAAGGAATAGCCAGAACCATCACTACAGAAAGCTTGTAAGTCTGTCTTCAGCCTATAACTGATTGGAATACCTTAAAGGGGGCTAGAAGTTGCCCAGTGAAAGAGGTTTCCTGTGGAGCCTTTACATTGCACAAGACCATAGGTGGGATCCAGAACCCCATCTAGAACTGACTGAGGTAGGAAATTTCCACTGGAAAGGATGAGTAGACCAGCCTTGAGTGGCTAGAAGAACAGAACACACTTCGTGAAAGAAAGACCGGCAGGAAAAATCTGAAACAATAACAGCAGTCTGATTGATTACAACAAGATCAAGTAAGTTGTTTGCCCAAGAGCCAACAAGGCAAGTGGTTGGGTCCCCTCAGAGCAAACCCCCTTCTAAGACTGAGACTCAAGGGGAATACATGAGCAGGCATGTGGTCTGGATGGTGACCACGTTGCTCACCAATAAGGGAAGAGAAAGAAAAAACAGCAATGAAGTTGCAAGCGAAGCCCGACCACATTCAATAAACCTCTGTGAACCCGGGTGGAGGCCTGGATATCCAGCAGTATGGCAAGACCCAGGGACTCTTGGGCCCATAGGCAGTGACATGGCCACAGAGGACTAGAGTGGACAGTGAAGCACCCAGCTAATATGAAGTGAGGGGAGAGGCACAAAAACACCCATACTTGCAGATAGTACCCACTTGGCCTAGCTTCAATGGCTGGATGGTCAGAACTCAACTACAAGAAGAAAGAAGAGGGGCGGGCGGGGAAGAGTAACCTGCTACAATTTGATGAACTTTACCTATACTTATGGACGTAGTAGCTCAAAAAAGGGAACAAATCTTTACAGCAAGGATCACTCCCACCCCCTCGGTACACAGGGTTGATAGGGATGGGCAACATAGACATTGGCTACCCAAAATGGGGGGGGCTACAAAGGCAAGAAGTGACTGGCTTACAAGCTTTCAAGAGGGAGCCTAGATCCAGAAGGGAGGGGGTAAGATAGAATCACGATGGAATGATTTCCAATCCATTGGGACTGGGCTAGCGAAAGGAAATGGGGATAAGGCTCTTGTGGTACAACAGTGAATAGTTGCCATCAGGTCTGACTGTGAGGCTAGGAAATATAGAGGTAGATGTTTTTTGACAAAAGAAAGAGAGGGATTGGTTTTGCAGCCCAGGAGTGGAGGTCCCTGGGACCATCAAGTGAGAAGAACAGAGATCAGGACCCTACACAGAGAGGCAGTGATGCCAGGGATGGAGACAGAGAAGATGAGGTGGACAGATGGAGTGGCTGGGGACACTGGACTCAGGGTGGGAGAAGGGCTGTGTGCTGGCATCTGGTGGTAGTGGAGGGGGCGCGGGCCTGTGGTGTACCCTTTGGGGTTACTTGATGATGCATGGAGGGGATTGTAATCATTGCAATGAAACAAAATACGATAGGATGAGTGTAAAGCTGATGTTCTCCCATGTAAACCTCACAATAAAAACTTAAAAAAAAAATAAAAGAAGAATTAAGGACAGAAAAATTGATAAATAGTATATGATCCCACTTGTGTGAACTATCTAGAACATAGACCAATGTTTCTCTTGGTTGTCAGGGATGAAAGAGAGAAAGAAGGGGGTACAAGAGGAAGAAGGAGTTTTTGTTTAGAAAGTACTGCTCCTGATGCAACAAGTCATGAAATTGGTTCTGACTCTTAGTGACCCTGTATAGGGTTTCTGGGGCTGTAAATCTTTACAGAAGCAGAAAGCCTCATCTTTCTCCCACTGAGCAAATGGTGGATTCAAACTGCTGACCTTGCAGCTAGCAGCCCAGTGCATAACCATATCCATGGACACTAATGATAGTTGTACATGACTGTAGTTGGTGTCACTGAATTGTATGTGTAAAAAAGATCACGTTGCCAAATGTTGAGTTATAGATCACATTTTTTTATACAATAAAAATATTAACAATAACAAGACAAGAATTAAAAACATGGCAGGGAGAGGAATGGAGGAAAGTTTAACGATATCAAGCATACTTTCATGTTCTTGAACAGCTTCCTGCCACATGAAATTAGCTCTGGTTTTTAGCCTGACATTAGTTAGTCAATATTAATAATCCTATTGACAACTTAAGTGGCTTCTAATATACGTGGCATCTTTCTCATTAATTTCTCAATCACATCATCTCCCTGACAAAGGCACAGCACTCCCTGTTGTATAGATGAGGAAACAGAAGTTCTCCAAAGACGAAGTAAGTTGTCCAGAGCTGTATGTCTAGTTTACTTTGGAAATTGACTATCATGATCATTAAGGTTTTGTGGCACTGGGACTGGACCAGGATTCTCAGCGGTTTAGCAGTTAAGATGTAGTACTCCTCTCCATGGTGAGATCAAAGATGATGCACTCACCCCCAGGATGTGATTACAGTCCCATCCATGCATCTGATGTGATCACATCTGATCTGATGTGATTTTCCTATGTGCTGTAGATCCTTAATTCCACAACGTTAATGTTGTTGGATGCAATCCACAGGATTTGGTTGCATCTGAGTCAATATCTTTTGAGATAAAAGGAGAGAGAACTGAGCAGAGAAGGAGAGACCTACTACCACCAAGAAAGCAGAGCCAGGAGTGGAGTGTGTCCTTTGCACCTGGGCTCCCTGCACTGTGAAGCTCCTAGATCCAGGGGAAGACTGATGCCAAGACACACAGAGATCTCCAAGGAATGCTGGGCCTACAGATGTGGAAATGAAATAAGGACCTTTCCCCAGAGCTGGTACTCTGAATTTGGACTTCTAGCCTCCTAAACTGTGATGGGATACATTTCTATTTTTTGAAGTCATCCATTTGTGGTAGTTCTCTAATAGCAGCACTAGACAACTCAGACAACCGTGAGACCATGAAATGAGTCCGTACAAGACTCAGGTATCATAAATGTTGCTATTCAAACGTAGGTGTTCTTTGGAGTCTTCTCCTACCCCATCCCCCTAGGAAACCTGCCTTTGTACGCTACCCTATATGCTTTCTAGGCTTCAAGTTTTTCTCTATGTGCCCTGTCGGAATAGACTTAGAATAAATAGTTTTGTCCTACAGGCAAATCTGGAGATTAGAGAGTAGGTAGGTGTGATTACAGGACCAACCCATGGACCCAGAGGCTTTTGTGTTTTCTGTCTTTCCCTTTCATGAAGTGGAGCCCCAAGTGGGGAGGAAAAGATGCTGCCTCAGCTGGCAGATTCTGGGGAGAGGCGATGGACCAGGCTGACACCCAGTTTCACTTAGACCTAGGACATTACATGCTCAGAAGGGACAACCTCTGAGCTGTACAGACATGAGTTTTAACCTCTACCCTAGAATGATTAGTAAGTACTCTGATTAGGATCACCCAGCCCCAATGTAGTTGTTGTCAAGTGCCGTAGAGTCAGTTCCGACCCATAGCCACCCTGTATAGAGTTTCCAAGGAGCAGCTGGTGAGCTTGATCCACCAACCTTGCAGTTCAAACAGCTTTGCAGTCTGGTGCATTAACCCACAGCGCCACTCCAGGACTCCAATGTTGTTGTTAAACGCCTTCAAATCAGTTGCAACTCATAGTGACCCTATATATGGTTTCCAAGGAGCAACTGGTGGGTTTGAACTGCTGACCTTGCAGTTCAAACAGACGTTGCGGTCCAGAGCATTATCCTGCAGTGCCACACAAGGACCCAGTTAACTAGCCCCAATAGTTAACATTTTCAGTGATATAAACTGCAGTCCAGATACAGCTCAGCTACTTGAAGGCTTCAAGGAGTCCTGGTAGCACAGTAGAGTAAGCACTGGACTGCTCACCACAAGGTTGGCAGTTCAAACCCACCAGCCACTCCATGGGAGAAATATGAAGCTTTCATTCCTATAAAGATTTACAGCCTCAGAAACTCTATACAGGGTCACTATGAGTCAGAATCAACTCGATGGCAGTGTTTTTGTTTTGCTTTGTTTTTAATCAAGCCTTCAGCTATTGATTGTCTCTAGCTACAGCAGAGGCATAATAGAAGTTAAAAATAATTTTTTATTGCTGATGTATGGACTGACTAGAAATATCTCACAGGTCCCTATTCCCTAGTGGAAACACGGTGTCAGAATAGAGTCAGCCCAAGAGCTTTGACCCATTGGAGTGGCATTTTGTTTGGCCTTGATTCTGTTACTCAATACCCACTGTAAAATAAACTGGATCCTGCTGCTAGGATTCTGGAATACATGCCCCAAATGAGTCATTTGAAGAAAGTGCTTGTTGGAGTGTCTTAAAAGCAGAGACCTGAGACTTCACTGGTCTTCTGAGTATAAAAGGTGTGATTGCATGTGTGCCTGTTTGCCAGTAAACGTTTTCAGTCAATCTGAGATTTACTTTCATTGTAACATACCGCCTAGTGGTGGTGGTGTGGATATGTGGATCGTTCCAAGGCTGTGCTCAGTGACACAGCATTGATAGCATGGTCTATTCTATGGAAATACTGTAAGTCAGGTATCTCCCCACCCATCCATTCAGAGAAAGCTGAGTTTACTTGCATCTCCTTGCATACCATGCTTCTAGCTTCTATGGGTTAATTGTGAATAATCAAAGTGGTTTGGAACATTTTGCAATATCACTAAAATAAATCAACATTCCTGTTTTTCGTCCATGGTAATGCTCAAGAGATATTTTAATTTGTCTCTTAAGAACCCTAGGGTGTTTTAATATATGTGCATTTAAAAATAAGACTCAAAATTTATAAATGCAATACACAAGTATTGCAGACTATTTAGGCAATCAAAAGCTGGGGTTGGGTGGGGGAATCATTCTTAGTTCTACTATGCAAAAAAAATAATTAAAAAAAAAAGATTAAGAAAGCAAGGAAAAGGAAGCACTCCTCTGGATGGTGTTGAAATGACCGTTATTCATTGTGGAAGGGCAATGGAAAGGTTAGTTTTCAGTCTTTCCTCATCACTCACATTAACTGTGATTCCCCAAAGAAGCCCTGCAATTCTATAAATGTAAAACAAATGCCTGTTACCCTACTCTGGTCTTGGCTGCCAAGGACCAAAGAGTTCTGATGCTTTCTTGACTTCAAAATGTTATCAGGAGCATTAGGGGTTATGAAATAATAAGCCAAACTCTCCTCAAAATTCTTACCGATTGCTACATACAAGCTCCCTGAGAAACTGTCCTCTAAAATGAGTTCAGTCTTTGGAATCATTTACAAACAGAGACCTCTTCCAATTGCACAATGAGAAAGTCAGCAAGAACAGTGTTTTCAAGTGTCAGAAAGTGCAACTGTCAGGCCGAGTTGGGTTAAGAGGCACACATCAGGCCACATTAACAGACATGTGTTTGCTTTGGAACTAAGACTATTTGAGAAATCAGTAGAGGATTCAGATGTAATTAAAGAATCAGGGATAAGCATCTTTCTCCTTTCGACAACACTTGTAACTTGTTACCCCATGCTTGGCTACCACACTACAAGTGACTGAGTCCTTCTCTGGTACTGTAGGTTAAGTACTGAACCACAAGGTCAGTGGTACAAACTCATCAGTTGCTCCTTGGAAACCCTATACAGGGTTGCTAAGACTTGGAACCAACTCAATGACACTTAACAACAACTACAGGTTTAAGTTTAACACCCCATACCTAGCACTGCTTAAGCAATAAGATCAATATTTCCAACTGGCTAACCTTATAGGACTTCTGGTATAGTGCTGTAGGATTGGCACTGGACTGCAAACCAAAAGGTTTGTGGTTCAAACCCACTAACTACTCCTCAGAAACCTTATACAGGCTCACTATGAGTCAGAACCAACTCAACGACACTTGACAACAACAATGACAATTTTATAGGGAGTCTTGGTGTGGTGCTGTAGGATAAGCACTGGACTGCTAACCAAAAAGTCAGTGGTTCAAACCCACCAACTGCTCCTTGAAAACCCTATATGGTGTCCCTATGGTTGAAACTGATTCAACCGCATTTAACAAACAAAGAAAAAACCTTATAGGGTAAGACACTCATCTTTTTCTTGAAAGTTCATCCACATGATGTTATGAAAACAACTCCTGATGAGTTATTTAAAATCTTGCTTAAGAGAGGACTTTTTATACTCCAGAAGTATCAGATAAGCAGCCCATACCAAAAGTTATACAGAATGTTAAAGGATGTGGGAATTATAGAGACTCAGAATGAAGACCCATGCCCACATGTGTGTGCCCTTTAAAGAGGGATGTAGGGTAAACATCAATTATAAGACATGTTGTTGATAGCCGTCATTGAGTTGGTCCCAACTCATGGCAACCCTATGCAAAATGGAACAAATGCTGCCCAGTTCTATGCCATTCCTGCTGGGAATGGGACGGGTAGTATCTACAGGATTTTCACTGCCTGATTTTCAGAAGTAGATCATCTGGCCTTTTTCCTAGTCCATAATAGTCCCGAAGTTCCACTGAACCCCCTGTTCAGCACATGGGTGGTGGTGGCTGAGTATGAGGTACATTGGCCAGGAGTTGAACCCAGGTCTCCCAAATGGGAGATGAGAATCCTACCACTGAACCACAGTGCTCCCTTATAAGACATTGTCATCATCATCAAGTGTCATGGACTTGGTTCCAACTCAGCGACCCTGTATAGGGTTTCTGAGGAGCAGCTTTTGGGTTTGAAATGCTGACCTTGTGGTTTGAAGTCCAGTGCTTATCCTACAGCACCACATGAGGAGTCGATATAAGACATGTTGTTGTTGTGTGCCATCGAGTCGGTTCTCATTCATCATGATCCTGTATAGTGTTTCTGAGGAGCGGCTAGTGGGCTTGCAGTCCCGTGCATTATCCTGTAGCGCCACACCACGACGCCTTATAAGATAAGTTGTTGTTAAGTGCCGTTGAGTTGGTTCCAACTCATAGTAACCCTGTATAGGATTTTTGAGGAGCATCTGGTGAGCTTCACCACCCACCTTGTGATTTAAACCGACTTTGCAGTCCAGCACATTAACCCATAGCGCAATACCAGAACGCTTTATAAGAAACAGCACAGACCAAACCACGAAAAGTCTTCCTAAGATTCTTTGTTAAAATTTCTTCCATTTACCAAGGAATCCATATCTAGGGTGGATGATTTGAGTGCCAAAGCCGTGACATCTTTGGTCAACACCATAAAACTAGAGACTGAGTATGTATTTGGGGATACTTAAACCTTTACTGTTATTATTAAGTGCTGTGGAGTTGATTTTGAATCGTAGCAACCCTGCAGAGGGTTTTGGAAGAGTGACTGGTAGGTTTGAACCCTGGCCTTGTGGTTAGCAGTCCAGTGCTTATCAGCAGTACCACATTTTATCCTTGGGTCATTAAAAACAAAGGTTTTTTTTTTTTTTTTTTTTCCTTAAATGTTTTATTGTGAATTATGTGATAGTTCACATGGGAGAACATTAGTTTTAAAAAACAAGGGTTTTTAAAAGGCAAAAATGAATAAAAGGAACTAATTTGAAAGTCTTTGTTTCCAAAGAACAGGCCAACTGATTTGTAAAAGGTTTTTAGTTAATAATAATAGTAAAAAGGAGCCCTTTGGCACAGTGGTTAAAAGCTCAGTTGAAACCACCACTTGCTCCGAGGGAGAATGCCCTGCAGTTGGCTTCTGTAAAGACTAACAGACTTGGAAATCCTATAGGACAGTTCTACTCTGCCTTGTATTGTCTGTGAGTCCTGGTGTGGCACTGTAGGATCAGTACAGCACTGTGAGCCACAAGCTTGGGGTTTCAAATCCACTAGCTTCTCCTTGGACATCGTAAACAGGTTAGCTATAAATTGGAAGTGACCTGATGGCACTTAACAACAACAACACAGCATCTATGAATTGGAATAGACTGTACAGCAAACAGGTTTGGATTTGGATTAGTTAAAAGTAAAATGAAAGAGTTGCACATTGTAACAACCGTTCCTTTGAGAACATTGTTTGTTTTCTGAAGACTTTATTGATTTATGTGAATGTGGTACAGAGAGGGAGAAATAAAGGTGGGTTCAAGGCATATAACCGAAGATCATGTCATCTGTAGTGACGTGATCTTCAATTATATTCCTGCCAACCCACAAATCTTCAGTCGTGAAAAACAAAATTGCAAAATGCCTGCTCGGAGTAGATTTATGAAGGTACTTGAAGACAGGGCTAAATTTTGCATTCTGGGTGTCTCAGGGATTAATGGGAACAATTCCTGAGAGTTTGGGAGTGGAAAGGCAAAGGGAAACATGGAAGAGAATATGATTGTCAACGGAAAAATAATTCTGTTACTGCTGGTTGCCTTAACTGTAATGACCAACTTTGGGGATATTCTTACAGCCAGAAGGATCCCTCTGGTGGATATATTATACCCTTAACCTAGAAGTTGCTGACATCAACACTCAAACCAGATGGTGGTTGCCAAACTGGTTTAATAATAGAATCCAGAATTATCACAGAGAATAACTTCAACTACCAGACCGGTTTAATCCAAAATGATGTTTAGAAGCTCTAACAGTGACACACAAGATAGCTGCAGCCATGTGGAGAAATACACACAATCGATTAATCCTAGAAGATATTACAGGAACAGAGAACTGATCATATTTGCTATTAAATTGTATTGAGCAGTGCTAGGAGGAAGTCAGGAGTCCTGGTATGGCATTGCAGAATAAACATTGGCCTGCTAACCACAAAGCTGGTGGTTCAAATCTACCAGTCTTTCCTCAAAAAACCTATACAGGGTCACTAACCATCAGAAGCGACTCAATAACATTAACAGCAACAATAAGGAAGAAGTCATGATAACTGGTAAGTACTTTGAAGTTGGCTGGAAATTTATGTGTCCCTTCTTGGTGACCAACTTCATTTGGATGCTTCTGATAGTAGCATTGGACTACTCTCCAATGCATTTGTGATTGGAACATGGCAAGGTAGCAATTTAACGCTCAAAGACACTGCTATATATGTGCTGCCTTGACGTGGATCAGGAGTCCTGGTGTGGCACTGTGGGTTATTGCCATGGATTGCAAAATCAGTTTGAATCACAAAGTTGGCAGTTCAAGCTCACCAGCTGCTCATTGGAAACCCTATACAGTGTCACTATGGGTTGAAACTGACTCGAAGGCACTTAACAACAACAAGATATGGATTAGAGCTGAAGAACATCTTTGTGTTGTGTCCCTTAGGACTGGGAATGTGAGCATTTCAATTGGTAAATAATTGAGATTACACCTACTCAGGGCCTCTAAGGTGGCAGAACCTTGTGGGGGTGCAGGGTGGAGGGTTACTAGAGAACAGTGATATCAGGGTCCCTGTTGGTAAGCTTAGCATGTAGTGCCAGATTACCCAATGAGCAAGGTAAACCGGACTTACTTGGACTTACTTACTAATATAGAGTGAACAATTTCACATTTGTTTTTAATTATATCAGAGACTGTGCTTCTAGGTTTGGCTGGCATCTCTCTCTCCAAACCCCACAGCACTTTCCTATGGAGTCAAAGCCTCTCTTCAAATTTATAATCCCTGAGACAGAGTACTCAGTAAGCAAGGTAGTCACAGGCTTGCTTACTAATTTGTAAAATTCTTTACTACAGATCAGTAAGTAAGCACAAGTAAATCGGTGCTTACCTGGCTAATTGCATAATCTATCCTTAAGCATAACTCAACTGTTGCTTTGAATTCAGCCTTATGAACCTTGGAGGAGAGAATCCAGTGGAGCCATGCATGGCCCAGCCATTGTCACCATACCTGCTTCCTCATTTATGAACAAAAGAGTCAGATAGTAGATGTGTTACTATTGTCATAAATGTGAAATGGCAGATAACAAGTTAGTCAACAATTACCCATGTATTAAAATATTTTGTGGTTATTTCCCGGCCAGGCCCTGTGTAATCACTGTTCTGTTCTAACATCTTTGAAAGTACAATGATGTTACAACATAGTCCCTGTATTCAAGTCTAGGAAATGTTGTTGTCCTTGTTAAGTATTGTCGAGTCAGTTTTGACTCATAGTGACCCTGTATAGGACTTCTAAGGAGTAGCTGGTGGGCTTGAACCACCAACCTTGTGGTTCAAATCGACCTTGCAGACCAGCACATTAACCCTCAGCACCATACCAGGACTTCTTTCTAGGAAAAAACACAATTAATTAATAACAGTGTTGGAACGTAATAAATGTTGTGTTATCCACACCACTAGTTCCAATATCTGGATATCAATTAATTTATAAAAAATCAAATTCGTGAGCCCAAGCCCACAGCTCCTCAGGTGTTGGTGATCCAGGCAGCTTTGGGAACCACAGGTTCACGTGCCGTGGAGTCTGAGGTGTTCACATGATAATGAGGGGATATGCTGGTTCTGGTGTGTTCCTTATACAGGAATGTGTCCTCTTAGTTACCTAACTCTGTTCTTAGCAGACATAACACTAGGGGGTGACTTTCAAGAACAGACGTTTATATTTTTTACAGTTCTGGAATCTAAAAGTCCAAATTCAGGGAGAAACTCTAGGGGGAAGTTTTTCCTTGTTGGTAGCCCTGTGAGTTCCTTGACGTTCCTTGATGTTCCTGGGCATCTGTCTTCTCTGTGTGTGTCTTTGTGCCCATGTTGCTCATTTATAACTTGTTGTTGTTGTTAAGTGCTGTTGAATCGGTTCTGACCCATAGCAACCCTGTATAGGGTTTCCAAGGAGCAGCTGGTAAAATTGAACCACCAGCCTTGCAGTTCAAATGGCTTTGCAGTCTGGTGCATTAGGACCCACCATAGTCTGGTATGGCCTCGTTAGCTTAATAAAAGAAACCCCTATTCCAAACAGGATCACATATAGAGATACAAGTGCCAGCCAGGAAGGACTTTGATATATCCAGATTTGGGGGACGTAGTTCAGTTCATACACTTGTCTTAGTGCCCTATCTTGGGACTTCCATTTTCAGCTTGGGCTTTAAGTGTTTTTGCCCACAACAGGCAGACCAAGAAGAGAATGTTGATGACCCAGGAAAGGATGTGATACCAAAGGGAATATGCCATTGCCATTCAGAGACACTGCAGATTATGGAAATGCAGCTTTGTGTCACTTTTCCTTGGGACCATGAGCTAGTAAACCTTTAAAGTGCATTTCGGAGGCAAACAAAATTTTCTGTACAAGTTAATTTATGAAGTAGCATAGTGGCTATGAATCGGGCTGTGAACCACAAGATCAGCAGTTCAAAATGACCAGCTATTCCGCTGGAGAAAGATGAGACTTTCTGCTCCTGTAAAGATTTACAACCTCAGAAACCCTGTACAGGGTTGCTATGAGTCAGAGCTGACTCCATGGCACATAACAACAACAACAAGGTAGACTTTTTACTGAACCGTACTTATAGCAAATGCATACACAAGATTAGAAGAAATAAGAATCTGCCCTAGTGTGCTTGGTATGGATTGTGGTTCAGGAACAATATGGGATATACATGACGGTATCTAGACCTGAGATGAAGGAGACGGTTTCCCAAGGGTTAATAGTTATCTCCATATTCCTTACTGGAGAACTGGAGATGTGTATAAAAATCCACAACCAAAGTTCATTTTGTAAAAGTATTTATAGTATGCACTGTTGTTGTTAAGTGTTGTTGATTCGGTTCCAACTCATAGGGTCTCTGAGGAGTGGCTGGTGGGCTGAACTGCCAACCAGGCAGTTAACGGTTCAGTGCTTTACCTACAGCGTCACACCAGGATTGCATAGTATGCATAGTACACCAAATCTGGGTTGCTTGATTTAGCAAATAAAAATACAGGATGCCCAGTTAAACTTAAATTTCAGATAAATAACAAATACATTTTTAGTGTAAGTCTGTGTACTGCCATAGCCATCTTAAATTTTTTTTCTGACAACCCTAAACTAAACATGGTTTTCAGTAGAGAGTTGTGTTTGATATGCTCAACAAAACCTATTGTTTTTCCTCATACAGACCCAAAGTGAAGGCCATCTAAGTATTGCTGTTGTTTTCTGGACTGGCTTGATTCTCTCAACAGCTCTATCACACACATTTCCAAATTCTCTATAAAATGCTCCATTCTCTTTTTTGTTGTTGTTGTTAAGTGCCATCAAATCAATTTTTGAGTCATAGAGACCCCATGTCCCAAAGTAGAGCTACTGCATACATGGAGCTTCCAAAGCAGTGATCTTTACAAGCACAACCTTGCTTGCAGAAAGTGAAGAGAACTTAAAGCACTTAAAGACCACAGCCTTCACTATGGATTACACCACAACATAAAGGAAACAAATATCCTCACAACTGAGCCAACTGAAATTGTCAGTGACTTCATTTTGCTTGTACCGACAATCCACACTCATGGAAGCAGCTGTCAGGAAATCAAATGATGTATTACAATTGGCAAATCTAATGCAAAAGTTAGCTACAGTGACTGCAGCAATGGTCTCAAAGATAAACATGATTGTGAGGATGGTGCAGGATGGGGAAGTGTTTCATTCAGTTGGACACAGGATCTCTCTGAGTCAGAACTGACTGTATGGCACCTAACAACAACAAATTTTTACAGAAGTAGAACGCATGGTCTTTGTCCACAGAGCTGTTGGGTAGATTCGAACCCCCAACCTTTTGTTTAACAGCTAAGCACTTAACCATTGAACCATCAAGTTTCCTTTCTCTTAAATACCAGTGAAACCCTCTATTTTCTTGGCCCCAAGTCCACTATAGCAAACATAGAACCTTCATCTGGTTTTCTATCATGGTCCCTTTTCTATGGTTCCAACTGTGTTGGAATATTAAAATACAGTTTGTTTTTCTCTTCCTTCTACCCAATCCCCACCACTCAACTTTTCAAGCTTTCCAAGCCTACCCTCCTCTCATTAGTAGATTTCCCTTTCTTCACACCCACACCGGAAGCCAACTTTACTTATTTCCAGCTCATGTTGAGGATTATGACAAGGATAGTGTTCTGCACCTGACTTTTCCTGATATAGCCTACCTGTCTATTGGAATCAAGAATTGTACACCCACAGGGGGCAAAGTTGTATCAATGTTTCAGCCATACACAAGCTCCTTGAAGGAATGAGTTGCTGAGCCTGGAGGCTCAAGCTGTGGGATACCAAGGTCAATTGGCATAACATAGGCCACAGAGACGATGGTCTGCATCCTACTTTGTTGAGGAGTGACTGGGGTCTTAAAAGCTTTTGAGTGGTATTCTAAGTTGAAACTGTTGATTTCTCCTATCTAGAGCTAAGAAGAGTAAAGAAAGTCAAAAACATATGGAAACAAAGACTAATGGGTAGCATGAACCTCAGCATCCACACCCCTGAGAATAGAAGAACACTGGTCTGCTTAGGGATCACAAGAGAGCCTCCAGGATACAGTGGGAGAAAAAAGTAGAACAAAACTCAAAATCATACAAACGACCATGCTTACTGGTCTGATGGTGACTGGTAGAATCCCTGGAACTCCAGCCCTTTGTCACCCTGCAAGTCTGGAATTTAACTCACCCCCATACCTCATCTTTAATTCAACCAGTAGATGAACAACAATACCAGGGAAATACACACATTTTAGAACAATCAGCCATACGAAATCAAAATGGCAGCATTTGTCAAAGGATAAAGCTCAGTTCAAATCCACCAGCTGCTCCTCAGAAACCCATACAAGGTCGCTGTGAGTCGGAACCGACTCCATGGCACTTACCACCAGTACCAGCAGAGCTAAAAGGACAGATAGGGATAGGAAAAAAGGGCCAAGTGGGAAGAGTGCTGTTACACTGTGGGAACCGCAATCAATGTCATGAAACAAATATCAAAGGATTGTTGAATAGGAAAACTGATTTGCTCTGTAAACTTTCAAATTACAATGAAAAGTTAACAAAAAAAGAATGTTACACCCAGAGTGATCAAGAATAGGAGAGAAGTCCCTCTTACCAACTGCTGTGTCAAAGCTGACTTCCTGCAAGAATTTTCAAAGTGACAGAGGCTTGGACATGGTCTGTATGGAGTAAACAATGGTCTCTTAAGAATCTCATAGTTAAGGGGATTGTAACCATGACAATGAGACGATATATGATAGAATGAATGTAAAACTAATGTTCTCCCATGTAAACTATCACATAATTCACAATAAAACATTTAAGAAAAAAAAAAAGAATCTCGTAGTTAAGCAGAGGTATGTACATCTTGTTGAGACTAATTCCACATGATTTTGTTTTAGAAATACTAGAATTTACATGGTTATACAATTTTATTAGAGTGCTAGACTCTGTTTTCACCAGCTCTAACTCCAAAGAAATATTTCATACTTATTCTACTGATATGTTGTTGTGGTTATGTGCCGTGGAGTCAGTTCCGACTCATAGCGACATGTACAGGGTTTCCGAGGCTGTAAATCTTTACAGGAGCAGAACGCCTCATCTTTCTCCAGCATTCTACTAATATAAATATCTTAATTCAAGGTAACCATCTAATATCTCATTAAAATTAAAGCTTACAGCTGAGAAAATTGTATGAGACAGTTCTACTCTGTAACACATGAAAATTAACAACAACATCACCAGGGTTATTTATTACAGAGAGAAAAAATAATCAATAAATAACAAAACACTATATACGTTTTTTTAACACACTCATGCTTATTCAGTAAACCATCCTTGGGTGGTAAAAACAGTTGAGCAGTGGTTGCCACTTGAAAGGCTGGTAGTTTAAAACCATGCTGATGTGCCTCAGAAGAAAAGACTGGCAATCAGCTTCCAAAGAATCATAGCCATATCTATGATAAATCATGTTGCATATATGAGGTCATTTTAAGTCAGAATTTACTTGAAAGCAACTGGTTTTATTTAGTAAACCATTCGATTGTGTCCTATTCCAGTACAAATCTCATTTGAGCCTCCCTTTGTTGCCAGACTTGAAATCTGGTTAGACCTAAAATTTTCCTTTACTGAGATGGTGGAATTTCCATAAAGGTCAGAGTTCATCCCTGCAGCAAAGGTTAGCCAGATCAGCAATTTGGCACTGGACTAAAGGGCTCAAGAGTGTTACAGAGAAAATTAAAATACAGTACAGCCCCCAAAATGTAAAACAATTTAGCAACAGAGTCACATATATGATGCTGAATAAAAGACGAATTTAAGAGCCAGGAAAACAAAAATTGTTTTCTTTTGCTGCTTTCCCCCCCCCCCCCCAAAGATCTCAGTATCTGCACAGACACACCCAAAACATCTGGCTTTTTTCCAGAACTCCAGACACCAAAACTGCTGTAAAAATAGTGTGAGCTAGAAGGCATGAATGTAGCACAAAGTTTGTTTCTGAAAGGGTCCTTGTTTGGCTTCAGTGTCTATGTTTTTACGTGTACAAACTCATGTGCCCACGTGGACAAATGATATTCCCATTTACTGGGCATATATTTACATGAAGTAAAAATCTCCTACAGCATTCATGCTTTGTGGGGAAAAAGGGAGAGCGAGTCATTCCAGATGTTGCTAGATAATGCTGAGCTGTTTCCATGAAAAGTTTTAGGAATGAAATTAGCTCACATGGAAATAATGTTTTAACTAGCTGGGAGTGGTTCCTGGAGCTTGCCCCGATCCTGCCCAGATCTAACCCATACTGGGCCATTTCAGAAGCTCTCTTCTAGTACGGAACTGGTAGGAACAGTTCAGTAGACTCCTGGTAGGAAAAGACATGTCACATCACAGACAGCCTGGAAAGAGACAGAAATTCCTCCAAGGACCAAGAGCAGAACTGGAATGCTAAATATTGAGACATGCTAAGGTCACATTATTGTGGATGCCCAGGGAGATGGATTTCAGAGGGGCCAAGTGGAATTATATGCCTCAGTAGCAAAGAAAGATATCTTTACATTACCATTGGGTAAAGTCGTCTACTACTGTTTATCCTCAGCAACAATGATCTATAGTAGATACATGGATAGATACATAGGCTGAATGGGTGTGGAGGGAGAGTGGGAGTATGCCCACAAATCTATAAAGGTTTGACAGGGGATATTTGAACAATTACCCCTCCTGCAAACATATCTATGAGTGTGGTGGACCATACAGAAGGCAAAATGATTTAAATTCCTTACATATTACCAAACACCTCGAGGCAACAAATTTCTGGGTCTGGGGGCTCAGGACCATAATCTCAGGGGACACCATGGTCAATTGGCATAACTTAGTTGACAAAAATAGTCTTCTATATCCTACCTTGGTGAGTAGAAACTGGGATCTTAAAAGTTCATGCGTAGCCACCTCAGGTACAACTGTTGATCTCTTCACATGCAGAAGAAAGAAGAGTGATGAACTGAAGATGCTTGGAATCAATTAATCCAATGGACTAATGGAGAATGTGGACCCTGAGACCAGAAGAACTAGATAGTGCTTAGCTACCATTACCAACTTTTCTGAAGGGATCACACTTATTGTTGTTGTTAAGTACCATGGAGTCAGTTCTAACTCATAGTGACCCTGCATGGGGTTTCTGAGGCTATAAATCTTTACGGGAGCAGAATGTCTCATCTTTCTCCTGCAGAATCGCTAGTAGTTTTGAACTGTTGACCTTGAGGTTGGCAGCTTGACTCAAAACCACTACGCTGAGAAGGTCCTAAATAGGGTGGGAGATGATATGGAACAAAACTCAAAATTATCACACACACAGACACAAAGACTGGGCTTACTGGTCAGAAACAGATAGGAGGAACCCAAGACTGGCCCTCAGCCACTCTTCAGGTCTGGAATGAAGCTCATGCTAATGTCCCAAGTAGTGGATAGGTATATAGGGGACAAAACAATACTAGTAAGGTGTGTTCACCATGAAATGGTTAATCATTGGAGATCAAAAGGGCAACACGTACCTAAGGACAAAGTTTGGAAGGAGGGTGGAATAGAAAGAAGAACCACAGGGAGAAAGTGGGATAACTGTTGTTCCATGGAGGGGATTGCAATCGTTGTATATAAGGAATGTGGTGGTGGTGGCAGTTATGCGCCATGGAGTCGGTTCCCACTCATAGCAACCCTGTGTAGGGTTTCTGAGGCTGTAAATGTTCATTGGAGCAGAAAACCTCATCTTTCTTCCATGGAACCTTGGGTAATTTTGAACTGCCGACCGTGAGGTTAGCAGCCTGACTCATAACCACTACACTACCAGAGCTCCTTATATAAAGAATGTAGCTCCTTTCACAGGCTTGGCAGAGGTCCTCTTCTCAGAGCTTGAAAGATAGCATAGAATCTGGGTGCCAGCTAATTAGATCGATTACATTATTGAACTAGGTGATGCTACCTGAAGGCAGGGAGTGTGACTTTTACATCCTGGCGTGGCACTGCTGGATAAGCACTGGACTGCAAGATCGGTTTGAACCACAAAATCTGTGGTTCAAACTCACCAGCCGCTCCTCAGAAACCCTATACAGGGTCTCTGTGAGTCAGAACTGAGTCAATGACACTTAGCAACAACAGCATAAAGACCATAGATTTCACTGTGTCCCCTAACCCACATCCAGCCTCTAACACACTTATGAATTGGTCCAAATTTCTTGAATTGCAATAACAGAGTACAGTGTCTTCTAATCAAAATCCTGGGGATACCTAACACATGGACTGAAAAACTAAAATTCATGGCTTGGGGTTTGTAGAGGGCGTACTTCCAGGATTCCAGTAACATGAATATGAACCCACCAAAATCTTGAGTTGTTGTTGTTGTTGTTAGGTGCCATCGAGTCGGTACTGACTCATAACGACCTTACGCACAGCAGAATGAAACACTGTCTGATCCTGGGCCAACCTCACTACTATTGCCATGTTTGAGTCCATCAATGCTGCCACTTGACCAATCCATCTCGTTGGGGGTCTTCCTCTTTTTCTCTGATCCTCCATCTTACCAAACATGATATCCTTCTCCAGTTACTGATCCCTCCTGACAATATGTCTGAGGTATGAGAGATGAAGTTTGGCCATCCTGGCCTCCAAGGAGCACTCTGGTTACACTTCTTCCAAAACAGATCTATTGGTTTTTTTGGCAGCCCATGGCACTTTCAATATTTTCCTCCAACACCATAACTCAAAAGCATCAATTCTTCTATGGTCTTCCTTATTCACTGTCCAGCTTTATGGAAATGAAAGTCTCGAAACAAAGGAGAGATGCACTCTGCATGTTTGTTTCCTATCTGTGCAGTGCAATCGACCGTGCTTGGCCAAAGGGCAGATGAGATTCCTAACTTAGGTTTACTGAGCAACCAATACAATCTAAAATACAAACTGGAATGAAAGTTATACTGAGCGCTTACTGAGTTTCAGCTCTATGCCCTCTATACATTAGCTCATTTTGTCCTTATAACAACTTTCTATAGCACATCATTTTCTTAAAATCAGACAGTTAGCAAGTGGCAGAGCCCCCGTTAACACCAGGCCTTTGTGTTTGCAAAACATGGGCTTTCCCACTTTGGTGCATCAGTACTGTGTGTGTTCATGGTTTGCTATCAAGAAGATAGCCCTCAAAGTAACTACAGAAAGAAGTGAAAGCAAAGGCAAAGCCCTTAGAAGGTTTACAGAAGCATATTGTAAACATATGTGCTTTTGTGGAACGAGTTGGGCTAGTACACAATATTTTAACATGGACAATTACTTGAATTTAGGTCTAAAATCTTTTCTTTTGCAGAGTATTGTTTAAAAGCACCACTCATCTGTCAGTTTCTCATACTACTGTGGTTAGTGTTGCTATGATACTGGAAGCTATGCAACCAGTTTTGCAAATACCAGCAGGGTCACCTATGGCTGGCAGGTTTCAGTGCAGCTTGTGACTAGCAGTGGAACAGTTTGTCTGATATAGTACTGGAAGATTGGAAGATGAACCCCTCAGTTTGGAAGGCACTCAAAATACAACTGGGGAAGAGCTGCCTTCTCAAAGTCAAATTGACATTAATGAAAAACATGGAGTAAAGTTTTAAGGATCTTCATTTGCTGATGTGCCATGACTCAAAATTAGAATAAATAGCTATAAACAACCATTAATATTCAGAATATGGAATGTAGTTGTTAAGTGACATTGAATTGGTTCCAACTCATAGAAACCCTGTATAGGGTTTCAGAGACTTTAAAGCTTCTCGGGAGCAGAAAGCCTCCTCTTTCTCCCACAGAGTGGCTGGTGGGCTTGGACCACTCATCTTGTGGTTTTTAGTCCAGTGTTACTGTATGAAGCCACCACACTCCTGTATGAAATATGAACCTAAGAATATTACAAGTTGTCAGAAATGAAATTGAAGGCAGAAAGACCAATATTCTATGTATTTAGTATGTTGAAGTAGATTGGTATTGGGCATTTTGAATCAGACAGACATATGGTCTATTATACCTAGAATGACAAATTGAAAAAGAATGGCATCAATATATCATCAAAAAGAACATTTCTAAATCTATCCAGAAATACAATGCTGTCAGTGATAGTGTAACATCCATATGCCCACAAGGAGGATCAGTTAATACGACTATTATTTAAATGTACATGCCAACCACTAATGCCAAAGATTAAGAAATTGAAGATTTTTATTAACTTCTGCAGTCTGAAATTGATCAATCATGCAGTCAAGATACATTGATAAATACTGGTGATTGGAATGCCAGGGTTGAAACAAAGAAGGATGGAAACAACAGCAAAAAAAAAAAAAAAAAACTACTGCGATCATATTGATTCTGACTCCTAGTAACCGTATAGGACAGAGTAGAACAACTCCTTAGCGTTTCTGAGACTGTCATTCTTTACAGGAGCAGACAGTCTCAGCTTCCTTCTTTGGAGCAGCTGGTGGGTTTGAAGTACAGACCTTCCAGTTAGCAGCCCAAAGTCTAACCTACTATGCCAATGGATCAGTAGTTGGAAAATGTGGCCTTGGTGATAGAAACGATGCCGGAGTAGAATTTTTACAAGGTTTAATGACTTATTCATTGCAAACACCTTTAAAAAAATTTTTTTCACAACATGAATGGCAAATACATACATGGCACTTGCCAGATGGAATACACAGGAATTAAATCAAATACATCTATAGAAAGAGACAATGGAGACCATTTATTGCTCATGTGCAAGGTCAACTTCAAGCTAAAGAAAATGAAAAAAACAAAAACAAAAAGTACAACCTTGGATATATCCTACTTGAATTTAAAGACTATCTCAAAAATATGCATAGATTTGATTCACTAATGATTGAAGATTAGATGAGCTGTGGGATGACATCAAGGACATCACACAGGAAGAAAGCAAAAGGTCATTGAAAAGATAGGAAAGAAAGAAAAGACCAAAATGGATGTTGGAAGAGACTCTGAAATTTGCTCCTGAATTTATAGTTGTTGTTGTTATGTGCCGTGGAGTCGGTTTCGACTCATAGCGACCCTGTACAGGGTTTCTGAGGCTGTAAATCTTTACAGGAGCAGAAAGCCTCATCTTTCTTCCGCGGAACAGCTGGTAGTTTCGAACTGCTGACCTTGAGGCTCACAGCCCGATTCGTAACCACTACACTACACTAAAACAAATGAGTCCTGGTGTGGCGCTGTAGGATAAGCATTGGACAGCTAACCACAAGGTTAGTGGTTCAAACCCATCTAGCTACTCCTTGGAAACCCTATATAGGGTCGCTATGAGTTGGAACCAACTCTACCACACTTAACAACATCAACAAAGCAAATAGAGTCCTGGTGTGGCACTGCTAACCATGAGGTTGGTGGTTCAAACCCACTAGTTGCTCCTCAGAAACCGTACACAGTTTCGCTATGAGTCAGAAACAAAGCAAATGGAAAGGAGCTCTGTTAGTGCGGAGACTAAGCATTGGGTTGTAGTCTATAAACTCAATCCCACCAGCTGTTCTATGGTAGTAAGATGAGGCTGTCTGCTCCCCTAAAGAGTTATAGCCTCGGAAATCCTAAGTCATTCTTTTCTGTCCTATATAGAATCACTATGAACCAGAATCAAGTTAATGGTAGTGGGTTTGGGTTATTTTTGTGTTTCTGGGTTTTTTTGTAAAGTAAATAGAACAAATGAAATAAAAGAGCTGAACAGAAGATTTCAAAGGGCTACTAAAGAGGACAAAGTAAAGTATTATGATGAAATGTGCAAAGACCTGAAGTTAGATAACCAAAAGAGAAGATCGTACTCAGAATTTCTCAAGCTGAAAGAACTGATGAACAAATTCACTTTGAGTTGCAATGTTGAAGGATCTATGAGCAAAATATTGAATGATACGGCAAGCATCAAAAAAAAGAAGAAAGGAATATGCAGAGTCACTGTACCAAAAAGAATTGGTTAATGTTCAACCATTTTAAGAGGTTGTTGTTGTTAAGAGCCAGTGAATCAGTTTCAACCCATAGTGACCCTGCATGGGGTGTCCAAGGAGAAGCTGGTGAGCTTGAACTGCTGACTTTGTGGTTCAAACCAGTTTTGCAGCCCAGCACATTAACCCACAGCACCACACCAGGACCCCATATGATTAAAAACCAATGCTATTGAATGAAGAAGTCCAAGCAGCTCTGAAGGCATTGTTAAAATCAAGGCTTCAGTAATTGACAGAATGCCAGTTGTTATGTTTCAACAAATGGATGCAATACTGGGAGCACTCATTCATCTATGCCAAAAAATTTGGAAGATGAACATCTGGCCAACCTACTGGGAGAGATCCATATTCATGCTCATTCAAAAAAGAAAAGGTGATTTAACTAATGTAAAAATGATCTATATCATACCCCCCAAAATTTATGTTGAAGATAATTCCAAAATGGTTATAGTAGTGCATCAACAGGGGGCTTCCCAAAATTCAAGCCAGATTCAGAAGAGGATGTGAAATTTGGGATATTCTTGTTAGTATTAGATGGATATTGGTTGAAAACAGAAAATATCAGCATTATGCTTACCTGTGTTTTATTGACTATGCAAAGGCATTCAACTGGTTGGAGCATAACAAACTAAGGCTAACATTGCAAAGAATGGGAATTTTAGAACACTTAATTGTGCTTATGCAGAGCCTGTATATAGACCAGGATATGATCATTGTAACAGAAATAGGGGACATTGTGTGGTTTAAAATCACAAAGGGTATATGTCAAGGTGGCAGGTAGCCTTTCACCATACTTAATCCATATGTTGAGCAAATCACCCAAGAAACTGGATTATGTGAAGAAGAACTCGGCATCAGGATGGGAGAAAGACTCACTAAGAACCAGTGATATGCACATGATATACCTTGTTTGCTGGAAATTAAAAGGACTTGAAACACTTACTGTTGAAGATCAAAGACTACAGGCTTCAGTATGGATTACAACTCAACATAAAGAACACAAAAGTCCTCACAACTTGACCAATAAGCAACATGATGATAAATGGAGAAAAGATTAAAGTTGTCTAGGATTTAATTTTACTTGGATCCACAATCAACACCCATGAAAGCAGCAGTGAAGAAATCCAATGCTGTATTGTTTCAGGAAAATCTTCTGCAAAACAAAACAAAACAAAACAAAAAACTATTAAAAGCTTAAAAAAGTACAGATATCATTTTGAGGATTAAGATACATCTAACCCAAGCAAAGATATGTGAAAGCTGGACAGTAAGTAAGGGAGGCCAAAGAAGAATTCATACCTTTGAATTATGGTTTGGATAAGGAATACTGAATATACCATGGACTGTCAGAAAAATGAACAAATTTGTCTTAGAAGAAGACAAATAGCCAGAATGCTCCTTAGAAGTGAGGGTGGTAGGACTTTGGCTCACGTACTTTGCACATATTTTCAGGAGGGACCAGTCCCCAAAGAAAGACATTGTGTTTGGTAAAGTAGAGGACCAGTGAAAAAGAAGAAGACCCTCATTGAGATGGATTGACACAGTAGCTGCAACAATAAACGCAAACATAACAACTGTGAGGATCACACAGAACCACTCAGGGTTTCTGTTGTTCATGGGTTGCTGCACGTTGAAGCCACCTTGATTGCATCTAACAAGAATAACAACGTTGTTTTAGAAATACTATTAGTTACACATCTTCTATGATTACAGTTTTGACAAACACAATTAATTCTAATAACAATTACTCACAATTGAAATTAAAAATCGTATCAGCACAATCACCCTTTCACCAGGTCCTTCTGGAAAAGAGGAAAACTAGTCATTGGGGATTCTCCCTTGTCCCCTCGTTCTAAAACTAAGCACACCCATGAAAGCTTGTAAGTCAGCCACTTTATGCCTTTATAACTCCTCCTCCCACCCCCGGCATTTTTTGATAATCAATGTTTAAATTACCCATCCTTATGTAGGTCAACCTGCGATATGCAGATGATACAACCTTGCTTGCTGAAAGTGAACAGGACTTAAAACATTTACTGATGAAGATCAAAGAGCACAGTCTTTGGTATGGATTACATCTCAATGTCAAGAAAACAAAAGTCTTTACCATTAGACCAATAAACAACATTCTTACCAACGGAGAAAAGAGTGAAGTGGTCAAGGACTACATTCTTCTTTTTTTGCTTTTTTTCTTAAATGTTTTATTGTGAATTATGTGATAGTTTACATGGGAGAACATTAGTTTTACATTCATTCTATCATATATCGTCTCATTGCCATGATTACAGTCCCCTCCATGCATCATCAACCAACCAAAGGGTATACCCTGCAATCCTGCCCCCATACCCCTCAGGTCTTCAGCACACAGTCGCTCT
>NW_006408558.1:4344719-4358389 GCF_000296735.1 Chrysochloris asiatica | reverse complement strand
AATTTCCCATCTCTGGAGATCTGGATGTGGTTCAGGCTTCCACCTATAGTCTTCTGTATTGCAGAGGCTCCTCAGGAAGCCTCCTTCACTATGCACGTTGTAGCCCCATTTTAGGTATTCCAATCAGTTATAGGCAGAAGACGGACTTCCAAGCTTTCTATGGTGATGCTTTTCGCTAGTCCTTTCTCTCCCCCTCCAGTGTCTATTTTATAATATATTGCAAGGAAAACAAAGATTCAAAAGATAGCCAAGCATCTTAACATTTTCCCCCCCTTTTCCCCATTCCAACCATGGCTCAATCTCTGTATCCCAGAACCCTGTTGTTCCCAGGTTGTAACTTCATTCTTCTTGGATCAACCATCAACACTCACAGAAGCAGCAGTCAAGAAATCAAATGATGTATTTCATTAGGCAAATCTGCTGCACAAGACCTTTTTAAAGTGTTGAAGAGCAAAGATGTCAGCTTGAAGACTAAGGTGCGCCTGACCTAAGCCATGGTATTTTCAACAACCTCATATGCATGCGAAAGCTAGACAGAGAATAAGGAAGACCATAGAAAAATGATGCTTTTGAATTATGGTGTTAGAGGAGAATATTGAAAGTGCCATGGGCTGCCAAAAAAAACAATAGATTGTTTTGGAAGAAGTGCAGCCATAGTGCTTCTTGGAGGCCAAGATGGCCAAACTTCGTCTCTCAAACTTCAGACATATTGTCAGGAAGGACAAGTCACTGGAGGATATCATGTTTGGTAAGGTGGAAGGTCAGAGAAAAAGAGGAAGAGCCCCAACAAAATGGATTGGCCAGGTGGCAGCATCGATGAACTCAAGCGTGCCAACAGTAGTGAGGTTGGCCCAGGATTGGGCAGTGTTTCGTTCTGCTGTGCATAAGGTCGCTATGAGTCGGTACTGACTCAATGGCACCTAACAACAACGAAATGTAGGTCACTGGAGTCTTGGTGTGGCGCTTTGGGTTAATGCACTGGACTACAAAGTCATTTGGATTGCAAGGTCAGCAGTTCAAGTTTACCAACTGCTCCTTGGTCAGAACCAACTCGATGGCACTTAACAACGACAACAACAATGTAGGTTAATGTGCTGAACTGCGAAGTTGGTTTGATCCACAAGGTTGGTGGTTCAAGCTCACCAACTACTCCTTGGAAACTCTATACAGAGTCGTTATGGATCAGAACTGACTTGACAGCCCTTAACAACAACTTCAACACAGTACACTGAGGAGACAAGCATGTTCCTTGATATGAAGGATCTTCCATTCCAGTTGGAATTTTAAGCAACTGTATCCATAAACAAATGCCCAGCTCATCAAATTGTAGCCATTGACACTTGTTTACAATATTAAACATCTTTATCATCTTTTAGTAAGGTTCTGGTCAGTTCAGCCCTAGCTATCCAAACTAGGTCAAATGGGTACAAGCATTTGATACTCAAAAGGGAAAGAAGAATGATTGTCCATGGAAGTCAACATTTGGGGATTTTCCAATCAAGTAATGGAGAAAGATGTGGCTTTCTGCTCCTGTAAAGATGTACAGCCTCGGAAACCCTGTACAGGGTCGCTATGAGTCAGAACTGACTCCACGGCACATAACAACAACAGCAATCACTAAAGGGTGCACTTCTAGGCATGCTTTTGTTATTTTTCTGTTTTGTTTTATGGGAAAAAATCTGTAACAAAACATTTGCCGTTTTAACCATTTCTAAATGTACAGTTCAGTGACATTGTGGTTCACCATTTCCAAATGTTTAAATCACCCCAAAGACAAACTCAGTACTCCTTAAGCAAGAACCCCCATGTCCTTCCCCCTCAGCCTCTGGTAGCCAACTAATGTCTCCACGCATTTGCCTATTCTAAACATCTCATAAAAGTGGGTTCATAGAAAATATATCCTTTTTTGTCGGATTTATTCCATTTAGCATAATGTGTTTCAGGTTCCTATATTGAGACTTCTTTTCTCTTATGGCTGAATAATAGTCTATCATAAGAATGCATCACTTAAAAAAAAAAAAAGCATCACTTTTTGGCAATCTACTCATTTATGAATATATACACATGTGTTATTTTCTCCTCTTGGCTATAGTGAATAGTGCTACAATGTACATTGGTTTACATATATATGTTTGTGTCCCTTCTTTCCATCTTTTGAGTATATGCCTAGAAGTGGAATTGCTGGGTTATGTAGCTCTATGCTTAACTTTTTTTTTAAAGAATGCAATCTTACTATTTTTATTTTTTTAAGTTTTTATTGTGAATTGAATGAAAGTTCATGGGGCAGATCATCAGTTTTACATTCAACAAATCATACGCCTTGTTCCATTACAATGATTATAATCCCCTCCATGTACCATCAGTTAACTGTATTTCTCTCTATTCCTTTTAGCTTTTTTTTCTTTTTAAACAGTAATTTGCACCACCAAAGGGCATGTTCTGCAAGTTTGCCTCCTGGCCGCCAGCTCTTAGTTCCTCTCTTCCCATAAGTCTAGGGTCCTTAGCCACTCCCCCTCTCCATGTCCCAATCTCTGCTTCCATCTCTGGTGTCGCTGCTTCTCTGGATAAGGTCCCGCATTCTGCTTGTACTCTTCTTCTCCCTTGATGATCCTAGGGTCCTCAGTTTCTGGTCTGCAAGATCAACTACTCCCCTGTTTTTGTTACAAAACTTCTTTCTACCTTTACAATTGTGACAGTTGTAATTATGCATAACTTTTTGAGGAATCACATATAATGGTTAGGGTTTCATGTCAACTTGATTAGACCATGATTTCTAGGGGTTTAGCAGTTGGCATATCCTTATTCCCATGGTGATGAAACCTAATACAGGGATAGTTAACTCTATAATGAGAAACTATGAGCAGCCAGTCAATTGAATGGCTGCTTCCTTGGGGGTATGACCTGTTCTGCAATAATGGAAACATGGGAGGGACTCTCTTTCTCTCTTCTGTTGAGGACCTTGTTGTTGTTAAGTGCCCTCAAGTGCTGACCCATAACAATCCTGTATAGGGTTTCCTGAGAGTGACTGGTGAGCTTGAACTGCCGACCTTGCAGCTCACACTGACTTTGCGTTCTAGCGCATTAACCCACAGTGCCACACCAGGACTTTGCTGAGGATTTGGGACTGTGTAATTGTGAGCTCTGTCCTTAATAGTAAACTTCTTTCTCTATGTAGAGAAAGAACGTCAAAGGATGTCAGGCATGGTTTAAGCAGTTGGCGCTGTGAGCAGAATTCATTGAATGGCTCCAGACCTATGAAATTATGACGTTTTGTAAGAGAAAGAACAAAGGACCATGGGATAAAATGTTTCCCCTGAAAGGAGAGCAGCTTCTGGGGTTGCCTGGAGCTGATGTCACCCTGGTTAGAAAAGATCTGTGATTAGGGCCTATTAGAACCCACCCTGACTCAGCCGTATACATATGAAAGGGGTTAGTCAAAGGGAGACGATTGACCTTGCCTGTTTTAAGAGGTTTATGACTGCCTATGGATATTGGTTTTTCCTGTCTATTATTATAGAATAGACAGGAATTATTGGGAATCATAATTACTGAGAGTTTGTAAGCACGCCTTCAGTCTATGCTTGATTGGATTTACTAAAAGGGTGTTAGATGTTGACAGGAAAAAAAACAGGCTTCTTGGTTTAAGCCTTTGTAGGAGCTCTGGTAGTGTAGTGGTGACCGCAAGGTCAGCAGTTCAAAACTGCCAGCAGTTCTGTGGGAGAAAGATGAGGCTTTCTGCTCCTGTAAAGATGTATAGCCTCAAAAACCCTATGTAGGGTCACTATGAGTTGGAACCACGGCATACAATAACAACAACAGAGTATGGGGCCAAAGGTGAAATCCTGAGCCCCACCCAGAACCTTCTGAGTTGGGACGTTTGCATTTGAAAAGACACTGAGACCAACCCTGAACTGTGTGGAGAACTGGAGATTCACTCAGATAAAAGGCAGACTGGCTTATTGCACCAGACTACAAAGCCATTTGAACTGCAAGGTCAGTGGTTCAAGCTCACCAGCTGCTCCTCAGGAAACCCTATACAGGGGTCGCTATGGGTTGGAATCGACTCAATGGCACTTAACAACAACAACAACAAGTCATCAAGGCAAGGAAAGTTGGCTTATCTAAAGTCTGACAGTTAAATTTAAGGGAACCGGTGAGCAGTATGCTTGCTGGTGACCACCTTGGTCTATGTGTGTGTGGAATTGGGGGATATGCAGCAATGAAAACACGGGCTGAGTTTGAACATATTATATTGGCACCCATTGGCCTTGAGGTGAGATAAGATAGAGGTTGTCTGGTCTGAAGTTTAGGGAGTTGTGTGAACTCCTGAGCCCACAGACACTGACCTCACCCAGGGGCACCAGTGCTGAGCTTGAACGAAGCCAGCTGGTGTGAAGTGCAGGGAGGCAGATGGGACATAAGTGTTGCCTTCAAAGGCACAAAGTGAAAGCCATCCTTTTCTGCCCTGCTTAATGCTACATACAATTTAAATTTTTTGTTTATACAATTTATTAGGTCCAGTAGTACAGGGAGCAGCTTTTGGGTGGAGCTTTGTTTCAATTTCAGCTTGGGCGCTTGGAAGGAAAAAGTAAGATCAAAGTGAAGTAATGTGAGGAAATGTCAATATTAGGGTTGGTGGTGGTAGGGCTGGGGGTGGTGGAGGGGGAAACAGCCTGGAGAGGATGATTAAATGCTATCCATCTGACAGCAGATTTCCAGGGAGAGTAGATTTCACAACCGGCTCACATGGATGATTTTGGCAAAAGTGAGTTTAAAAAAAAAAAAAAAATCTGCTTGATAATATTCATTCAACCTGCTCTGCTTTCCTGTTGATGTCAGTATTTTCCAGTTTAAAGCAGTGCTCATGAGCCATGCTCATGGTGCCATCCAGGAAGGGAGCTTTCCAAAGCCAGCCTCTTTTGGACAGTGCAGACCTCGTTCCATTTAGCATCATTCGGTTGTTTCCTCCTCTTGACTACTGTGAATAATGCCGCAGCGCACACTGTTGGACAGGTGTCTGTTTGTGTCCCTGCTTTCAGATCTTTTGAGGAGACAACTCGGAATGGAATTGCTGGGTCATATGGAAATTCTTTGCTTTACTTTTTGAGGAATCACCAAACTATTTTCCATAGTGGCCATACAATTTAGCAATCTGACCATAAATGCATGAGGCTAGTAATTTCTCCACAATCTCAACATTTTCTGGACATGGTATTTTTAAACACGGTTGTTATTGCTGTTAGGTGCTGTGAAGGTGATTTTGACACATAGTGACCCCATGTACAACGGAACAAAGAACAGGCGTTGTCGTGTTTGAGATTATTACAGCTACTGTGCTGGTCCATCTGGGCTATTCTTCAATCCTGGTAATAACAAACATGGGCCCAAAAGAAATCAATTGGCACTTAGAGATATTTTTGCCACCTTTCCTGGCCCTCATTAAGCCCCTTAATAAATGATCTGATCAGCAATGAAGAATTCACACCCTTAGGATTTAATGCAGAGCTGGTGTGTAGTAGCGCCAGCGTTTATGTGATGTCTTCATGCATTGTTTTCCTTTATTTTCATTTACATCTGTACTGCTTTGGGAGTGGCAGCAGCATTCATTTGACAGAGTCAAGTGACGTTGTTGTTGTTCATTGCTGTCAAGTCAGTTCTGACTCAGAGCCACCCTGTATAGAATTTCCAAGGAGCAGCTGGTGAGATTGAACTGCCAACCTTGCAGTTCAAGTTGACCTTGCAGTCCAGCGCATCAACCATAGTGCCACACCTGGGCTCCAAGTGACATTAAAGAAATGTTAAGATGGCTGTCTAGGACACCTAGCCTTAAAACCTTTTTCAGATCACAGCTTGGTAAGATATGAATTAACATGTTGTTAATCATCTGAGGTGGACAAGACTGAACCATAGGTGAATAATTGAAAAACAATACGTTTTGCTTTCGATGATAAACAAGTAAGATTTCTATGAATCACTTTGAGGATCTCACATGTCACTCTGATCATAAAAACTATGGAGTAATTTCATGCTGTCCAAAGTTAAAGTCCACCACCTTTCTGTCATTTTGTCCTACTGCGGGGGCCTGATTGTTGCTATGATGCTGGAAGCTCTGTCACCAGTATTTCAAATACCAGCAGGGTCACTCACAGGGGACAGGTTTCAGTGTAGCTTTCAGACTAAGACTAGGAAGAAAGGCCTGGTTGATCTATTTCTGAAAATTTAGACAATGAAAGTCTTGTGGATTACAGCAGAATATTGTTCGATGTAGTGCTGGAAGATGAGCCCCCTAAGTTGTTGTTGTTGTTGTTAAGTGTCGTCAAGTTGATTCTGACCCATAGCCGTCCTGTATAGGGTTTCCAAGGAGAAGCTAGTGAGCTTGAACCACCAACATTGTAGTTCAAACAACTTTCCAGTCTGACATATTAGCCCACAGCACCACACCAGGACTCCCTAGGTTAGAAGGTATTAAAAATGCAGCATCCACAACAACGGATTCAAGCATATCAACAGTTGTGAAGATGGTATAGGACCAGCAATGTTTTGCTCTATTGTAGATGGGGCTGCCATGAGTGGGAGCTAACTGAGGGCAGCTAACAACAGCATAAATTTCAGGTGGACAGCTATACAGTTTTATTCTTGATTGGACTGATCTGATTTTTTAATATAATGAATTGGCCAATTGACTTAGGAGTTGATTACCTGGCTTACATATCATATAGGCTTTCTATTTCTTCTTTCTACAACATATTCCACTTTGTTGGACCAAGTTTTGGTCACAGGATAGCTATGAAATGCAACTTTTAGTTAATGAACATAGGGAACTTCCATCATAATCAAAGCTAATGTGTTGTTGAATTTGGTTCAAAATGGGGGGCCTAATGATAAATGACAATGATAAAGTAAGCATTGAAATTCAATTGAAAATCAGGACCCATAATATTAAAATGCCCTCTTCTAACAATCTTCATTGTCGTGTGATTTGTTAATTTGGCACCTCCATGAAAGGATATATGAGAGGTCTTCAAAAAGTTCATGAAAAATTGAAATAAAAAGATCGAAATAAAGATTTTTATCTCTCAACATAAGCTCCATCAAGGTCAAAATCCTTTGGTAAGTGATGACACTAGCCAGTTAGTCCTTCCTTAAAGAACTGAGGGTCCTGGGAATTTGACCATGTCAATGCAATCTTTTTTACATTATTAACTGAAGAAAAATGGGTGCCCTTTAAAGAATATTTTAAGATTAGGAAAGAAAAAGAAGTCTGAAGGAGTCAAATCAAGACTGAAGGTGGACGCCCAGTTATTTTCCTTCAAAACGCTCACAAAATTGCTCTTGTGTGACAAGCAGAAACCTTGTCATGGCAGAGAAAGGCCCTCTGGTGAGGCTTCCCAGGGCATTGTTCTGCTAAAACTTTGTCTAGCTCTTTCAAAACACTCTCTTAATAAGCACATGTTATCCTTCTTTGGAGTCCTGCTGTGGCACTGTAGGATAAGCACTGGACTGCAAAGTCAGTTTGAACGACAAGATCACTGGTTCAAACTCACCAGTCACTCCTTGGAAACCCTGTGCAGGGTTGCTATGAGTCCTAACTGACTTGATAGCTCTTAACTGCAACAACAGCACCATTCTTTGTTGTTGTTGTTAAGTGCCGTGGAGTCAATTCTGACCCATAGCGACCTTGTATAGGGTTTCCAAGGAGCAGCTGGTGAGCTTGAACCACCGACCTTGCAGTACAAATGATTTTACCATCTGATGCATTAGCCCCACAGCACCACACCAGCATCGTTCTTTAGTCCTCCAGAAAGTCAACAAGCAAAAGACCTTGAGCATTCCCAAAACACTGCCATAATATTTGCTCCTGACCTGTCGACGTTTGCTTTGACTGGACCACTTCCATTTCTTGGTAGTCATTGATTTGATTATGCTTTGTCTTCAGGATCATGCTGGTAAAGTCGTGTTTCATCTCCTATTATAATTCGTCAAAGAACTCCTTCAGGATGTTATTCCCTTTGCTTAAAATTCCCATCAAATTTCTGCTATTGTGTGTAGTTGGTCTGGATGCAATGGTCTGGGTACCCATTGAACAGAAAGTTTGCTCCCCTTTAATTTTTCCGTCAGAATTGTGTCCACTGAACCAATTGAGATGTCTACGGTGCTGGCTACTGTTATTGCTGGTCTTCATTGGTCCTCTTCAATTAGGGCACAGACAAGATTAAAAGTTTCCTTGAAAATTCGTTCAGGTGGTCAGCTTGTGTGGGTTTCATCTTCAACATGGTCTCATCCCTTCTTAAAACGAGTTATTCTTTTATAAATTGCTAATTCCTTTGGGACATTATCCCATAAGCTTTTGGTAAAGCGTCAGTGGTGTGACCATTCTTCCACCCAAGCTTCACCATGAATCTGATATTGGCTTTTGTGTCAACTTTAGCAACATTCATGATGCTCTGAGAGGGCTCTTTTCAAACTGATATCTTATCTTTCTTAGGCCTCAAACTAGATCCTGTTAAGACATGTTATAACAAGTTTGTTAAGTGCCATCAAGTCAGTCCCAACTCATAGTGACTCTGTATAGGGTTTCCAAGGAGCGGCTGGTAAGTTTGAACCAACAATCCTGCGGTCCAATGCATTATCTCGTTATCTCACAGCACCATAACAAGACCCCATAACAAGTTTATTTGGGTACAATTTATTTTTGTTTTTTGAAATCATGCATGTTTTTTTCATTGTATGCATTTTCCATGAATTTTGGGGGTAGATTTTTAGACTAGGCCTTCAGGCTACAAAGATGAATCCCTCAGGACCCTGGCCTGAGGGAACTCTCATTCCGTCTGTCTGAGATTGATCCAGATTATGGTGCATTGAACAGACTGAAGGAGAGCAGGGGCTTCCTACAGACCAAGACACCTATTCACAGGTCAGAAAGTGAGGCAGTTCAAATTCTACATTCCCACACATGATCACCGCTTCATTTCTCCTTCTAACCAATTTTCAAGACCTTGGTCATGTTAGGTATGTATAGCTTCCTCATCTTTCCATCTCATTAACTTAATTTCACGAAAATAATTTTAACAACTTTCTACTAGAAATACTAGAATCCCGGAGTGATATAAGCAGTTAATGTGCTCAGCTAGGTTAGTGGTTTGAATCCAGCCAGAGAGGCTTGGAAGAAAAGCTTAGTGATTGACTTCCAGAAGAATCAGTAATAGAAAACCCTTCAGAGCAAGATTCTCCTCTGACACACGATGCCATGAGTTAGAACGGATTAGACAGCAACTGGTTAACTAGGAAAATTATTCTGAAATTCTGACCACCAAAGTTTATCCAAATCATTCTCAAACTCAGCAGTTAACTTAAGGTATTGCGAAGATGTTTAGAAAACAAAATTTCATTTGACTAATTGCACACTGCATAACTTTCAGAGTGCTGTGGTTAGGGTTACGGGAGAAAGGCATAGAGTGGATTACAACACAGTGCTGACCTTTTACCACCCGGCTGGAGCCTGAAAAACAAAACCAAACCCCATCTTACTAACCATACCTGCGTCTTTTCTGGGAACTACCCCAGAATACAAGTTTGTTTGTTTTTTAAGATGGTTTTCCTTGCCTGGAAGAACAATCTGGAAACTTAAGTCAATAAAATTCTTATACTACATAAGCACTTTGTCTCCTTGGTCTGGTCTTGAGATCTTTTCTTCTCTTTTTACTGTAATGCATATTGAATGCCTTAGATCACAGTTTGTCCTGGGCAGGTTATATAATTTTAATCTTATAAATATGAAAATAAAAGCCATAATTAGAGCTAAAACAGGACGCTTTATTTTTAAACCAAAAGGAAACAATACAGCATCATAGAAGATACGTTTCTAATTAAGACTGTCTCTGGGGCAAACATACATTTCCTTCTAGTTCCTTCTACTTTTCTGGATCACCATTCTACTCCTTTCAGCATCGTCTAACTCATCTCTCCTGCCAGATCTCTCTCAGCTACTCCAATCAAAGTAGTGAAACTTCATAAGCAAATTTAGTCTAATGTTTTTATAACAACATTCTCCTCCCTCTCAAAAATAAAGGGGCTTGGGAAGCAAGGTTTCTTGGGAGACAAGAAATTGCTGTTGGTGTTGGGTCAGGTGACAACAGTGAGGCAGAGGTGTCTTCCTCTATTGGTATGGACTCTGCTGATAATAATGCTCTTGCTATTGTTCCTTGCTGCCATCAAGTACACTCCTGACTCATGGTGACCCCATGCACAACCAAACAAACATTGTCTGGTCCTGTGCTGTTCACACGTTGGGTTGCAAATTAGACCACTCAGATTCATAGAGTTTTCTTCAGCTGAGTTTCAGAAGATCATCAGGTCTTTCCCTGAGTCTGGAAGCTCTGAGGAAACCTGTTCAACTTCATAGCAACAAGCAAATTGGTAATTGTACAGGAGGTACATTGGCTGGGAATTGAACCTGGGTCTCTTGCATTGAAGGCAAGATTCTACTACCCTTACCCTCTGTTAAAAACAGTAACTAATATGTATTATGTCCTGGTGTAGCGCTGTAGGCTAAATGGCTTTGGAAACCCTATACAGAGTCGCTACAAGTCAGAACTACACTCAACTTGTGGGCACTTAACAAGAACACAACATGGGATTATGTATTTTAAGTCATTTATACTTTATGACAACCCATAAGGAAATGTGCATTATTTTCATTTTTCAAGTGAAGAATTTGAGAGCTAAGGAAATTAAGTGGCTTGGCAACAGTTGCTTAGCTGTCCTGGAACAACTGGGATAGGAACTCTAGTCTTTCTGACAGCAAAGCATTATCCATGACTCCATATCTAATGAGAACGAGGAGGAAGCAGCTGAACAGAGAAGCAGAGGGATCTGGAGTGTAGAGTTATACAAGATTCAGAAGTTACAAGTACCTGGGAAAATAATTGTTGTTGTTGTTAGTGCCATCAAGTCAATTCCGACTCATAGCATAAATAATTAAATTCTAGAATTTTCCACAGGGAAGGTTGAGTGTGGACCCAAGTACAGATGAAGGCTGGGAAAAGGTTAAATCTGAGGTTAAAACCTCAAATGCTCATATGTAGCAGAGTCAATAAATAAGGTTATGCATGTTTTCCAACCATAAGGCGGGGCCTAGGGGAGAGGCAGCAGTGGAGAAAATCAAAGATCAGATGAAGGGGAATCTGGATTTCTGGAACTGAGCATCAGAGGAGGGTACGAAGGAGTGTAGAGCACTGGAGAAAGGATGGCTGGAGAGATGTAGGGTCCATCGATATATGTATAGAAGGAAACAAGGCCAGTAACTTATTTTCTCATGAGTCCCTTGGCCTTTCTTTCTTACTGGTTGTCTATTGGTTGCAGGGTGGTTCTATATCTCCAGTTGTTATAACTGCTTTCAAAAGTAGGAAGAAGAACACAGAAGTGTGCCAGGTCTACTCCAATCAGGAAAGATTTGTGCTTGTGTCTCATTGGCCAGAACTGTGACTCATGAATGACAGCAAGTCATTCATCTGGGGTTATAGTTGCCAAGAAGAACTGGAGAGTGGATTGCAACCAACAGCAACTACTGCTGCTGTTGTTGTTATTCACAAGCTGGTGTGAATAACTGTTCAGAGGTGATAGTCACATAACACAAAATTAACCATTTTGAAGTATACAATTCAATGGCATTTAATATTCTCACAATACTGTTCAATCA
Organism: Chrysochloris asiatica; assembly: GCF_000296735.1. Lineage (NCBI taxonomy): Eukaryota > Metazoa > Chordata > Mammalia > Afrosoricida > Chrysochloridae > Chrysochloris > Chrysochloris asiatica. The sequence goes on along the minus strand of NW_006408558.1, from coordinate 4,346,691 downwards.
TCACCTCTAGTTAGCTCCAAAACATTATCATCTCCCCAAAAGTAAACCACATACCCATTAAGTAGTCACTCTTCATGGTCCCTTCCCTAAACCCTTGGAAACAGTTTATCTACATTCTCTCTTTGGATTCATCTATTCGTATAAATGGAATCATATGTCTTTTTGTATCTAGCTTCTTTTACTCAGCACAATGGTTTCAAGATTCCTCCATGTTGTAGCATGTATCAAAATTTCATTCCATTTCAGGGCTAAATGTTTTCATAGCTGAATAATACACCCTTGCATGTACATACCACATTTTGTTTATCCATTCATCTATCAATGGACATTTGGATTGTTTCCACCTATTGGCCATTGTGAATACTGCTGCTGTGAACATCTGTGTACAATTATTTGAATTGCTGGGTCATGTGGTCATTTTGAACTGAGATCAGCTTTCATTCTACAAGAAAGAATTTTAGATTAATACATGGGCTGGAAGTGGATCCAAGAGGAGAAAAGGGAAGAATAGTTTCAAAGTATGTTGTACTGTAAGAGAACAGGTTTCTGAAGGACGCAAAGTGCATATTGTTATGAGGACAGAAAATATCCACATGTTTGGTGGCCTGAGATAGAAGTGGGCCAGTGACTGGCCTATGAAAGCTAGACAGATTGTAACAATAATGGACTTGATTTTTTTTTTTTTTTTTTTTCTCTAGGATTGACAATTGATCTGTGCTGGTGTGGTGCTGTAGGATAAGTACTGGACCACAAGGTCAGTTTGAACCACAAGATAAGTGGTTCTATAGAATTCTATACAGGGTCATTATGTTGGAACCAACTCCACAGCACATCAACAACAACAGTTGCTAAAAAATCTTCTCTAATGACTATTTTTTTGGTCCTCCCACCTTAAGTTTGGGAGTCTGATGTGGCACTAGTATGATAAGCACTGGACTAATAACCACAAGGTAGCCAGTTCGAGTCCACCAGCCACTCCTGAGAGACTCTATCAAGGGTTGCTATGAGTCGCAATGATTCGATAACACTTAACACCAAAAAGAACCTTAACTTCACAGATCCCTACCATAAGAAAATACATCCAGGGCTCTTTCTCGGTTTTGCCATATTTTCCTAGGGCTGCTATAAAAGTGAGTGGCTTCAGAGATCTGAAATGTATTATTTCACACTTCTGGAAGCTAGCAGTCCAAATCAGAGATTTGCCCATGTCGTTTCTTTTGAGGACTTTGTGAGAAACTTCCCAGGTCTCTCTCCTCGTTTCTGGTGATTCTTGGCTTTCCTTTGATGCTTACAGATGTGTCTTCAGTTGGCATCCTTTTTCTTCATGTGATTCTGTTTTCATGAATGTTCTCCTTATAAATTCCACTCAGGATGGATTAGGATTAGGTTTAGGACTCACTGTACTCCGGTATCAAAACTTCATTTCCCTAAACAAAGTCACAGTCACAGAACTCCAGCATATTTTAGGGGTACACAATTCAGTCCATAAGATAAGTGATTAAAGAAAGTACTAACAAGGAATAAAGGGAAAAAATGTTGAAATACTTTTCAGTTCAGTCAATAAATATTCTCTATACAAGTTGTCAAAGGAACCCTGGTGGCTCTGTGGGATAAACACTGAGCTTCTAATCTCAAGGTCAGCAGTTCAAACCCACCAGCCACTCAGCGGGAAAAAGATGAAGCTGCCGGTTCCCATAAAGATATCCAGTCTCAGAAACCCTCAGGAGTTATTTTGTTGTTGTTAGGTGCCATCGAGTCAGTACCAACTCATAGCGACCTTATGCACAACAGAATGAAACACTGCCTGGTCCTGGGCCAACCTCACAATCATTGCTGCATTTGAGCCCAACACTACTGCCACTGTGCCCATCCATCTCATTAGAGTCTTCCTCTTTTTCTCTGACTCTCCATTTTACCAAACATGATATCCTTCTCCAGGAACTGGTCCCTCCTGATAATATATACAAAGTAT
>NW_006408558.1:4328350-4344404 GCF_000296735.1 Chrysochloris asiatica | reverse complement strand
AGCAAAATGAAGTCTTTGACAACTTCAGTCTCTTCTTCATGTATCATGATGCTTATTTATTGGGCCAGTGGTGAGGATTTTTGTTTTCTTTACATTGAAGTGCAACCTATACTGAAAGCTGTAGTCTTTGATCTTCATGGGTGAATATTTTAAGTCCTTTTTGCTTTCAGCAAGCAAGGTTATATCATCTGCATATCACAAGATGTTAATGAGTCTTCCTTTAATCCTGATGCCACGTTCTTCTGCATACAATCCAGCTTCTCAGATTATTTGCTCAGCATAGAGATTGAATGTTGTTGTTGTTAAACGCTGTGGAGTCAGTTCCAACCCATAGCAATCCTGTATAGTATTTCTGAGGAGCAGCTGATGAGCTTGAACTGCTGACCTTGCAGTTCAAATGACTTTGCAGTCTGGTGCATTAACCCACAGTGCCACACCAGGACTACATAGGGATCGAATAAGTGTGGTGAAAGAATATAACCCTGATGCACATGTCTCTTCATTTTAAACTATGCCATTGTTGTTGTTAAGTGCCGTCGAGTCGATTCCGGCCCATAGTGACCCTGTATAGGGTTTCTGAGGAGTGACTGGTGAGCTTGAACCGCTGACCTTGCAGTTCAAATGGCTTTGCAGTCTGGCGCATTAACTCACAGCGCCATACCAGGACTCCAAACTATGCCATTAGGGCTCCTTATTATATTACAGGACACATTGAATTGACATTGCATATCTGTTCATTTACTTGTCTCTCATATCTACCTGCTAACCGATTTTTGATGGAGAATAAAATGAAAAAAATAGCAATGACTTATAGCCATTGTGAATAGTGCTATATCACAGAAAAGAGGGGAAACACTGGGACACCAATGCACAGATAAGGTGTAGACTAAGATATCTTTATAAAAACACACAGACTTATTTGTAACTCATTCCCCCAAACTGAGGATCCTTTCGATGGTGTAGTGCAGTGAGAATGGACATGGAAATTTCATTTGCAAACTGTCAGTATCTGCTTCTCCCTTCAACTCAGAGAGGTCTCAGCCCCTTTCATATCCTTACCATCTCTAGCAGGTCTTATTGCAACAGTCTTCTAATTTGTGACCCCGAGCCCCTACACTTAGAAAAGCTTCCCAAATTATGCCAGATGGTAAGTGAGGTGGTCATAATTTTCAAATGATTCAAATTCTGTCATCCTTTCACTCAGAAACACTGAATGTCTCCTCCTCATCATCATCTCAAAAAAAGGAAAGGAAGCAAGCATCTTAGCATGACTTGCCTACTGGAATCTTCTCCTTCCACTCTCCAAACATCTTGCAGCCTTGAGCACGTCAGGCGGTTTCACATCTCTAGACTTTTGTACGTACCATAACCACTGCATGCTGTCCCTCTCTCTTTTCTCCTCTTCATCCATCCTTAGTCTCCTAAACCCAGCTCAAAGCTTTTAAGTCCCTTGAGAACCTTCCCTTCTCTTCTCCTCCTTCCTTTCAGCTATACCTTACCTGCCTATATTACACTGTCTTATTCCAGTGGCATCATTTTGTTTACATGATTGTCTCCTGTGTGCTGGCAGTGACTGACCCTATCCATCTATGCATCCTGAGGACATCAAACCAAACCGGCTGCTCTCCACTGATTCTGACTCATGGAAACCCCGCGTGTGTCAGAATAGAACTATGATCTGTACAGTTTTCGATGGCTGAGTCTTTGGAAGTAGATTATTGAGTCTTTTTGAGGCGCTTCGGTGTGAACTTGAACCTCCAATCTTTTGCTTAGTGGCCAATACCTTTAGCTGTTTGCTTGACTCAGGAATCCCTTGAGAACACAGTGGGTGTCTATTCCATATCTCTAAAAGAGTGAAAGAATGAATGCAGATTTTGTAGAAGGGGTAAAATTGCAGGAGACTTTCTAGTGATGGAGACAAGAGTACCCTGGAATTCCAAAGCATATGTGGGTTTCGGTTTCAAATGGTGGTGATGGTGATGTACTGTGGACTCACAGTGACTCTGTACAGGGTTTCCAATGGTGTATATCTTAACAGGAGCAGAAAACCTCACCTTTATTCCCACAGAACAGCTGGTAGTTTCGAACTGCCAACCTTGAGGTTAACAGCCCGGTTTGTAACCACTTTATAGGCCTAAAGCCTTGATTCTCAAAGTGTAATCCACAGTACAAGCATCACCTGAGAACTTGTTAGAACCACAAATCCCTGGGCCCCACCCAAGACCTACAGAGTCAGAAACTCAGCTAAAAGCTGTGGTCTTTTACTAAGTCCTCCAGGTGACTCTGATGCTAGCTGGAGTTTGAGAACTGCTCTCCTAAAGAATCAGGATGACTGCATTTCTTAATCAACTGCATTTCTTAATAAACTTAATAGACTGCATTTCTTAATAAACTTGTGTCCTAGCTTGAACTCAGTGCAGGTTAATTAGTTTACATGGGCTCACCTGTGCAAAGAAATGACCAATGACTAAGTATGTTTTGTTTTTGTTAAGTACCTAAGACCCTCATGCAGACCTACTTCCCTATCTTAAAGTGAATGTCCCATACTCCTCCATTTCTAAGTTCAGCTTTTTTTTTTCTTTTTTTCAGAAGCATATCAAAAATGTTACTGGAAATAGAGAGGAAAAAAATCATAGTAAATGTCTCAGGCAGCTTCCCATACTTCAGGGTGGCTACATAGACAAATAGGTGTTTCTAGGTCCATTGGGGCTGTTCTCACCATTCCCTCCTCATTCTCTTCTAGGGGCAAAGCATTGAGCTCCTCCAGCTACTGCTGCAATAGAGGCCCCAGGTCTGGCTTAGGGGCCAGCTGCAGCCTGGACCCCTTGGTAGGGTCCCTGGGAGTGAGGGAGGCTGCTGTCCTGAAACACTGCAGCCCACAGGCGCTTCCTTGAGCTGGTGAATATCAGTTCCATTGCATTCCAGAGGTTCCTTGAAGATGGTCTCAAAGGTCCTCCTGGTTGTGAGTGATTGGTAATTCCTGTCAGTGTGATTTTCTTCCAAGCTGAACTTATAAATGGAAGAGTATTCTAAGGATAAAATCTAGAGTTTCTGCTGAACATGAAAGAAACCTATCTGGAATGAAAAAAGCCTGTTTGTATTGGAACCATTTTTCTAGCCTTGGGCTTGGTCCTGCTCTACCAGGCAGGAGGCGCCACCAAGTAGTGGATAGAAAGTCAGAGACACTTGAATTAGAATCCTGGCTCTAGCATTTAGAAGCTTCTTAGTAGTCCTGGTGTGGTGCTATAGGATAAGCACTGAACTGCAAGGTTAATGGTTCAAACCTACCAGCTGCTCCTCAGAAACCATACAGGGTCCCTGTGAGTTGGAACGGACTGAACAGCACTTATTAACAACAAGGCTTTAGTTTGGAGTCCCTGGGTGATACAAATGGTTAATGTGCCTAGCTGCTGAAAGAGTGGAGATTGGAGTCTATCCCAAGGCACAAGAAGTAAGGTCTGGTGATCTACTTCTGAACAATCTGTCACTGAAAGTCCTAGGGAGCACATTTTTACTCTAACACACATCTAGGGTCACCACGAATAGGAGTCAACTCAGCAACTGGTTTATCTGCAATAGTGTTCATTTTTATCTCCCAAACTGATATTAGTATGGTAAATTTGCTAAACCCAGTGAGTTGTACCTGAAAGTCTTTGCTTTGAAATTGCTTAGCAGTTTGAATTACTTAAACAGGAAAGAAAAAAGGGAGTTAGAAGGGAGGGCTGCCAGCCCCAGGCCCTGCCAGGGGAGAGTGCTAAATGTGGTTATCAAGAGATCAAAGAACCAAGGGGAGACTCCTTTGATCTTCTGATGCTTGTCACAGTTGCAATTAGATCTTTGAGTTCCTGCACTTGCCCACCCCCTCCCTCTGCCTTATTTCTTCTTTTTGTGGACACCTGGAAGTGCTAGACCAAGGCTTGGTCCTAGAAAAAGCTGTGGGAAACCCTGACTCTGCCTTAGGACATGTGAACCCTAATTTCTCCTGGAGGAAAACCCCTTTTCTAAAGACAGTTGAAGAAGAAAAGGTGAGTGTGAAATCCCCCCACTTATACCTGCAAATGCATGTCCTTGTCGGGGAGGAGATATAATCACTCTGTGGTTTTAATGCTTTTCCTTTGATACAAATAGGAAAGGTACCTCTTAGCTGAGATTAATTTTGGTTGCCTGGATTTTCCTAATTTTGGGGGTAGTGGTGTTGAGTGGGTGGAGTAGGGTAGGGTGGGGAGGACTGTGTGTGTGTGTGTGAGATTAATCCAGGGGGAGGTCTATCCAATCTAGGCATGTTGTTAAATGCCCTCGAGTGGATTCTGACCCCTAGAGACCCTGTATAGGGTTTCTGAGGAGCAGCTGGTGAGCTTGAACCGCTGATGGCTTTGCAGTCTGGTACATTAGCCCACAACACCATGCCCCAAGTCAAATTCTACGCATTCTGATTTCACCAGCCTTTATTTTCTTAATTTAAGAGTAGAGAGTTGCACTTAGAGCCCTGCTCCGTCTTCCTTTTGCCCTGAAAATTGCTTGTCCTGGCTGTCCACATCTTATTTGAGGGAAACAGTGGTAGAATACTCACTGTCTATATAGGAGGTCTGAGTTCCATTTCTAGCCAATGCATCTCATGCACAGCCAATACAGATTTGTGTATTGCTATGATGCTGAACAGGTTTCAGTGGAGCGTCCAGACTACAAGAGAGTAGGAAGAAAGGCCTGGTGATCTATGTCCAAATATCAGCCAGTGAAAACTCTCAGGAAGCACAAGGGTCTGATCTCATTGTGCAGGATGTTGCCATAAGTCAGGGCCCATTGCGTTGGCAGCTGGCAACAACTTCTTACTATTGGCAATCCTGTCTCTGAGTAACCTCCCTCTCTTCTGAGGCTTGTTTACAAAACTGTACCAGTCCCAGAAGAACAAGCGTAACGGGTATGTGTCTGCAGATGAGTCAAAGTTTTCATCCCTGTCAGTGTGTGTAAGATACAGAGTGTCTTGTGATTTTTATGTTTGTTTGCCTGATGCAGAAGATCTGATGTGTGCGTTTCCTAATCATGACCTATTGAAGCAATGATGTGCATCGTGACTTGGCCTCCTGGGAACAGAGCCAGCATATCTACTCTCCGTGTTCCCTATTTGGACAGTCTCCCTACCAGTTTAGCCTGTGAGCATTAGGATGAGATTAGGGTTTATTTTGGGGTTGGGAATATCAATTTTACCAGCATAACTGTTAGGCCTGATTTCTATTTGGCAGACTGGGATAATTTTCTCCACCATTTTGGCCATACTGTATTTACCTTCAAATTCTTTTTGCTACTTTTCCTTCTATTTGACGTTAAGAGATATAGTCTGCCTGGTGAAAATAAGACAAAAAGCCTAAGCTGAAGATTCATTTCAACCTCTGAATAAGATTGTCTGAAAACATGTAAGATATTATATAAGGGAGTCCAGAAAGAGGATTAATTTATGTCATGTAAAAGAAAAAGAAAAAAACCCTGATGTGGTAAATATTAGAGGCTTTCCCTTTACTTGCATGATCTTTCAATATAGATAAAAGATGGTTTGGAGCCACGGCATCACAATCTAGCACTGGACACAATGAATTATAGGGGACTATGGTGCTAAGTGACCAGTTAGCATCAAAAGTTTAGTCTCTTTAATCCAAGATGCTATTCGGGAAACAGGAGACTAATAATCCTTTTTGGTACCATGCTTAGTTTCTTATAAATACCACTTTCCTCCTCTCCTTCCCAACTCTGCCACTGTTTCCCAGTTAAAGCCCATAGGACTCTTTGCCTAGACCATAAAGATGAATGAGTTCCTAGTGGACCTCCCTAATGCCAGTCTGGCTCCTCCCAATATTCCGTCTCTATACCATTGCCAGGTTTAGGTGTTGAATATAATTAGCAGTATAAAATCCTTTGTTGTTTTTGACTGCCGTCCAGTCTATCCCAACTCATGGTGACCCCATACACAACGGAACAAATGTTGCCCAGAGCAGCACCATTCCCATGACTGAGTGCAGATTGGTCCATTGTGATCCAGAGGGCTTTCACTGGCGGAGTTTTGGAAGCAGATCTCCAGGCTTTTCTTCTTAGGCTCTTAGTCTGGAAACTCCACTAATAGCTGTTCAGCATCGTAGCAGGACATGAACTTCCACCGATGAGTGTTAGTTATGCATGAGGTGCTTTGGCCAGAAATCAAACCTGATTCACCATCATGGAAGGCAAGGCTTCTGTTACTGAAACTCATCTGTCCTCCCAACAATCCCTGTTATCTGGAACCTCGTATCCTTGTCAAAACTATACAACCTGCCACCCTCGGCAGCCATGGCTTCATTCCAGCCCATTTTGAACGTCACCTTCCAGAAATACTGAAATGCTGTTTCCCACATTTGCCTCTGTTTGCATTCACTTTTCCTGGAAGTCAATTCCTCGATTCTTCCCTAGACGTTTCTCCTCTAGGAATCCTCTTTCATTTGTGCCTTTCCCTCCACTAACTGCTCTTCCTTTGTCCCTCATGGCAGTGTCCTGTGTTTGCTTCCATAGCTTTACTCACCATATTTACTGATTCCCTAATGCTCTGGTAACGTAGTGGTTACGAATCGGGCTGCGAACCGTAAGGTCAGCAGTTCGAAACTACCAGCTGCTCTGCGGGAGACAGATAAGGCTTTCTGCTCCCTTAAGATTTACAGCCTTGGAAACCCTGTACAGGATCAGTATGAGTCAGAACCGATTCCACGGCACATAACCACCACCACCAACCCGTCCCTTTACCCTTGAGTGCACTGTAAACTCCTCAAGAGTAAGAACACACCTTGTTCACCTTTGTGTCCACAATGACTTAGTACATTATACTAAGTACATGATGCTATTGTTGTTAAAAAGTCGTCAAAAAAAAAAAAAAAAAGTCGTCGAGTCGGTTCCGACTCATAGTGACACTGTATAGGGTTTCCAAGGAGCAGCTCATTAGTTTGAACAACTGACCTTGCGGTTAAGCGAGACATAATGCAGACATGAAATGGACATCGATAATGTTTTTCATTCTGGAAACAACCCCTGGAGGCAGGATTATCATTCAGATTTTATTGGTGAGGAAACTGAGGCTCATTGTTTACCCAAGGGCTGCAGGCAACAAATGGAAGAACCATCACTTGACCATGAATATCAAGAGAAGCTCCCCCCAGAGGAAAAGGACCCAGAGAACCATCTGTTGACTTGAACTTGTTACTAGATCGTCTGCAAGCATCATTTCTTGGTAGGTTCATCCTCATGTCACACATCTGAAGAGATCTCCCAAAAGAGTGGCCAGTTCATCCTTTTCTTTGTGTTGAACTTTCTCTAACCAATTGGATATGGTAAGGTTAGGTCATGGTATGCTGGATTTAAAACAGTCATTCTTTCATTTAGTCAGCAAGTGTTTATCAAGTACCTATTTTATGCCAGGCACTGTACTGAAACACGAAGATACGATTTAGGTAAAGAAAACCTACCTGTTCTAGTAAGACTTTGTGGATTATAATTTATCTAGAAAAACACTTCAAATAATGGAATGAATGAGCCGTGAACTCACCAGTAGAAAAGATATTGTATCAGTCAAACTTGTATACATTCTATAGACTGGTAGGCACAAATCACTAGAATCAAAAGGATTTATGAGCTTCCAATGAGTCCTCGGAATCCATGAATGGTACAGTGGTTTAGCTCTGTGTTTTTAACCAAAGACCTGGTAGTGCTTTTGAACCCACCTGGAAGTGCTTTGGAAGAAAAATCTGGTGACATGCTCCTGAAAGGTCACAGCCATGGAAACCCTTTGGTGAGCAGCTCTGCTCTACAACACATATAGTCATCATGAGTCAGAATCAACTCTGTGAAAAGGGTTTTGGTTTTTAAGGCATTTCTGGGTCTTTTGGATTTCTTAGTTGCAAAGAAAGGACTCTAAGCCAAAACAGAGACATTATGTGGCTCAGAGATCTACTAGGACAGCTGGAGGCCAAGACTTGGGAAATTGGGCAGAAACAAAGGGAGGTAAAGCATCAGATCTTTGACTCTGCCGCCTCTGCAGAATGGACCAGTGATACTCACCATTGCTGTGGTCTACCGGTTATTGGTACCATTGCCACTACCAGCAAAGAACTACCCTCTGTTGTCCTGTCACCAGCTCCAGTTCCTTGTGGGTACATAGAACTGGGGAGCCTGCTCATGAGTCTAGAATAGATGCTGATTTCCTATCTCTGCAGTTACTAAGGAGGGTATGGCGCTGCCTCCCACAAAGACTTAAATTAAGGGGAGTTCCCCCCAACATTGGATGGGCAGCAAGACAGCCAAACATGTGACACATGTCCACTAAAGTCACAACAGGTTTTTGTTTTGTTTTAAATCTCAGGATTGAAGTAGCTCACCAAGTATAAAAACAGATATATATGTGTCTTTTTCTAAAGAGTTCTGGTAGTGTAATGGTTATGAGTCGGGCTGCTAACCTCAAGGTCAGCAGTTCAAAACTACCAGCCTTTCCGTGGGAGAAAGATGAGACTTTCTGCTGCCGTAAAGATTTACAGCCTCAGAAACCTATACAGGGTCGCTATGAGTCAGAACCGACTGCATGGCACACCACCATGAGTCTTTTTCTAACACGAATAATTGAGTTCCTAAATTGCCTTAGATAATTGGTTTCAGTGTTTTAGAGCTATAATGATCAGTTTTACCACATGACTTTCTTTCAGGAAATAATAAAAAATGAAAAATGGAGCAATAATATCTACTGTATTTAAAGTAATGTGTATGTGCCTTCTGGTTGTTTGTCAGCTCTCCCTATCTGGTCTCCGGCATGAAAGGCAAGGATTCTATCATTGAGCCATGATTGCCTTCTTATAACTTGTTGGTGTTGTCAAGTGCCATTGAGTTAGTTTTGACTCACAGCTACCCTGTGTAGGGTTTGTAAGGTTTCTGAGGAGCAGCTTGTGGGTTTGAACTGCTGACCTTGGTGGTTAAGCAGTCCAATGCTTATCCTACGTTATCACATTAATACTAGAGAAAATGTAATAATGTACGTCCCAGTGTGCCTAACTGGAAAATTCAGGTTTAGTCTTTTAATTACAAAGTAGGCATAAGTACTGATGTGGCATTATAGAGTAAGCACTGGACTACTAACTGCAAGATCGGTGATTTGAACCCACTAGGTGCTTCTCAATGAACTCTGGTAGCGTAGTGTTTATGAATCAGGCTGCTCAAGGTCAGCAATTCTCAACTACCAGCTGTTCTGAGGGAGAAAGAAGGGGCTTTCTGCTCCCGTAAAGATTTACAGCCTTGGAAACCCTGCACAGGATCGCTATGAGTCAGAACCGACTCCATGGCATGTAACCACCACCACCACCAGCTGCTCTTCAAAAACCTATACAGAGTCACAATGAGTCAGAACTGACTCCATGGCCCATAACCACCCCCACCACCAGCTGCTCTTCATAAACCTATACAGAGTCACAATGAGTCAGAACTGACTCCATGGCCCATAACCACCCCCACCAACAGCTGCTCTTCAGAAGCCTATACTGAGTCACTGTGAGTCAGAACCAACCTGATGGCACTTAACACCAACAACAATTCTCAGACTCATTAAAGCAAGCAAACAAAAGGTACACATAGGAGGAGTTGCAAGTTTTGGTAATGGGAAAGTCTGGTTTGGCAGAGCTTTGTGTCCTTCTAGACAAACTCCACTTATCTCGTGCTTTATGATGAGAATAAAGTAATCTGGACTTGATTGGTCTTATCTGAAGAAATGAGAACTAAAGGATCTCTGTGGTCACTCTTCATTCTAAATTATCCTGATAACTGAAGTCCCACCTTTGATACAAGTGAAGCTACTGCTGGTGGTTATGTGCCTTGGAGTTGGTTCAGACTCACAGCGACCCTGCATAGGGTATCCTAGGCTGAGAAGCTTAATAAGAGCAGAAAGCCTCATCTTTCTCCCCTGGAGTGACTGGTAGATTCCAACAGCAGATTTTGTTATTAGCAGCCCAACAGGTAATTCATTACTCTACCAATGATCCATGCTTCTATTTTTCAAATTAATCTTGGTTTGAGTTTCCAGATATGGCAGGTCATGGGACCCCTGCAGCCTCTACACTGGTGGGTTAGGCAGTTGATCTATCAAAATTATCTTGATGACTTAGGCCAAAGGTATCCATTCTGCCACTTAGAGGGAGAAATGATAAATATGACCAGTGCAGGAGTTACCTTCATTGCTGGATGTGCCCATCTCTCTCCTATGAAAAAAAACATTGCTGACAAAGATTTTTGCACTGAATGGCCCTTCAAGGGAGGTTAATGGTTTCATCCCTGAAGTCTGTAGCTCTTGGTTTGCTCAGCTGTTCTTCCCCCAGTACCTCCACCTTGTCCAGTCACTGAGTCTGTAGGGTTTTGCAGACTCAGCCACATCCACACTGGAACACTTTCAGTATGACCACACTGGTGAGGAGTTAGTACACTCTCCCTTTCCATCATGGGGGCTTATGGTCGTTTTCCTGCCAGCAGACATCAGACAGTCCACTACAGTCCACCAAGGAGCAGTTTGTGGGCTTGTTACATTTATATTAATAATGTCCTTTCTCCAGGAGCAAGGGAAACCCCTAAAATGACTTACTGTATCGAGGATAGAAAAATGGCTTCTTGTTGTGTGCTGTTGAGTCGGTTCTGACTCACAGCAACCAAGGAGAAGTTTTCCAAGAAGTGGCTGGTGGGTTTGAACTGTTGACCTTGGGGTTAGCAGTCCAGTGTTTATCCTAAAGCACCGGACCAGGACTCTAGAGAAATGGCTAGAACCTTTTTCAATGGCTTTTTTTTTTCCATGCAAAATTAAGTCAAGACTCAAATAGATACTTGTATACCAATGTCCATTGCAACACTTAACACAATAGTCAAAAGTGGAAACAACCCAAGTGTCCATCAACAGACAAATGGAGAAACAAAATGTGATAGATTGTAAACGGACTTCACAAAGTATGTAGGAAAATCCCATGATTTTTCATTCCATTTTCCTTGAACATTTTGAAGCCTTCTAATATATGTAAGGAGTCCTGATGTGGCACTGTGGGTTAATGAACCAGAGTGCAAAGCCGTTTGAACTGCAAGGTCAGCGGTTCAAGCTTACCAGCTGCTCCTTGGAAACCCTATATAGGGTCGTTATGGGTCAGAATCGACTCGATGGCACTTAACAACAACAACAATATATGTAAAATCCTATACAGGGTTGCTATGGGTCGGAACTAACTCGACGTCACTTAACAACAACAACAATCTATGTAAGAAGTCTTGGTGTGGCACTGTGGGCTAATGCATCAGACTGCAAAGTTGTTTAAACTACAAGGTCAGTGGTTCAAGCTCACCAGTTTCTCCTTGGAAACCCTATACAGGGTCGTTATGGGTCAGAATCGACTCGATGGCACTTAACAACAACAACAATATATGTAAAATCTAGAATAGATAAATGCATAGAGACAAACATTTCTTAGTGGTTACCAGAAGCTGGAGACACAGAGGGAATGGGGAGTTACTGCTTAAGAGTGAAATTCCTGTTTGGGGTGATGAATTTTTTTTAGTACTGGATAGTGTTGACATTTGCACAGCGTGATGTATGTGATTAATGTCACTGAATTGTACCCTCATGACTGGTTGAAACAGCAAATTTTATGTGATGTGTATTTAAAAAATAATTTTGATTAGTTTGTTAAGAAATTTGATGAACATGTTTCCATTTAACATTCTATGTCTCTAAAGATGATGGATTTTGCTAAGAGAAGGGACTACAACAGCTGGAAGAGGCTAGAACTTGAGTTGAGAAGTGAAACTTTTGTCAGTCAGCATTCCACTAGACGGATGCAGCCCCTGGTTGAAAGGCATCTATCTGCCAGAATTCAGCTTTTCTACTGAGTCTGTGGGAAGTTCTGTGGTGTGTGGGTTGGAAGCGTCCATCATCGTGACAGAAAGGCTGGGTGGTGGTCAGTACCACCCACCCAGCAATCATCCCTTCGCATATGGCAGCCACATGCTGTGAACTGCCATCTGCATTCTCCCACTTTTATATAAGACTGAGGGCCAACCCTCAACTTTCCAGAGAACTGGGGATAAGCATGTCCACCCCACAGCATCACAGAAGAGTGGAGTGATGCCAGCAAGTGGGAGGACTCGGGAGATTTCTAAGTGATTTCCAAAGAGAAAGGGCAGCTTTGCAAAGAAGTGTGGGGAAAGCAAGCAAGAGCAATTTACTGCATGAGGAGATGAAACAATCTACAAACACATCCCCATTTCTTGCACAACTAACCATGGAGTCTGTGTCACCCAGCAGGAGGCCATCCTTACCTGCCATTGTTGTTGTTAAGTGCCAAGGAGTTGGTTCCATGTCATAGTGACACTATATAGGATTTCTAAGAGGCAGCTGATGGGTTTGCACCACAGACCTTCTGGTCAGCAGTCCAGTGCTGATTCTCCAGCACCACACCAGGACTCCTGAAACAAATCATTTAGTCATTTTGTGTCCCATGGGACATATATCACTCACCTACATTTTTAACCTCTCAGGTTTCTTGGGAAGCTGCTATCCCAGTTGTAATGTGTATTGCCACCTGTCTAACTGTGTGAACCTGAAGAAATGGGTCTCATGTCATTAATCCTGCCACCAGAGTTTATTTGGGGCATATATGTCCCACAGAATTGTATTGAAATCTATATTGCCTCAAAAAAAAATGTCCCCTTGTCTTCCATTACTGAAAACACATGGTGTCATCAAAAATTCAAAGCAGAAAATAATTCAGTCATGAAAGGGTTACATATGTTCTCCGTTCTACTGAACCCAGCATGGTCTTTAACCGATAATCATCCCTTGACAACATACTGACACAATAGCTTGAAGTGCAGGAAGATACTATTTTCTTCCTAATCAGATGAAAATGCTATTGGTCCAGAGCCAGAGGATAGATAGACTTGTACCGTATTTTTTTCTTTTTTTTCTTGGTGCCTTAAATTTAAGCAGTTGCATTTTTGGGTGTTTCATTCTACCTCCAGGAACTGCATCATCATTGTCAGCTTTTTGTAATGGAGGATTTGGATTTTATTGGGGAATCTGAATTTTATCTTAAAGATAGAACACAAAGCTTACTTAGCTTCTAAAGATGAGTTTTTTAGAGAATCAGGATCTTGTTTTGGCTGATTTTATCTTGTATGTTAGGTAAATTCTAAAGACAAATTATGACTTCAGCCAGGACAGACTGATTTAAGGAACATGAGATATGGAACGTTTCATTCTAGAGACCTACATGCCGCTTCCACCACCCACCTGTCAGTTTGTCCTATTTGGTGGTTTAAGTGTTGTTTGACACTGGAAGCCATGCTGCTAGTACTTCATGTACCAGGCAGCTGACAGGTTTCAGTGGAGTTTCCAGACTAAAGAAAACTAGGAAGAAAGACCTGGGAATTGGCTTCTGAAAATTAGCCAATGAAAGCCCTGTGGACCACAACATCCATTGTCTGAAAGGATCCAAGCATGTCAGCAATTATGAGGATGATGTGAGACCAGGAGCATTCTCTTCTGTTGTACACAGTTCACCATGAGTCAGAGGTGCTTGATGTAACCGACCCCCCTCTCCTCCATTTAATGAACACCTAAGGGGATGACTGCTGAACCCTGGTTTCATAACAAGAAGTTTGCTGGAATTAAATAAGTCAAGAGAAAAGGTACACTTTAATAACTAGTGGTTGGTATAATTAAAATTAGTTAAAGAAGGTCTGTTACTCAGGGCAAAACAATCAGAAGGAAGTTTTAAGCAATTAAGTGAAATTCACTGTGGTTGTGATTTTTTTTTTTTTTCCTCCTCTTTCTGGAAAACAAATCAGCCTCGGGCAAGTGTTCCGTACTTCTCAAAGAGCATCTTGCTGCTGTCGTGGCTGGAGAGCAAACAGTGTACGGCGAACTGTGCTGTTGACTCTGTCAGCAGGTTAATTAAGAAAGCTGTTAGAGATGATAGGAGCCCTGGCATGTTTTCAGTTCGTATTGACAAAATCCATGAACTGATGCTTGTTCAATACTGAGAAGACACGCTAGAGGCAGTTAGGGGAAAAGGTTGACAAAGAAAGCTTAAAGTCCAGGACGGAATGTCCTCATATTAATGTTACTAGACGTGATCATTTAAAATTCCACATGCTTTTCCTTCCATATAAATTATGTAATCAGATATGCTTAGGGCCCCAAACCAGCTCATGGTAACTGCATGTGTGTCAGAGTAGAACTTTGCTCCATAGGGTTTTCAGTGGCTGATTTTTCTGAAGTAGATTACTAGACTTTCTCCTGAAATGCCTCTGGGTGGACTTCGACCTCCGATTTTTCAGTTAGCAGCTGAGTGTGTGAAACATTTACACCATTCAGGGACTCCTGACTGCCCCCTCATCTCAAGTGAAGCCTTAGAAAGAATCCCTCCTGCACCAATTGCTGGTCGACCTCTGGGCAGAGCCTGGAGAGAAATTGGAGAGATGTATGCGGGGCTGTTCTGTGTATGCACATCCTAAGAACAAATCTTGACCTACTTAAACTTTTGTTTCATTACCTTGGGGTTTGGCTGCCTGTTTCTCTTTCTACAACCATCATTTGCTTCCACCCCACCAGAATTTCTCATATTGGGGGACAATATGAGCCTTATTCTCATCCTACCAAAAAGCACACAGGCTTGGAAAATTCCTTTGGGGAAAATGGAAAGGAGTACAGATAGTTTCTGCAAAACTTGGAGTTGACTTTCACTCCTATGAGGGTTAATTTTAAGTCTCAATTTGGCTAAATTATGGTTCACTGCAATTGAATGCAATATAATCACGTTCCATAATGGAATGGGATAGAATTGATCAATCAGTTGGAAGGGGAGTTTCCATTGGGCGTGATCTGCTTCCAGACTGTAAGTAGATGTTTTGGCAGAGTTTGCTCTCTTGTTGCACTCTTCACTCTTCCCATTGCCTGGCTTATTGGTTTGCAGACACAAACCAGTAAAAGTCTCTAATCTTTCACTTGAGTGAGTAGACTCAGCCCAGAGTTGCCTGAGTCAATTCCTTAAAATAAATGTCCCGTCTGTCAGTTTGTCGTACTGTGGTGGCTTGTGAGTTGCTATGATTCTGAAAGCTATGTCACCAGCATTTTAAATAACAGCAAGGTCATCCATGGTGGACAGATTTCAGATGAGCTTCCAGACGAACACAGACTAGGAAGAAAGAGAGACAAACTACTTCCGAACCTTTAGTTACTGAAAACCTTATGAATAGCAGAGAAACACTGTCAGATATAGTGCCGGAAAATGAGCCCCTCAGGTTGAAAGGCACTCAAAATGCGACTGGGGAAGAGCTACCTCCTAAGAGTAGAGTTGACCATGATGATGCGAATGGAGTAAAGCCCGTTGGAGAAAAGCCCGTGGGACCTTCATTTGCTGATGGGGCACAATTCAAAATGAAGAGAAACATCCACTGAAAATCGGAACATGGAATGTACGAAGTACGAATCTAGGAAAATTGAAAGTTGTCAAAAATGAAATGGAACGCATAAACATCGATATCTTAGGCATTAGTGAACTGAAATGGACTGGTATTGGCCATTTTGAATCTCTGTCATATATGCATATATTTCACTATTTCTGTGTCTCTAGAGTACCCTAACCAAGATAACTTCTTCCTCCCTTTAGGAGGTCCCTTCTGGTTAAGTCCCAGTCTCACCTAGAGCAGGTGCCTCTAGAGAAAGAGAAAATGAAAGAGAAGGGACTCACAAGTAGCCTTTGGTGGGAAGGACAATATAATTGACAAACTCTGATTTGAATGGGAAAGTTAGATGCACTCATCATATTACGATAACACAGTGACTCAACACTTCTAACATAACTGAACAACATGATTCTTTTCTTTTTTTAAAGTTTTAATTGTGAATTGAGTGAAAGTTTACAGGGCAGATCATCAGTTTTATATTCAACAAATCATATACTTTGTTTCATTACAGTGATTATAATCCCCTCCATGTACCATCAGTTAACAGTATTTCTATTCACTTTAG
>NW_006408558.1:4324917-4327030 GCF_000296735.1 Chrysochloris asiatica | reverse complement strand
TTCCACTCACCAGTAGACAAATGTGGTTGCCAGCAAGATTGCATGCCTGATCAGAACAACATGATTCTTGAAGCCTCCCCTGCCTGTCAGTATTTGAGCATCTTTAGGACCAAGCAGTGTTTCATTCTGTTGTGCATAAGGTCACTATAAGTTGAAACAGACTGGACGACACCTAATAATAGTAACAGTGACCTAACCTCTAAATTTAATCCCATGATATTTTAGACCCTTTTCAATTCCAGTAGTAGAAGATAAGACTATTGACTCTGAAAAATGCCTCTGAAGAATTGATTAAGAAATAAAAATAAATTTAAATAATCTTGTTTTCTCTGGAGCAGAGAAGCAAGAGTATTGTTTGTCTGGATGATGAGTTTAGATGGCACAATGGAAAAACCCAAAGAAAATGAGAGGAAGCAGTGAGACCCCATAAGTTGCATGGAATGGTCATAGCATATTCCTCGGAAACTCATGATAGAAAGAGCAGAAGCAAGGGATAATAAGGAACTGAGCACAGAAAGTGTGGAAGGTAATGAGAAGCTAAATTCAGGAGAATCATAGGAGTCCCCAGGGAGTGGAGGTGGGTACAAATGGTTAAGATGCTGGATTGCTAACCCCAAAGTTTAGAGGTTTGAGTTCACACAGAGGTGCATCTCAGAAGCAAGGCCCATAGGTCTTCTTCCAAAAAAACAGCCACTGAAAACCTTCTGGAACATAGTTCTACTTTGACCCACGTGGGGGTCAGTGTGAGTCAATCAACTGGAAGACAGTGGTTAAAGAAACCATGACATGGATAAAAGTGGATTTCCAGGGGAAGAAGACCTATTCCAGAGGCATAGAAAGGGATGTTTACTGGTGTGAGTGCCAGTTTGAGCACCACGAGACTCTATTCCCTGTAGTTTACGTTTCAAATATACTTCTGATGATGGTAAAGTTTAGGGTAAAGTTGAATTAAGCAAATGCTAGGCAGAAGGGTGGGAGAATGATGTGATAAAAGAAACAAGGAGTATGGAAATCTGAAATTTTTGACATCATTTTTTTTTTTTTTTTTTTGACAAGTAGCCTTACTGCTTTCAGGTACATAAACAATCTCTCCACTTTCACTACTTCTTTCTTCTAAGCCTCTAAATACCATGAAATTATATCATTTCCCTGCTCAAAATCCTCTGTCTCTTCTTTTCTAGGAAATAAACTACCAGCTGTTTTAGCATGGCCTTTGTAAAGGCTCTTAACGATCTAGAGTTTTTGTTACATTATTTTTGTTGCTGTTGTTAAACAAACCAAAAGATAATATTGCAAGATAGTGCAATATTGTTGATGTTTATAGTTGTTATTACTTGTCGTCCATCCAAGTGTCCATCTATTTTATTCCTTTCTTGATCCTAAAACAAAAAATCATTCTGATTTTTCAGAAAACCTTTTCTTCTGAGGTGCCTCTGGATAGACTTGAACCTCCAACTTTTCAGTTAGCAGCTGAGTGTGTGAACCATTTGCACCATTTAGGGACTTCTCTCTCTTCCTAAATCAAGTCTTATTTGTTCAAATGTCCACTTATCCCACCCATAGAAACGCATGTCGGGGAAAAGGCAGACCCTGGTGGTGGTGGTGGTAGTGTGCCGTGTGATTGGTTCCGATTCATAGTGACCTCGTATAGGGTTTCCTAGGCTGTAAATCTTTTTGGGAGCAGAAAGCCTCATCTTTCTCCTGTGGAACAGCCGGTAAGGTAGTTTCTAACTGCTGATCTTAAGGTTAGCAGCTGGACTTGTAACCACAAAACTACCAGAGTCTAAAAATAATTGTACCCTCCTCGCTAGTGATTGGTTCAGAAATGTGCAAGTATGTCAGTTCTGGCCAATGAGATGTGAGGAAAAGTGTGCTGGGACGCTCTGGGAAATTTTCTTTGTTCTGGAAAGAGTTTCTGGAAGAAAAAGAATGTTTTCGTCTTCTGGATGTTGCCATGTTAGACTGTGATTTCTGGAAGTAGACTAATTCTCAAGGATGGAAGAATCTGGGTCCTGAAAGATGTTATCAAGCTGCGGGAGAAACTGCAGACCCGTTAAAGCCTGGAAACCAAAAGTGTTTTTAAAAAGTTTTGTTGTAGTAAATCACACATGAT
>NW_006408558.1:4322116-4323968 GCF_000296735.1 Chrysochloris asiatica | reverse complement strand
CTAAAAATTCACTCTCCTCTCAACTGACTGAAATATTTTCCTTCTATGAATTCCCCAAGTCCTTTATTTGTATATATCGTTAGGCATTTTTCACATTTTAGGTTGTATCCCAGTTGTGTATGTGAACGCCACGAGTTTTTGCTACCTGGAAAGTCCTAGAGGTTAGGGGCTGTGTCATATGTCTTTGTATTTACCCCACAACCAACACTAACATCTAGGAGCCGTATAGCAGGGGTGGGGAACCTTTCTTTCTGCCAGAATTGATAATATCATTAATAGCCCATACAAAATTATCAACTTAAAAATTAGCCTTCTATATTTGGTCAGACATTTTATTAACTCACCCCTAATGTGTTGGTGTGGTGCTGTGGAATAAAGCACTGGACCACAAGGTCAGTTTGAACCATAAGATCAGTGTTTCAAACTCACCAGCTGCTCCTTGGGAAACCTAAACAGGGTCACTGTGAGTCAGAACCGACTCAACAGCATTTAACAACAACAACAATATGATGGCTGGAACTGTGGTTGCCTTGGCAGGGCAGACCAAATGATTTTGAGGGCCTTATATGGTCCACAGAGCATATGTTACCCGCTCCTGCTATATAGGGTTTTCAAGAAGCAGCTGGTGGGTTTGAACTGCCATCCTTGAGGTTAGCAGCCAGTGGGTGTCCAATAGTCCTACACTAGGACTCTATATCCCTCAATTTGTTGGCACAATCAACTATCACTAGACTGATTTACCACCACTCTCTGAGAACACGGTGAAAAATAATTGATGTAGTAATGAAAGTAAGAACACTATTATGAAACCAGCTTTTCAGAGGTCACTTAGCCAAATCAGACCTGTTGCTATCAAGTGAATTCTGACTCACAGCAACCCCATAGGACACAGTAAAACTGCCCCTAGGATTACCAAAAGGAGCTCTGGTAGAGGAGTGGTTACGAGTTGGACCGCTTACCTCAAGGTAGCAGTTCGAAACCACCAGCCATTTCTTGGGAGAAAGATGAGACTTTTTGCTCCAGTAATGATTCAGAGCCTTGGAAACTCTATGCAGAGTCGCTATGAGTTGGAAGCAACCATGGCACATAACCACCACCACCAGGGTTACCAAAACAAATTTTGTATTCTTACAGAAACAGCTTGCTACCTCTTTTTTCCTGGAGTGGCTGGTGAGCTCCAACCTTCAACCTTTCCTTTAGCAGCCTATTCCTTAACTGCTGTGCCACTTACATGTGAGAAATGTAGAAAACAGTAAAATCTAAATATAACCCTCTGGTAGGCTTCAATGAATAAAATTGAATGATAACAGCTGAATGACGCTGTATACAATAATATTAATGCCCTTGGAAAGCTTGAAGCACTTAAAATATAAGAATGAATCACCTAAACAGCCAACCAGGTTATGATTTTCAATTGAGTGAAATAGATGTCCAAATTCCTAAAGCAATTTGACAGTAAATGTGGGGACAAAAGATAGTGCAGAAATTAAGCTCCTCAACTCATTTGCTGAAATACTGGCTGAGAGCGATTTATGGCACTGTGATAAGCCTAGTGAGTTAGGGAAATGCCATCTTGATCAGAGATGAAGGTTACATTTTACACCGTGAAGTGCAGTAGAATTATGACTCTTTACTTTTAGAACTCATGGGTCATGAAACTCCCATTTCCCTTTTATGGGGTTTTTTAAAACCATCACTGTATTCAATGAACCATGACCAAGGTGAGTACGAGATTTCAACTCCATTGTGTGTTATTTATTTTAATTCCTTACATTTTGATAAAATATTTAACATATGTAAAACACAACATATGCTACAAATACTCCAGATACTAAGCATGCAGATTCAATAT
>NW_006408558.1:4301406-4304052 GCF_000296735.1 Chrysochloris asiatica | reverse complement strand
AAGAAACCTACACTTATGTCTTTGCAACTTTCTAGCAGGTTTCTGTAATAGGAATGGTCTCTTATCCCTTTCTCCACTCATTCCCATTCAAAATGGTTGCAGTGGGACATGTTGGCCACTCCAGATCGGAAGGCACCTCTTTTTTTGCTTCTGTTTCATATATTTCTCCTGGTAAGCACTTGATTAACTTATTAATCCCTTTATCTGAAGTTCAGAGTTCTTGAACTGACCTCTGAATCTGTTTCATCTAGTTTTCCACATTTTACTAAAGAGGATCTGCACAGTCTTTTTGTCTAGTTTACCATCAAGCCCCACCTTCCCAAAAATTGTTTATATGCAAGGGCAGGCTGAAGCTGAAGAAAATTAAAACAATTCCATTAGAATCAAATTGTGATCTTGAATGTTGTTGTTGTTGTTTTTAAGTGCCATCAAGTCAGTTCTGACTCATAGCCACTCTGTATAAGGTTTCCTAGGAGCATCTGGTGAGTTTGACATACTGATCTTAGTGTTTATCCTACAATGCCATACCAGGACTCTGACCTTGAGTATATTCTACCTGAACTTAGAAATCATCTTAAGAGCAGATTCGATTATTAGACACTGTTTAGCCTGAGAAGCAAAACCAGTGAAACTTACATATACATATATTAAAAGAGATGTTTATATCAAGGGAATGGCTCACAGTTGTAGAGGTGGGAGGGTTCCAAGTCCAGGTCAGATGAACCAAGATCAGCAGGTAGACAGTCAGGTCCAGCAGACAGTCAAGTCTGACAGATTTGCAGGCAGGTCCAACAGGTAAGAAGGTAAGCTGCTGATAGCTCTCAGGATTGCCAGGTACTTGAGCAGGCCATTGGCTCAAGTCAAAAGAATTGGAGGTTGGAGAACAAGCCAGATGCAAGATCAAGACCCAGCGTGAAACAAACAAGTTCTGTCTGAGTGTCCAACATATTAGAAGCAGGTCACACCTCTGAGGAAACATCCTTTCAATAGATTGGCTGCTTATAGTCAATCATCATAGAGATAACTAAGTTTCTACTCAAATTTTGGATTCATTAATTAGTGCTTTGGTGGTATTTATTATGAGTTTTATATTTAAATTCTTGTTGTTGTTAGGTGCCATCGAGAGTCAGTACCAACTCATAGCAAACTTATGCATAACAGAACAAAACACTGCCTGGTCCTGGGCCAACCTCACAATTGTTGCCATGCTTGAGCCCACTGATGCTGCCACTTTGCTAATCCATCTTGTTGGGGGTCTTCCTCTTTTTCTCTGACCCTCCACATTGCCAAACATGATATCCTTCTACAGTTACTGGTCCCTCCTGACAATATGTCCAAAGTAGGAGAGATGAAGTTTGACCATCCTGACCTCCAAGGAGCCCTCTGGCTGCACTTCTTCCAACATAGATCTGTTGGTTCTTTTGGCAGTCCATGGCACTTTCAATATTCTCCTGCAACACCATAACTCAATTCTTCTATGGTGTTCCTTATTCACTGTCTAGCTTTCACATGCATATGAGGTTACTGAAAATACCATGGCTTGGGTCAGGCACGCCTTAGTCCTCAAGCTGACTTCTTTGCTGTTCAACACTTTAAAATGGTCTTGTGCAGCAGATTTGCCTAATGCAATAGGCAAATGCTGACAATTTGTCATGCTGCTTCCTGAGTATTGATGGTTGATCTAAGAAAAATGAAGTCTTTGACAACTTCCATCTTTTCTCTGTTGTTAAGAACATTGTTTATTGGTCCAGTGTGAGGATTCTTGTTTTCTTTACACAGAGATGTAAAATAAATTATGTGATGTTAATCAGTTCTAAGTCATAGTGACCATTTATTTGTTTTTGAGAGCAGTTGGTGTATTTGAACTGCTGACCTTGCAGTTAGCAGTCCAGTGTTTATCCTACAGTGCCATTCCAGGGCCCAAAGTGAACTATACAGATTATTAAGAATAAATCCTATGTGAGATATCACAGGATTGGTGGTTCAAACCAATCAGCCACTTCAACAGAGGAAGATAAAGTTGTCTGGTCCTGTATAGATTTCCAGTCTCAGAAAATCTACGTAGGATTCTTATGAGTCAGAACAGACTCAGCGGCAGTGGAATGTGCCTGTATAAGCAACGTCTACATAAAAATTTACGTTTTCATCACTTTAGCAAATTTCCTCATTGCAGTCAACCCACTTTAAGAGGCAAATTCTGTTCTTTCACAATAGAGTACTTTTTTTTTCTATTTTTAATCCCTTAAATTAAATCATATGGTATGTACTCTATTGTGTTTGACTTAGCACAACATAATAGTTTTTAGATTTAACCATGTTGTCGCATGTTTCAGTAGTTTTTTTATTGCTTAGTTGTATTCAATGGTATAAATAAACCACAATTATCAATCCATTCTCCTGTTGATGTACTTTAGGATTATTTCCAGGGCTATTATGAATAAAGCTTCTATGAATGTTCTTGTACAAGTCTTTCTGTGGATATCTATTTTGTTTCCTTGAGTAAATACCTACAACAGAATTGCTGAGTCATTGGAAAGCTGTTTTTTTTAACATTATAAAAAATTGTCAAATCTTTTTTCAAAGCACTATTTTATTATATTCCCAGCAATGTATGAGAATGCCAGTTGTTCCACATCCTGGCTAACA
>NW_006408558.1:4238237-4300531 GCF_000296735.1 Chrysochloris asiatica | reverse complement strand
TCAGTGGTTCAAACCCACCATCTGTTCCTTGGAAATCCTATACAGGATCGCTATTAATTGGAATCGACTCCATGACACTTAACAACAACAGCATATATATGTAGTGTACAAGTTGATGAGTCTTGTCACATGTTATATACGTGTGAAACCATTACCGTAATCAAAATGATAACTATATCCATCGTGCCCAGAAGGTTCCTTGATGTTCCTTTGTAATCTTCCGCCGACCTTTCCTTCTTCTGTCTTTCTATTCCCATGCAGTATTCCTCTGCTTTCTGTCATTGTACATTAGTTTTCATTTCCAAGAATTTTATACCAGTGGAATCACATCATATGTACTCTTTTATCTCACTTCTTTCATTCAGAAAAAATAATTTTGAGATTCTATATTGTTACATTTATCAATACTTCATTCCTTTCTGTTGCTAAGAACTATTACTCCATTTGTTTATCTATTCATCTAAAGATAGACATTCGGATTATATCTGGTGTTTTGGTTATTACTAACAGAACATCTATGGACATTTATACTCAAGTCTTTGTATGGATGTATGATTTTTTTCCTCTTGGGTAGAAAATTGTCTTGACCCTCAGTAGGTATATGTTTAACTTCTTAAGAAAAATGCACTAGTTTTGCCAAGTAGTTGTATCATTTTATATTCCTATAAGCAGTGTATGAATGTTCTAGTTGGTCCAAATCTTCACCAACACTAATAGGTCTTTGTAATTTTAATAATTTTGTATGTGTGTACTATGTAGTGGTATAGGAGGTACCACATGAAGTACCACTACATACATACGATGTGACATATAAAATGGCATATGTCACTCAGATGTCAATTTGAAAACTTTGGGAGCATGGTGACTCTAAGATAAACATGGGACAATGAACCACAAAGTCAACAGTTCAAACCTACCAACCATTCCATGGGAGAAAGGTGAGGCTTTTTGCTCCCACAAAGATTCACAGCCTTAGAAAACTTACACAGGGTTGCTATGATTTGGAACTGACTCAACATCACTTAACAACAACAGCAACCTCATTGGGATTTAAATTTGCAGTGAGGGAGACATTGAGCATCTTTTCATATGCTTATTTTTGATCTGTATATCTTCTTTAATCACATTTTAGTTCAGTTTTTTTACATTAAAAAAAATTAGGTTGCTTTCTTATTATTGAATTTTTTTTAAAATTCTTTATTTAGGATAAAAGTCTTCCAACAGAAAAATGATTTGCAAAGATTTTTCTCCCAGTCAGTAGCTAGTCTCTTTATTCTCTTCTTGAAATTTTTAAAAAATTTTGATGAAGTCTACTTTATCAGTTTGCACTTTTAAGGTCATGCTTTTAGCATCAAATCTTTGCCATACTCAAATTCACAAAGATTTTTTCCTTATATTTCCTTCTAAAAGTTTTAGAGTTTTAGGCTTTAACTTTTGGTTTGTGACACATTTATTTTTTTGTATATGATATAAGATATGAAGTTCATTTTATTACATTCAGATGTATTTTATTATAGTATCTTTATTTGAATCTCTGCTTTTTGTGTGTGTGTATCTCTTTGTATTTTCTAAAAATTACTTCTTTAGGCATTACACCATGCATTCTTAATTTATCACCGTTTGCTTTGAATTAATATTGTACCACTTGGTATAAAATTTGGGAATCTTTTGCAAAAAGATATTTACATATATACCCTACTCCATCATTTATGAATTATTGTCATCTATTTGACTTATTTTAAAATCCATAACACAATGGCCTTATAGTTTATTTAAGTAGCCAATTTTCATTTAAAGAAATGCCTGAAAGGAAAAAAAAAAAGCAGGCTTTTTAATTTACTCACATATTTATGGTATTCATTTCTTCCTGTGTAACTGACTTTCCATCTGGTATCATTTCACTTCAGCCTGAAGAACTTCCGTTAGCATTTCTTAACATGAAGTCCTGCTGGTTATGAAGTTCTGTCAGAAATTTATTAAAACCTTGTTTGTTAGAAGATATTGTCACTGCTGTAGAACTCTAGCTTGACAGTGTTTTCTGTTTGTGCATTACAGCGATACTTCTATTGTTTTTGAACTTTATTGTTTCTTGTGAGTGGTCACTCATCATTCTTATATTTATTCTCTGGTACTGCAGAAAAAGCACTGGACTGCTACCTGCAAGGTCTACAGGTCAAACCCACCAGCTGCTCCTTGGAAACCCTATATAGGGTTGCTATGAGTCAAAACCAACTCGATGACATGCAACAACAACATATATAAGAAAGCTTGGTGGTGCAGTGGATTAAGCATTGTGCTGCTAACCACAAGCTCAGAGGTTCAGACCCACCAGCTGCAACAATAGGAGAAAGATGAGTCTACTCTTGTAAAGATTTACACTCTTGGAAACCCAGGGAGCAGTTCTCCTCTGTCATGTAAGGTCATGATGAGTCAGAATTGTGTCAAGGAAGGTGGGCTTGGCTTGGAGGTTTTGTATATGTGGATAGTAACAAACTATGGATAACTTTGTGAACAGTGGAAATTCCAAAACACCTCATTGTGCTCATGAGGAACCTGTACATAGACCAAGAGGCAGTTGTTAGAAACAAACAAGGGAATGCTGCATGGTTTAAAATCAGAAGAGGTGTATGTCAAGGTTGTATCCTTTCACCATACTTATTCAATCTGTGTGCTGAGCAAATAATCTGAGAAGCTGGAGTATATGAAGAATAATACATCATCAGGATTGGAGGAAGACTCATTAACAACTAGCAATGTACATACAACACAACCTTGCTTGCAGAAAACAATGATGACTTACAGTATTTACTGATGAAAATCAAAGACTACAGCCTTCTCTACAGATTACATCTTAACATAAAAGAAAAATCCTTACAGTTGGGTCAATAAGCAACAGCACAGTAAACAGAGAAAAGATGGAAGTTGTCAAGGATTTCATTGACCTAGAATCAATGTTCAAGCAGTTATCAAGAAATCAAATAACATCTTGCACTGGAAAAATCTGCTGGAAAAGAATGCCTTAAAGTGATAACAAGCAAAGATGTCACTTTGAGGACTAAGGTACACCTGACTCAAGCCATGGTATTTTCAGTCACCCCACATGCATGTGAATATTGGACAATGAATAAGGAAAATTGAAGAATTGATGTCTTTGAATTATGATGGTGGTGGTGGTGGTGGTGGTGATATGCTGTGGAGTCAGTTCTGACTCATAGCAACCCTGTATAGGGTGTCCGAGGCTGTAAATCTTTACAGGAGCAGAAAGCCTCATCTTCCTCCCATGGAGTGGCTGGTAGTTTCAAACTGCTGATCTTGAGGTTAGTAGCCCGACTTGTAACCGCTATGCCACCAGAGCTCCTTTTAAATTATGATAGTGATGAAAATATTGAATGTACCATGGGCTGCTAGGAGAATGAACAAATTGTCTTGGAAGAAGAATAGTCAGAATGCTGTTTAAAAGTGAGGAAGGTGAGACTTCATCCCATGTATCTTGGACATGTTATCAGGAGGGATCAGTCTCTGAAGAAGGACATTGTGTTTGGTAAAGTAGAGGGTCAGCAAAAAAGAAGAAGCCCCTCAGTGAGATGTTTTAACACAGTAACTGCAACAATAGACTCAAACACAATGATGATTGTGAAGACGACGCAGGACCACGTAGGGTTTCGCTCTGTTGTTCATAAAGTCACTATGAGTCAGAACCGACTTGATGGCACCTAACAACAACAAAATGTTTCTTTTCATTTTTTCTTGGAATGCCTTTACAATTCTATTTTTATCTTTGTTTTTAGTAAAGATGGTCTGTTTCCATTTTGTCCTGAGTTCTAGGGTAAGGCTCTTACTCTAGGACAGGGGTGGAGAACATCCGGTCCGTGGGCCCTATAAGGCCTGCCAATTATTTGGTCTGGCCCTGCCAAGGCAACCACAGTACTAGCCATCACATTGTTGTTGTTGCTGTTAAATGCTGTCGAATCGGTTCCGACTTACAACAACCTTGTATAGAGTTTCCAAGAAGCAGCTGGTGAGCTTGAATTGCCGACTTTACAGTACAAACCAACTTTGCGGGCCAGGGCATTAACCACAGTGTCATACCAGGACTCCAGTCATCACATTGTTGTTGGTGTTAAAGTGCCATCAAGCCGATTCCAACCCATAGTGACCCTGTACAGAGTTTCTGAGGTGCGACTGGTGAACTTGAACTGGCAACCTTGCTGTTCAGACCATCACATTAGGGATGAGTTCATTAAACGTTTGATCAAATGTAGCAGGCTAATTTTTAAGTTGACAATTTTGTATGGACTGTGAATGATGTTTTAAATATCCAAATGGTCCTTGGCAGAACAGAAGTTCCTCACCCCTGCTCTGTTGTTGTTGTGAAGTGCCGTTGAGTCAGTTCCAAGGCATAACAACTCTGTACAGGGTTTCTGAGTAGTGGATGGTGAGCTTGAACCACCGATATGATTTTTACTCCTAAAGATGTGGTTTGTATAGGATATCAAGCTCATAACTTGTGTTTTCAGAGTGATTTATTTCATCAGTTTTGGAAAATTCTCAGCTACTATTTCTTAAAATTTTGGTATGTTATTGCTTTTCTCCTTGTGTAGCACCAGTTATAATATATTTGACTACTTTACATTGTCTCACAAGTTAGTGAGACTTGTTCATTTCTATTTCTATCTTTTATCCCCCGTTCATCAATTGGGAAAATTTCTATCAAGAATCTTCAATGTCTCTGGCACCTTGTTCTACAGTGCCCAGTCTGCTATTAAGCCTATCCAGGGAATCTGTATTTAAAATTTTCATTTTTCTGTTCTCATATTTTCATTGGACTTTTTAAAAAACTTTTATTTTTTTACTGAGATGCCTCATCTCTTATTTCATATGTATTTGTGTTATATTTCGCGTCTTTGAGCATATTTATGATGCTGTTGTTGTTAAATGCCATCAAGTTGATCCGGACTCCTGGTGACCATGGATAGGGTTTCTGAGAAGCGGCTGGTGAGTCTGAATCACTGACCTTGCAGTTCAAACTGACCTTGGGGTCCAGTACTTATCCTACAGCGCCAGGTGTTTAAAAATTCTTGGCTGCTAATCCCAACATTAAAGGAGCTCTGGTAGCGTAGTGGTTACGAATTGGGCTGCGAACCTTAAGATCTACGGTTCGAAACTACCAGCCGCTCCACGGGAGAAAGATGAGGCTTTCTACTCCCGCAAAATTTACACCCTCGGAAACCCTGTACAGGGTCGCTATGGGTCGGCACCGACTCGATGGCACTTAACAACAACAATCCCAACATTTGAGCAATTCGTGGTTTGTTTCTTTTCTCCTCCCCCACTTGTTAGAGTAGGGATAATATGTGAAATGGAATTGGAAATCGTATCTACATTCTAGGGTCAGTGTGAGCATCAAATGTGATGAGTTTGAGCGTGATTGTAAATAGTAAGCTATTATGCAATCTTAGTGTCTATTGTTGAATAACAGTGGTCCCCACGGATTGCACACATGACCTGGGACATTTCCTGTTTAGGAATGGATTGTGGGGAGATTCTTTTTCTCTCTTAATTATTTTTCCTCTTTAAAAAATCTTGGCGGAAGCATGCACAGCCAAAGACACACCATTTCAACAATTTCTACATGCCCAGATCAATGACATTGATTATCGCTGTAAGATTCTCTCATGACCCTTGTCACTGCTGCTCTCTGTCTTGGTTGCTGGAAAGTTCTCCCTGAGGGTTGATCCTTGTCTGGGAAAGTGTGAAAGGGGAAAAGTTATCCACTCTCATTTCCTGGGGGAAGAGGAATAGGCAAGAGAAAAATCCTAAGTCCCTGAATGGAAAAGAAAGGGGAGACAAAACTCCCCTTCACCACTTTTTAAAGTAAGGGAATTAAAGCCTGGAGACTGGGACAGTAGCAATGGTAGAGCTTTCCACCTTGCTTCTCATATCCCTACCAGGTTGATTGCATTGGTTTTCCCCGAGAAACAATAGAAAATTATATTAGGGTCAATATTTTAATCTAACTGCCTTAAAGTTTAAATAAATGTTCAAGGGTAGCCTGGAAATGCAATTAGTTAAATGGTTCTGCTATTTTTAATTGTGTGTATTGGAGGAGTCCTGGTGTAGCGCTGAGGACAAATGTGTCAGGCTGCAAAGTCATTTGAACTGCAAGTTCGGAGGTTCAAGCTCACCAGCTGCTCCTTGGAAACCCTATCCAGGGTCGCTATGGGTTGGAATCGATTTGACAGCACTTAACAACAACAACATTGGGAGGGGGTGGGGGCGAAGAGGAAAACGTTCTTTTTTATTTTAAAAAATACAACAAACTTTACAACAGATATTTTGTAACACAACCCACAATTCTATTTATACCCAAATCCTTTAAATGCACCTCACCAGTTCACATCAGAGAAGAAATACCTAAGCATATGACATTGGTTGGTTGGTTATGTGGCGTGGAGTCAGTTCCAACTCACAGCGACCCTGAAAAGGGTTTCCGAGGCTGTAAATCTTTATGGGAGCAGATAGCCTCATCTTTCTTCCGTGAAACAGCTGGTAGTTTCGAACTACTGACCTTGAGGTTAGCAGTCCAACTCGTAACCAATCACTATGCTACCAGAGCTTCTTAAGCATATGGCATTAATGTTCACAAAATGCTTGCAAAGTGTTCCTTGTGGAAAGGACTTTTGAATAGCAAATAATGGTGATCCTTTCAGTAGGAGCCTATCTCTTGCACTGGAAAGTCATAGAAATGAAGTCCCCAAGTATTCCAAAGCAAATCCACTGCCATCGAGTTGATTCTTACTCACAGCAACCTCTGTATGGGTTTCTGAGGTTGTACATCTTAATGAGAACAGACAGCCTCATCTTTCTCCTGCAGAGCAGCTGGGGGTTTTGAACTGCCAATCTTGTCATTAGCAGTCCAGTATTTATCCTACAGCACCGTCAGGTCTCCTGTGTATACAGTAGAGTGTTAATTTGGGTTGCCCTCAAACCAGCCAATGAAAATAATGGAAAGTTATGAGCACTTTCTGAGTCAAGAGTATCCTAAAGAAAATTAAAGTTAGCTTACCCTTGCCAAAGTGACCAATGTTTTACATGTCGCCAGACATATTAATTAAGCAAATGTGTACTTCTGCCCTCAACTTGAGGCACTGGGTAATAAAACTATTCAGTTGTACCATTAAGACTTAAAACATTCACTTGGATTCATTTAACTTATGTTTCAGATAATGGGTCACTGAAGTTCCTGGAATTCTCCTCTTATTATTTTTCTTTGCTCCGAATTTAAATTCTAGTTCACCTTGAGGTCTCCATATTCTGGGAGATCTGATTTGCCTAAAATAGAGGCCAAGAGAAGTTCTCTTTATTTATAACCAGAGCATAACATGTTTGTTCAATGGTGAGAGAAATATTTTCATGGTTCAGCTTCAAAACACAAGAAGGCTGTAAGAGAAATTAGGATGGTGGGCAGCAATCTACTGGGAGCGTGATACACTTAGGATATCTTCTGCATTTCATTTGTAATGTTCTTTTTGGTTGGTAGCCTGGTTTGTTGTTTTTCAGCAGAAATACTGCAAAGATAAAAATATGGTTCAATGTTGCTCTTCTCTTGACTTTTACAGTCCAGGAAATAGGCCTGTCTGTTTTTCCATTCTTCTCCCTTGGGAGATTCAAAATTGATTTATTAAGTTGGATTAGTTTGGGTTGATGCAAACAAAGGTCAGATACTATTCAAAAATAGTGATGGAAAATGATTAAAAAAAAAAACACACAAGATGGGCAAAAGGAAAGAAAAAAAAATAAGAAGTAGAAATGATGATTGATGTTGATGATGCTGTTTTAACTGAGAATTTTAAAGGCTGTGAAACATTGAGAAATCAAATTAATGACCTGGAAAATAAACTCAGATTAAGAAATGTCAGGTTGGAGGATAATCTTGATGGGGTGGAAGTGAGAGACACAGTGACCTTTTTTCCCCCCACACGGAACATTGCAAAACTGCTTTGGATGAATAATTTTTAATTCCTTCCACAAGCCATATCTTCATTTCCCCAAAGCTTGGTGCAGTGACAGCAATATGTAGTTGTATAGGTGGGATGAAAACCTCTTGCAGGGAAAAGACAAATATCTTAATGTTTTCTAGTCTCTGGTGGCTTTTTGTTTCTGTGGCGAGGCCGACAAGAGCCACCCACATGGATTTTGGCACATATATGGGGCTTAAACCTAAGTTGTTAGGATGAAACATTATGAGTCAAATGATTTATCTGGTTCACTTCAATTATCATATTTGAAACACATAATCCTTGAACTATTATCTTGATAAGCATCTTTTCAAGATTGTGCTGAATCAAAAGAATTTTTAATAAGAAAGACAGAAGTATTTAAGGGAGAAAGAAAGATGCAAAGCATATTCTGTCTTCCTGATCCTACCTGGTGGAGATTCCCAGAATCTGTTCTGTAGTCGTATTAGGTAGAGTTTTATTAATGGTATTGGGTGTGGTACATAATGATCACATGAATAATAGATAATAATGACTGAGAGTTTACCATCTGCTAGACAACTGCTCTAGGGGTATAAATTCATGTAGTCTTTGCTACAATCAAAAGGTGTTTGATGTTGTTAGTCGCTGTCAAATTGGCCCCTAGCTCATGGTGACTCCATGCACAATGGAACAAAACGCTGTGTGGTTCTGTACCTCCAACAGAACCACAGATTAGACCACAGTGATCCATAGGGATTTCATTGGCTGATTTTCAGAACCAGCTTTCAGGCCTTTCTTCCTAGTCTGTCTTAGTCTGGAAACTCCTCTAAGATCTTTTTACATCATAACAACACACAGACATCCACAGACAAATGGGTAGTAGCTGGCCATAAGGTGCATCAGCTGGGAACTTGACCGAGTTTCTTACGTGGAAGAAAGAATTCTACCATGGAACCACCCTCATTTAAAGTATATTACCCCCATTTTGCAGATGAGAAAAGAGAACCACAGAGAGAGGTTAAACCAATGCCAAGGTTACACAAATATTACAAGGCAGAGTCTAGATTTACATCCAAGTTATTACGGGTCTAGAGTCCACACTTTCGACCACATTACTGTGGTTCTGTGTTATATAAAGACACTAAGACTTTAGAAATAATCTATTTCTGGCCATTTGTGGAAGAGTATATTCATTTAACCCAGGAATAGTTATTTTAGCAATAGGAAGTCTCTTTTTTTGTTACCCATTCATTTTATAAAATGAGTTTAAATACAAAACAGGCCAGAGTCTTTGCGCTGCCAAATAGAGTACAGTAAGACTTGGAGAGAAAAAGAGAAACACATGCTCAGGAAAGACTTTGTAATACCTCCCTGATCTGAGTGGGAACGGGTTTACTGTGTTTCTCTTGAGGAAGTATGGCAATAGCATTTAAATAACTTAATTTTTTTTTTTCATTTATTAGCTTTGACCGAATGACTGATTTAAATGGCCTAGTAGCATCTCAATGTAAAACAAATGTTTCAGTTGACAGCACATGTTAGTCAAAAGGTGTGAGAAGCTCCTGGATTGCTAATAGCAGAGTTACTCTTAAACGAAAAGAACAAGTTGGTTAATCCATATATCCAATTATGAACTCAATGTAGATTA
The DNA here is from genome assembly GCF_000296735.1 of Chrysochloris asiatica. Classification (NCBI taxonomy): domain Eukaryota; kingdom Metazoa; phylum Chordata; class Mammalia; order Afrosoricida; family Chrysochloridae; genus Chrysochloris; species Chrysochloris asiatica. Next base: position 4,290,904 of record NW_006408558.1, on the reverse strand, counting down.
AAGACATAAATGTACAGTCTAGAACTATAAAGCTTATCAACAAAAAATGAGAACAAATGTAGGGGCTCTGATTCATGGCACAAACACATGATCAAACATAACTGAAAATACACAAACAGAAGACAAAATAGATGACTGGGATCTCCTGAAAATTAGACACTATGTGCATCAAAGGATTTCACCAAAAGAGTAAGGGGAACCCACAGACTGGGAAAAAATTATGACAGTGACATCTCAAGCTAAGTATTACTCTCTAAAATTTATATAATACTTCAGTGCCTCAACAAGAAGACAAATAATCCAATTAAAAAGGGGCAGAGGACATGAGCAAACACTTGACCAAAGAAGACACTGAAGCAGCCAACAAACATGAAGAAATGCTTATGATCATTAGCCATATAAAAGATGCAAATCAAAACAACAATGACACCTCATCTTACTCCACCATTAACAACAAAGTTCGCAAAAACAGAAAATAACAAATGCTAGCAAGGTATGTGGAGAAACTGAAGCCCTCCTACCCTGCTGGTGGGACTGTAAAACGGTACAGCCACTGTAGAAAATGGTATGGTGCTTTTCTCAAGGTTTAAAATCAGAAAAGGTGTGTACCAAGACTGTATTTTATTACCATACTTATTCAATATGCATATTGAGCAAATTATCTGAGAAGCTGGATTATATGAAGAGCTAGGCATCAGGATTGGAGGAAGACTCATTAACCTGTGATATTCAGATGCTACAATTTTGCTTGCTGAAAGCACAGAGGACTTAAAATACTTACTGATGAATATCAAAGACCACAGCATTTAGTATGGATTTTACCTCAATGTAAAGAAAACAAAAATCCTCACAACTGGACCAGTAAATAACATCATGATAATTGGAGAAAAGATTGAAGTTGTCAAAGACTTGATTTTGCTTGGACACACTATCCACATTCATAGAAGCAAGAGTTAAGAAATCAAACAATGTATTATACTAGGCAAATCTGCCAAATGTAAACTCTTTAAAGGTTTCAAGAGCAAAGATGTCAGTTTGAGGACTAAGTTGTGTCATGGTATTCTCAATAGCTTCATCTGCATGTGAAAGTTGGAGAATGAATAAGGAAGCCAGTAGAAGAATTGAGGCATTTGAGTTAAGGAATTGGAGAAGAATATTGAAAGTACCATGGACTACCAGAAGAACAAACAAGTTTGTATTGAGGAAGTTTAGCCAGAATGTTCCTTGGAAGCAAAGATGGCAAGACTTTGTCTCTCAAACTTTGGACATGTTATTAGGAGGGACCAGTCTCTGGAGAAGGACATTATGGAGGAAGACCCCATGGAAGATGGATTGTCAAGCATAACCACAATTGTGAGGATGGCCCAGGACTAGACAGTATTTCATTCTGTTGTACATAGGGTTGCTATAAGTCAGAACTGACTGGACAGTACCTAACAACAACAATAGTGTTCATTGCAGTAGTGTATATATGTAAGTCCAGAGAAACAGTACCAATAGGCTATGTTGTTATTGTTAAATGCCATCAAGTCAGTTCTAACTCTTAGTGACCTTGTATAAAGTCTCTAAGGAGCAGCTTGTGGGTTTGAATCGCTGACCGTGTGGTTCACAGTCCTGTGCTTGTCATACAGAATGACATTAACTATTTAATATATATCCTTTGTGGTTCTGTTTCTCTACAAAACCCTAACTGATTGATGCAATTGGTAAATCCATATTTGATGAGAATCCTGAAGGCTGAAAATGTGACTCTACTACAGTTAGAGCAGTGGACTAAGAAGGTCGGCTTGAACCACAAGATTGGAGGCTCAAACACACCAACCACTACTTGGAAACAGGGTCACTATGAGTTGGAACCAACTCGATGGCACTTAACAACAATAAGAATCTAGAAGGTGTGCGTGGAGGCACTGGCAAAGCCAGCACAAAGGTCTTTCGGCCAACTGTTCTGTTTGACAAATGGGGTCAATGCTTCTAGAGGCATTTCAGCAGTGGGGATTACTGAGATGGTGAAGTTTAATGTTCACTTATCATCACCTTTACAGCACCAGGCCTGATGCCCTGTGTAGATTTGAGGTTTTCAGATGCTGCAAGGTGTCCTGGAGTGGCATCATAAGGCAATATTGTCACTTGTAATTTTTTTCAATGATGGGAATATGTCCAGCAGCTCTTATTGCCAACTGCCTATGAAGCCCCCTTAGCAGCATTCTACTTCATGTTTTATGGTATGGAAAAACTATTATCAATTTATGTAAATCCAAAGAAAAAGTAGATTTTTGGTTCCATGTGAGACATTTATCAGAGCCAACCCAATGTCAAGTTACAACTGGGATGAAAACTAAAGTCCCACTGAAAATTTATATTCTTGGAAGTTATGTTCTGTATATATTTTTCAAGCTTGTGTACTTCAAGTTTTTATCATAAAATTAATGGCCATCCATTAAAAAAAATGGATATAAATACAAATCCCCAAAAGTCATGAACTGTGACCAATATGTCTTTGCACTAATGTGGGTGTATATGGGTATGAAGTCATTTGCTAAGCCTACCTAGATATAACAAAAGAAGACAAAGTGAGGGACTTATTGGAATGGAAATTTATTGTCTAATAGTCTGGAGCCATTAGGGCCGAATCAATGTGTCAGGCAGCCTATGTTTTCTCTGAGGTCTCCAGGGGACAATCTCTTGTCTTTCCCAGCTTTTGGTGGCCCCAGGCATTCCTTGGCTTGCTGATGCATTTTCACAAGGCTGAGATTCCTCTGTCTGTCTCTTCACTCTTGTATAAAACCACCTCTTAGATTGAATAAGAACCACCTCCAAGTAGAAGCTCTAATATACACCCATTGTTGCCGAGTCAGTTGCAACTCATGGTGACTTCGTGTGTGTCCAAGAAGAACTGCACTCATTAGGGTTTTAGTACAAAAGTAGATGAGCAAGTCTGTCCTCAGCAGTGCCTCTGGGTGAGTTCAAAGGGCAAATCTTTCAGTTAGTTGTTAACTGATATCGTCAAAGATTCTCTCCAAATAAGGGCATACTCTCAAGCACCAGAGGTTAGGACTTCAAGTTATCTTTTTAGGGGATACAATTTATTCCATAACAATATAAATGATTTGTTTCCAAGCTTTAGATCTATGAGAATAGAAAAAAGAAAAACAGAGTAATTCAACAAAATACTCTCCAAAGCCAAAGTTGAGTAATTTTTCAGGTTATTCTAGGATTTGGATTTTACAGTTACCAACTAAAAACATCTCAATTTCTCTCTAGGTAACTGCTCTGTATACTTCCTCTGAGGCCTGTTCCTGACTGGAGCTTCGGTCTCTACCAGGAATCCGTGTCTTCTGCGTGAAGTCTCTGGGTGGTGAAAACAGTTAATTTGCTCCACGGCTAACTGAAAGGCTGGAGGTTTAAGTCTACTCAGAGGCACTGCGGAAGAAAGCCCTGGCAATCTACTTCTGGAAAATCAGCCATTGAAAACCCTATAGAGTCAAGTTGGCTCTGACCCACATGGAATCAGCTTTCTGGCTGCTGCTTGGATGATCTTCAGTATTCCTGTTTCCTTCCTCGAAATCACTCTATTCCAACGAAGACACAAGTAAGAGTTCCTTATCATGGATACACCTCTTGTATAGATTTCCTCAACGGTAATGGAATATCAGGCACATTGAATAGTTTGTAAATTAATTTTAAATTCAAACTCAATCTCTGTGGCATAGCACTTTGCAGCCAAGAGCTGCGGCTCCCACCAAGTGCCTTCAGTAGCCCCCACCCCATGCCCATCAGTGAGATGTATTTTCTCTGCAGAAACACATACATTGCCCCATGCTGACAGTCACTTGTTTTAGCATTAGCTAATCACCAATATGTTCTGTTAAGTGAGATTCATAGGTGCTGATTGCGTTTATTGCATAAATTACTTCATTATTAAAATCAGGTCATTGGAGCCCCAAACCATTAACATGAAGGCTATTAGCATAATTTCATAAGCTAATAAATCAAGCACAGGAAAAGAATTAAAGGGTTCTTAGTGATAAGTGTTTCTTCAGAGATTAAGGCACACAATTTTCTTATGCATATATTAACATTTTATGAGTGGATTCATGCAAGAGCAGTTTTTTTCTCTGCATATGTGACTCATACTTTGTCTTCTTCATTCTTCGTCTCTGGAGCTGATCTTCAAAATCAAGGTTTCTTTTTTTTTTCTTCCCCCATTTCAAATAACTATAAAGCAATTTCTGGTTGAACCCATTAGCTTTCCGTGATATGTGCTACCTATAAAATTCTTGTCTTTTCATATTTATTAGACTGCAAAAGCTTTTGGGTGGGAGCAGGAAGCATGGTAAAGTTAGAAGGCAAAAATACGTTGGGTAGATTTTAGGTAATGCAATTTTCATTCTAGGTGAATTTGCAATGTATTTCTAGTCTTAAGAGGTTCTAGTAAAGTTCTAATTATCTCTCTAATTACAACACACACTGAGGTTAAGTGTTCTTTTCAAATGGTGCATTAAGAATGGATTTTATTCCCAGGTTGTACATAATAGGCTGTGAAACTGGCCTAAACACAACAGAAATTGGTTCCCTCGTTCACTTCACTTATCAGCTTTGAAAGATTCTGAGGGAAGGAGCCATCGTTATTCCATGCAATGATGTTGCTTAGAAACGAAGATAAGTTTCAATGTAAATCAGACGATAACAACTTTATCCTTTGTATACTGTTTTTTGGCAAATAGCAACTGATGGATCATAATTGAAATATGCAGAATGCTATTAGTAAGCATTGCATGTGATTTTATGGTGAAATTGGGAGACCAGTAGAACTGGAGGCCCTTTCCAAGAACAAGTATAGCTGATCACACCAGAATTTCCCCTACAGTTTTCAATGACTACAGATATTCCCCGGAATAAAGCACCACCCCAATCCCCCTTTATTCTCTTTACAATGACTTTCTGCTTTAAACCCTTCAACAAATTCTCATTGCTCTTAAGATTAAAAAGCAGAAAACATTCATTAATATGACTAACAAGACCCATGTGATTTGTTGTTGTTAAATGTCATCCAGTCAGTTCCAACTCATAGTGACTCTGTATAGGGTTTCCCAGGAGCAGCTGGTGGGTTTGAACTTCCAACCTTGTGGTTTGCAGTCCAGTGATGATCCTATGGCACCATACCAAGAGTTCGGTGTGGTCTAGCCTGTCCTTATTTCACTAGTTTTGCCTCCTGACTTGCTTTGCTATGGTACTTCCTTCAGTTCTTCTATGGTACTTCCTTCAGTTCTGTGTAAGTATCACTTCCCTTCATATCACACTTTGGATCTAATGCTTGTCTCAGTCTTTTTTACTCACTAACATCTATCCATTCTTCAGATCACAGTTCAAGGGCTACTTCCCCCAGGAAGCCTTACCTGACCTTCCTGAGTGTTGTTGTGAAGTGCCCTGAAGACAGTTCTGACTCATAGTAAACCTCATATAGGGTTTCTGAGGAGCAACTGGTAGGTTTGAGCCTCTGACCTTTCAATTAACAGTCCAGTACTTATCCTACAGCTCCACGCCAAGAATAGGTCAAATATACATGTATATATGGAGTATTGTTGGCACAGTGGCTAAGGTCTTGGTTGCAAATCAAAAGGTCAACAGTTCAAACCCACCAGCTTCTCTGTGGGAGAAAGATGTGTCAGTCTGCTTCTATAAAGATTTATAGCCATTGGCACACTATGAGACAGTTCTACTCTGCCCTATAGAGTCACTATGAGATGCCAGGGGTTTGCAGTGGATCTATATATTCAGGAATCCTTGTCTGTGCTGTAGGCTAAGTACTGAACTGTTTAACCACAAGGTTGGCAGCTCAAACCAGATGCTACTCAGAGACCCTATCCAGGGTTGCTATGAGTCGGAATTGATTCAACAGCACTTAACAACGTCTGTTCAAAAACATGATAGTTACTCTGAAAAGAATCTGTATACCCATTAAACATTATCTTCCCCTTCTCCCTGGTCCTAAGCCCCTGCTAGTCACTCATCTGCTTTCTGACTCTGTATTTGCATATTCTGAATTTCTTTTTAAAAAGTGGAATCCTACAAAATCTGTTCTTTTGTGACTGGATTGTTTCACTTTGGATAATGTCCTTAAGATAAATATTTGGGAATAAATCTAACTGGGGTTTAAAAAGACAAAGAAAACTTCAAAATATTACTGCAAGATGCCAGAAGAGACCTACATAAATGGAGAATGTACCATTGTGAAAATGTCACCTAAAATGATCTGATCTATAGCTATATCCTGATCCAACTCCTAGCAGCATCCTTTAATGAAATGGAAAAATTAATCTCTAACTTTATTTGGAAAAGAAGGAGGTCCCTAACAGCAAAATAATATTGAAGATGAACAAAAGAGATATCCCACTTCCTGATCTCAAACCTTACTATATTGTTATAAAGTGTCTTAGGGTCACTTCCCACTCAGGGACCTGGAATAGGGTTTCCAAAGAGCCGCTGGTGGGTTTGAACTGCCGACCTTGCAGTGCTTACCCTGCAGTGCATCAGGACTCCAAAAGAACAACTTGGAACTGATACGATGACATACACATAGACCAATAGAGTAGAATTGAGAACCCAGAAGTAAATTCATCCATCCATGGATAGCTGATCTTTGATGATGTCCACTAAAAGAAGGGTTGTATAGTCTTTGCAATAAATGACTTTGACAAAACTGGATATCCATTTTCAGAAAAACGAAGCAATCACCACAGCATACCAGAAAATTAACACAAATTGGATCAACAAAACCTAAGTGAAAGCCTAAAATCATAAAGTTCAGGGAAACAAAAATAGGGACAGTTTCTACAGGCCTTGGTTTATGGTTTTAAGTTTATACACAGAATAGTAAGCATAGCTACAAATGAACAAACAACAGAATATAAATTAGATAAATGGGATCTATAAATTAAATATGCACACTCATAAAGAGAGTAAAAAAAGAACCTACAGACTGGGGATACAGGGAAAAATTTGGCAATGATATATCCAACAAGAGTTTAATCTCTAAAATTTAAAAAAACTTCGACACCTCAACAATAAAAGACAAACAATCCAATTTAAAAATGGGCAAAGACATGAACAGACACCTCACCGAAGAGTAACATTTGGGGTCTTAAAAGCTTACAAGCAGCCATCCAAGAGGCAACTAATGGTCTCGTCCTGCCTGAAACACAGAAAAATGAAGAAAAACACAAATTTAAGGAAGCATTTAATCCAAAGGACTAATGGCCCACACGAACCAGTCTCCTCTAACCTGAAATCAGAAGAACTCGCTGGCTATCGGTATCTACTACCCTGACAATATCACTTTAGAAAGTTCTAGTTAGGATGGGTAAAAAAAAAAGTAGAACAACACATAAATTGAAAAATAAAAAAATAGACCACACACTGAATGGTTTAAAATCAGGAAAGGTGTGTGTCAGGATTGTATTATTTCACCATACTTATTCAATCTGTATGCTGAGAAAATAATCCAAGAAGCACAATTATATGAAGAAGTACATGACAACAGGATTGGAGGAAGACTTATTAACAACTTGTAATATGCAAATGATAAAATCTGGCTTGCTGAGAGCAAAGGGGACTTAAAATACTTACTAACGAAGATCAAAGACCACAGTCTTCAATATAGGTTGCACCTCAAAGTAAAGAAAACAAAATTCCTCACCACTGGCTCAATAAATAATATCATGATAAATGGAGAAAAGATGGAAGTTGTCAAAGACTTCATTTTGCTTGGCTCCACCATTAACATTCATGGAAGCAGCAATCAAGAAATCAAAGGACATAATGCATTAGGCAAATCTGTTGTGGCACAAGACCACTTTAAAGCATTCAAGAGCAAAGACAACAGTTTGAGACTAAGATGTGCCTGATCCCAATCATGGTATTTTCAATCTCCTTATATGCATGTGAAAGTTGGGCAATGAATAAGGAAGACTTGAGAAGAATTGGTGCATTTGAGTTCTGGTGTTGGAGAAGAATATTAAAAGTACTATGGACTACCAAAAGAATAAACAAAGCTGTGTTGGAAGAAGGGCCTCCAGTTAGAAGTCAGTGAAAAAGAGTAAGACCTCTCTAACCAGAGGGATTGGCACAGTGGCAGCAGCAATGGGCTCAAATGTAACAGTAATTGTGAGGTTAGTGCAGGACCGGACAGTGTTTCATTCTGTTGTACATAAGGGTGCTGTGAGTTAGAACTGACTCTATGGCACCTAACAATAACTGATCTGAAAAAGACAGTAAGAACCCCAGAGACTATTGCCCTAAGATGAACTTCTAATTTGAAGCTAAAGACATTCCAAGAGGCCATCTTTTTCAGCCAATCCACAGACAGGCCTATAAAATAAACAACACTCATGAACAATGGAGTCCTGGTGCGGCACTGTGGGTTAATGTGCCAGACTGCAAAGCCATTTGAACTGCAAGGTTGGCAGTTCAAGCTCACCAGCTGCTCGTTGGAAACCCTATACAGGGTCTCTGTGGGTTGGAACCGACTCGACGGCACTTAACAACAACAACAACATGAAGATTGTGCTCCTTCGAGTAATCAATCATGCAAGACCAAGTGGGCAACAGTTGCCCAAAACCAAAGATGAGAAGACAGGAAGAGACAGGGACATCAGATGAACGGAAATGAAATGGAGAACCCAGAAGGAAAAGGAGAGACTGCTGACAAACTGACAAATTGCAGACACTGCAACCAACATCCTGGAATAATTTGTGTGTGAATTATTGGTTGGAAAACGCAATTGCTGTGTGAAGTTTCACTTAAGCACAAAAGAATGTTTAAAAAATAAAAAGAAAAGAAAAAAACACTTAATTGGCCTTCAAGAATGAAGACATAAAGACAAGAAAACCCTATGGAACACATCTGTACTGTGACATACATGATGTCGCTGTAGGTTGAGTTGACTGAGCAGTTGTTGTGCATGGTGGTGAAGCCCAGTAGAGCCAGAAGTATTTACCCACCAGAAATAAGGAATGCAAAATTGGTACAGAGAGAGATTAATGGGTGAGGAATGATGCCAAGAGGTGATTTTTGTTCCAATAAAAATACCTTATACATAAAAATGGAGTCCTGGCGTGTCACTATGGGTTAATGCGCTAGACTGCAAAGTTGCTTTGAACCATAAGGTTGGCGATTCAAGCTCACAAGTCTCTGAAACCCTATACAGGATCTCTAAGGGTTGGAATCAACTCGATGGTACTTCACAACAACAACAACAACAAAAAGTCTTCAAGGTTTATCCTAACCATATATTAGAATTCCATTCTTTTTTTATGGCAGAATACTATGTCATTGTACATATATATACCACAGTTTATCAGTTCATTCATTCCTGGACACAACTCGGGTTGTTTACATCTTTCGGCTACTGTGAATCTGAACATGCTAAATGAATATTATACATTGCTACACAGCAGAATATGAACTCTAGTGTACAATTGTACAATATGAACAGTGCTACAGTGGACGTTGTGGTGTGGCACTGCAGGATAAACACGGGACCACTAAACTGCAAGATCAGCAGTTCAAACCCATCAACTGCTCCTTGCAAATCCTATTCAGGGTCACTGTGAGTCAGAACTGACTGCCTGCACTTAACAACAACAGTGAATGCTGTTGTAGAGAAACCTCAGGTGTTCAAAATGGAAAGAAAATGCTCAATTACTACATCAATCACCCAGCCTCTTCATTTACAATGGAGAAAAATTGATGTCCTAAGAGAAGAAGGTTTGTGCCTGAGGTCACAGAATTCCTTTTATGTCTTGGCAAAATAGATTAAAAGAAAAAAAATTTTTTTCTCTCCTGTTCTCTCACCCACCCAACATTCCAGATGAGATCCTATGTTTGGAATCTAAAATATGGTACAGCAAAGTACTACTAGATACAATTTATCGAATAGCTTTTCTTTCTGGTTTTTTTTAAAAACTGTGTAGGAACAGAATGTATCCTGACCATTCATTCCTTCTTACTTTAGTTGTCAGCTTTTCATGCATGGGTTGAACTGGTAGTTCTAAGGCTGTTCCTTGTACTGAGGTGTGTGTGAACATGTCTTGTGTTAACAACTAATTAGCAACATTTCAGAGAAGAAGTAGGACTTACTGGTGCCACTGGTTTCTGTGTCATCATGGCGTCAGAATGGAGCTGCTGCTCCCAGGTGTCAGAGAAGCGCGACACAAGTGGAGATATGAGGCCTGTGCTGTGAGTGGGCTCTGGGAGCAGTCCTTGTCCTCCTTTGTAGCATGCCAACTAGCTGTGTTGGCTGTTAGTCTGAGCAAACAGCTGGCTGCCTGAAAGTCCTTGATAACCTACCACTCACTCCCAGCATCTCTACAGATACTCACATGGAACAAATAGCTGACACCCAAAAAGGAGAGCAAATGCTTGTGAAAAGAGCCACAGAGGTAGGGGAAAGACATAGAAATTGTAGTTGCTATGCTACCTCTGAATGGGTATTTATCGGGTCAATTGTGTATGGTAGTACTTTGCTGTATCACATTTAAGGTTCCAAACAAAGGATCTCATCTGGACTGCTGGGTGGGTAAGAGAACAGGAGGAAACAAATATTTCTTTAAATCTAGTTTGCCAAGATATAAAATATTCAGGTGTATGGTATTTTGAATGATCAAATTAATATTTGTTAAAGGTTCATGCTCCAGAGGGAAGTGATCAGGAAAAGTAAAAGAATGAAAGAGCTAGTTTTTGTGTGTGGGGGGATGGGGAGTGAGTGAGGGAAAATAATGACATGAATATAAGGTAAATTTAAAAAACCACTTTGCTTTGAAACAATTCTGACTCACAGTGACCCTGTGTATGGCAGATTTGAACTCTACTCCATAGGGTTTTCAGCAGTTGGTTCACTGGAACTAGATCTACAGGCCTGTCTTTGAAGACTCCTCTGGGTGGACTCAAACCTCCAACCTTTTGGTTAGCAGTCGAACGTGTTAACCATTTGCACCACTGAAGTCCTCCATAAGGTAATTAAGAGAAGATCAACTCTACATCTTCTAGACACAGTTTATCTGATCTGCTTCAGATAGTATCACTCGTATATAAAACATCAAAGCTCTTTGATGCAGTCTAGGGACTTCAGTATTTGAACTTCACTGAAATCGATTATGATGTGGTACTGTTCACTTTTTTGTTTAGGACATTTAGAATGAGAAGTGTGAGCTTGCTTTCCTGGCTTCAACCCAGAAAAAAACACAAAAAAACACAACTAATGAATTCCTCAAGTATGTTATTCAACACCAGCTCAATATGCTGGGCCTGTGCTTAGAGATACTGGGATTAAAGCTGGGACCTGCATGATTTTTCTAATTCATTTTTAGGCATCATGTAATTCTTGCAACTGTCCTGTCAAGACCTTCCTCTGGACCAGTCAAGATAGGATATTTTGATGTTAGGATTTTGGGGTGCTCCCTTGATAATTGCCATCTTTATTCCATTTCTTCTCCCTCTTCTTTGTAGGGATTACAAACATTTCTGAAGTCTTGTCACTGGTGTTTAGTGAAAACTCATGGGAGCTGATTGGCACGCAGAGAGCAAGGACTAAAACTATTTCACAATTACTTACCGCTCCTTGAAAACAAAGTGAAGAGACTTCTAGCTAAACATGGTAAATTAAAGACAACATGATTATATCACCAAACCTTCTCAAAGTCCCACTAAGAGAATGAAAAAGTAGACTATGAGAACAAGAGAGGGAACACAATATTCTGAAATTTGGATAGCAGCTGGATGGATAACTGAGTTTATAGACAAAAAGAAGGTAAATGGTAAGAGCCTGAGGAAGCAATGCTGCAAAGAAGGTTCCATGGAGCCACAGTACCTTACAGAGCTGTAGCAAAAAGGCCATAGCTGTCTCTGAATAGGTATGACGGGGACTGAAAATAGGAGTGGTTAAAAGTCTATATAAAAGCAGTTCAATCTCACATTCCCTACTACATGTCTTTGAATCACAATGTCAGCAGTTCAAGTTCACCAGCTGCTCCTCAGAAACCCTATGCAGGGTGGCCATGAGTCAGAACTGACTCAATGGCACTTAACAACAACAACAGACTGGAGGATTATTTTCAGGAGAAGTTGAAAAAGAATGTTCTGAACTAGGAATACTGGACACAGATCTTGAAGGCACTTACTTATGTTCTATGGAAACCAAGGAGACTCAGAGGGCACCTGCAAACCAAATGGTGGTGCCAGCACCATTTTCATCTTGCTGTCAGCCAGGATTGCACCTGTACAGCAGGAGAAAGGAAGCTTCCTCTTTATATAAACTGACCAGCCCAAGAGAAAACATTTGCAGAAACTGTGTAGACAGAACAAGGGCCCTCCAAAGATACCCACAGCCTAATCTCTGGAACCTATAGATTTATTACTTTGCATGGTCAAAAAAGCAACAGATCCGTGTTGGAAGAAGTGCAGCCAGAGTGCTCCTTGGAGGCCAGGATGGCTAAACTTTGTCTTTCATACTTTGGACATATTGTCAGGAGGGACCAGTCTCTGGAGAAGGATATCATGTTTGATAAGGTGGAAGGTCAGAGAAAAAGAGGAAGATCCCCAGCAAGATTGATTGGCAAAGTGGCAGCATCAATGGGCTCAAGTGCGGCAAAGATAGTGAGGTTGGCCCAGGATTGGGCAGTGTTTCATTCTGTTGCGTGTAGGGTCACTAGGAGTCAGTACTGACTCGATGATAACTAACAACAACATGGCAATAAATATTGATAATCAATGGACCTAAAATATGGATATTATCCTGGATTATCTAGGTGAGCCCCAAATAATCACAGGAACCCCTAAAGGGACACTGAAAGAGGAAGGAAAGAGAAAAGACCACTGTGATGTGATGAAAGACAGACATGACTTGTCATTGCTGGCTTTTACATTTGAGAAAGGGGACCATGAGCCAAGGAATGTGGTAGCCTCTAGAAACTGGAAAAGTCAAGGAAACAGATTCTTCCCAAAGACTTCTAGAAATGCATTTCTAGTCTAGTGAGATGGTATCTACGAAAGCAAAGTGAAAAATTAATAAACATAGAAGAGGAAACAGACAATGAAGGGAGAAGAAAAAAAATTGAAACAAACAAACCCCAAAGACCCACAGAGAGGTAAGAGAAGATACTGTATTTATGAAACAAGAACAGAGTGCTATTTAAAAAGAAGTCTAAAAGAGCTCCGAGAACTTAAAAATATAAAAGAAGAAATAAATATGAAATAGAAAAGTAGGGAAGTGAAAGCTTAAAACCCTCCAGGAAGAAGTACACATCCAAGCAGTTTTAAAATAAGAAAATGAGAGTAACTGTACAAGACATGCAGCATCGGACTAATAGGAGTTCCACAAGAAAGGATTGCAAGAACCAAGGTGCCTTGCAATAGGAATGAAAAAAGATGCCAGCTGTGTGTGAGTGTGTATGTGTGTTTCAGAAGTCCAGTACTAAAGAAACAATCCTAAAACTCTCAGAGAACAAACCTTAATTATATAAAAAGGATCTGGCTTCAGGATGGCCCCATCAGCCTTTAAAAATAGATGTTATTAAAATGGGGGAGTAGTTCATCTTACAGACCAGAAGCAGAGAGCCCTAGGACCATCAAGGGAAAAGAGCACAAATGGAATGAGGGACCTCATCCAGAGAAGCAGTGACACCTGAGATGGAGGTAGAGATGAGGACATGGAGAGAGGGAGCAGCTGAGGACTCTAGACTCATGGAAAGAGAGAGATTGGGTGCTGGTGACCATGAGGCAGGCTTGTAGAATGTGCCCTTTGGTTGTTTAAATTATTATATATTCCTGAGTGGTTTTGTGTATAGCCTCCACTTCTCCCCCCCCCCCCAAAAAAAAAAACACAACAAACCAACCAGAGGGAATGGAAGCAAATACTGTTGAATGATGATGCATGGACGAGACTGTAATCATTGCAAAGAAACAATGGTGTAAAGCCAATATTCTCTTATGTAAACTATCACTCAGTTCACAATAAAAGCTTAAAAAATAAAAATATTGTTGTTGTTAAGTGCTATTGAGTTAGTTCCAACTCATAGCGACCCTGTATAGGGTTTCTGAGGAGCGGCTGGTGAGTTTGAACTCCCAAACTGGCAGTTCAAACTGACCTTGTGGTCCAGTGCTTTATTCAGTGCTACACCAGGACTCCTTAAAATTAGCATTGGAATGTAAAGGAGCAATGTTTTAACAATTTCAAAAAAACAATAATTTCTAATGTAGAATTTTCATCCAAACTCTCAAAGAGAGCTTCAAGTGGAATAAACATTTTCAGACATTCAGAGTCTTAAAAATTGCCTCCCATTGCAGAAACCTCTAAATCTCTAAGATGTTCCTTTAAGATGGCAATAAACTCATAAAAAAAGATACATGATCCAAGAATGGGATTCTAAAGAAAAAAGTAACAAAGGGAATTCTCAAAGTGATTACTGTGTAGCAGGTCTAAAGAACAGCTGATTCAGAAAGGAGGAGAAGGACAGAGGGCTTCAAAAGGGATGAATCAAGGTGGGAGACAAGAGTGAATTTATAGATCATCCAGGTATTGGTTTACGGAAAAAGTACACGTAGTGCTCCAGAGTTGACGCCAACACATGGTGACCCATGTATGTCAGAATAGAAATACACTTCCCAGGGTTTTCAGTGTCTGAGTTTTCAGAAGTTGCCAGGTCTTTCTTTCAAGGTATCTTTGGGTGGACTTGAACCTTCAACTTTTCAGCTAGCAGTTGAGCATGTTAACCATTTGCACAGCTGGGCCATGGGAGAAGACCTGGAGGATTGCTTCTGCAGGCATTTTTTTTCTTGTTAAATGGTGTGGAATCGGTTTCCTTTAGAGCTCAGTTCCATTCCACTGTGTAAAAATGGGGGGGGGGGATACATGGGGTCACCATGAAGTCAGAATCAACTTGTTAGCAACGGATTGGGTTTTTGGTTTTATGCTTATTGCAGAGTCTGTGATAAGTGATAGGTACATAGTAAAAACTAACCAAACAAGTCAACCAAAACAAGGTAACCACTTACGCTGCAAATTACACTGATATAAGGGTCTCCAGAAAGTTCATGAAAAAATTGAACTAAAAGATAATGGCATTTTTCCATGAACTTTTTGAAGCCCCCTCATATAAGGAAGGGGAATACAATCAGAATTTATCTTGAGGACTAGTTATAAACACTTTGGCATCTTCATGAGAGGTTAAGTACTGCACACTGGTAAACTCAAACTGATGAGAGATACATCACGTTATGATTTGTGACATGATTATAAAGAGAGAATAGAGTTCTTGTGTGGCACTGTAAGATCAGCGCTGGACTGCTAACCGCATGATTGGCGGTTCAAACCCACCAGCTGTTCCTCAGAAACCCTATGCAGACTTGCTGAATTGGAACCAACTCTACAGCATTTAACAAGAACAACATGAAGAATGAATGGTGGCAAGGAGAAATGTGTATAAGTCTCTATTATACGTTTGTGGTATATTGCAAAAATGGCCACCATTTCTCTCCTCTTCCTGTATGCTTTGTAATGTGACATTATGGCATCAAGAGATGGAGTCTATTTCTCCTCCCTCTAAATCAGACTGACCGATGACTTATTTTGGCCAATAGAATGTAGTGGAAGCACCAGTGAGCCAGTTTGGGGCTTCAGCCTCAAGAAACTTCCCACGCTTCCACTTTCTCTGTTGGAACGCTACCCATCCTCTGTGTGAGCAAATCCCGCCTAGCCTGGTAGCCAATGGAGACCAGCACAGCCCAGCCACACCAAGCTCAAATTGCTGACCGCAGGGTTAGAAGTAAATAAATGATTGCTTTAAGCCAGTAGACTTTGGAGTTGTTGTTACACAGCAAAAACTAATTGATACCGTGTGTGTGTATGTGTGTGTGTATGTGTGTGTGTGTGGAGAAGAAACTGTTAGTGCAATAAAAGCTAAGTTTTTGTGTTCCAAAATGGGAAATCAATAAATCTATCTAATCTAAAAATAAAGTAACACAGTTGTTGTTGTTGTTTTGTGCCGTGGAGTCGGTTCCAACTCATAGCAACCCTGTATAGGGTTGCCAAGGCTATCAATCTTTATGGGAGCAGAAAGCCTCATCTTTCTCCCAGGGAACAGCTGGTAGTTTTGAACTGCTGACTGTGAGGTTAGCAGCCTGATTCGTAACTGCTACACTACCAGAGCTCCTTAAAGTACCACAGTAGAAGCATATATTTAGAAACATAGAGGCAAAACATGCGAATAGATTTTAAAGTAGATCAAAAGGTCATCAGTTTGAACCCACCCAGCAACTGTGCAGGAGACAGACCTGGAAATCTGCTTCTGTAAAGATTATAGCTGAAGAAACTCTGCGGGGAAGTTGTGCTCTGTCCCACTGGTTATGAGTGAGAATCAGCTCAACGACACCAAACAGCAAAAATTTGAGGAGTGTAAACCAGTGGTCAGGAGGAATCGAACAGAGGACTATACTTTTTCATTATAGACCTTGTAGGATGATTTATTTCTTTTTTATTATGTACATATTTCATTTTGATAAAATTGCAAACTACATGGAAACAAAACAGAGAAAAAAAAAACAAAAATCTAAAATTTCAAGTTAGTGATGTGAGCTAGTGCATAGCATCTGCCACCACCAGCAATACTCATGTGTCCAACACATGCACTGGTGGCTGGAAGAATTTGCTGTGAAGACATTGCCACAACCAACCCCATTTTCCCTCTTGATCAGCCTTCATGCTTGTGGTTAGTACACAGTGGGTGAATTGAAATAAAGTGCATGGAAAAGCTGCAGACAGAGTCTCAAACACTGCAGGTGTTCTCCAAGTTGGTATACTCCATTCTAATCGAGCCAAATAAGGACCACAAACAGAAAAAAAAATAATGGAAAACTAGCAGCAACCAAAATCAGGGCATGGAAAACTTGGTCACTGCAAAAATTATTCTGTGGTAGCATTTTTGAATTGGCATGGATGAAAAGGGAAGCATAACAATATAATCAGCATGCTGAAGTGGCACTGTAAACAAACAAACCAAACCAAACAATGGCAGTCAAAATGATTGCTATCAAAACAGCTCCAACTCATGGTGACCGTATGTATCACAGAAAAATCCATTGCCCAATCCTGCACTGTCTTCATGATCATTGGTATGTTTGAGTCCCTTGCTGTGGTTATTTTGTATCAATATATCTGTCTTAGATTAGGTTCTTTAGAGAATTTAATGCAGAGAAAGAGAGAGAGGGAGAGATTTATCTCAAGGAAATGACTTAAAAGTTTGTAGAGGCTGGTAAGTCCCAAGTCCATGGGTCAGACATCAGGTTAGAGGCTTCTCCTGACTCACATAGTCAAAGGAATTGATGTCTTCCAGATCTGCATGTCAGACACCAGGCTGCTGACTCATGAGCTGGGGAGGTTGAAGAATTGGAGATTGGCAGGTTAGATGGACGGCTGCTGGCTCATAGACTCCAGAGACGAATGAATCTCAGGATCAGCAGGCAATGCAGCAGGCTGCTGGCTCAAGTCCAAAGAACCGAGTGTCAACTGATGATGAGTCAGAAACAGGATCCAGATCCCCAAAAAAGCAAGAGAAGTTTCCCAGAACATCAGACCACACCCCTGAGGAAATGCCTCTTCAAATGATTGGTTGCTCATATGAGATGTCATCATTATATCAGAGCTCCTCATGGGGCATGATTACATCATCACTGCCAAACTGACACACAACCATCTCACTGAGGGCTTTCCACTTTCTCACGGACCTTCTACTTTACCAAGCAGGAAGCCCTTTTCTAACAGTTACTCTCTCCTGATGATGTGTCCAAAGTAAGAGAGTCAAAGTCTTGCCTTCCTACTTCTCAGGAGAATTCTGGTTGTGTTTTTTCTAAGATTCATTTGTTCTTCTAGCAATCCACAATACAGTGGATTCTTCACCAACACCACAGTTTGAAGGCATTGATTGTTCTTTTATCTTCCTTCTTCATTGTCCAATTTTCACATACCTATGAGGCCACTGAAAAGACTTTGGCTGTTACGTGATCACTTTCTTTTTGTATAAAGTTCTATATCTTTAAATATATTTTTTGTTTGTTTGTAATTATTACCTTCAAGTTGTTGTAGTTGTTAAATGCTATCAAGTCAGTTCCAACTCATAATGACTCTATATAGAGTTTCTAAGGAACTGTTAATGGGTTTGAATCTCCAACCATGGTTCAAACCAAACTTGCAGTCTAGTGCTTTATCCTGCAGTGCCACAACAGGACTCCAGTGCTTATTAAATTCTCTCATGTTGTTGTTGTTAAGTGATGTTGAGTCAGTTCTGACCCATAGTGACCCTGTGTAGGGTTTCCGAAGAGCAACTGGTGGGTTTGAACCACACCGACCTTGCGGTTCAAACTGACCTTGCAGTTCAGTGCATTATCCTGCAGCGCCATACCAGGATTTCTCCTTCATATTATTGTTGTTGTTAAGTGCCATCGAGTCGGTTCTGACCCATAACGACCCTCTATAGCATTTCCGAGGAGCAGCTGGTGAGCTTGAACTGCCGACCTTGCAGTTCAAAAAGCTTTATAGTCTGGTTCATTAACCCACAGTGCCAAACCAGGACTCCTCCCTCATACTTATAGTTGTTTTTGTTAAGTACCATGGAGTCGGTTCTGACTCATAGTCACCCTGCACAAGGCTATAAATCTTTATAAGGAGCAGAAAGCCTCATCTTTCTCCCACGGAATGGCTGATAGTCAAATCCCTTCATATTAGATAAGAGGAAGGAAGTAGTATTTGGAGAAAGGCATGGAAAAGAAAACAAGACACTAGATATTTATTACTGTGTCTTATTCATCAGGATAACATAGGGTATGCTGCAGTAATGAAAATTCCCAAACGTGTGACTTACCATCTGACTCTACGCATCCACAGTAAGTTTGTAGAAGGACTCTGGTGACTGAAGTTACTGGAGGATGCATGCTGACATGAGAGCTTGTTATCACTTCCTCTCTAACTTTCTGACCAGAACAGACACATGTGGCTTCTACTCACTTACATCAGCCAAAGCCACTCGCACGGCTGTGGGTCAATTCAAAAGGCCTTGGGAAAAAGCAATCCTACCATGTACCCAAAAGGAGAACTGGGGTATTTGTGACATTTTCCAACTAATCTGGTGTAATCTCTGCTCTTCAACATATAACACATCACATGGAATATAAATTAATTATGTTTATTTTTAGGATCCCTAAGTGGTGCAAACAGTTCACTCTTTCTTACTAACCTAAAGATGGGCAGTATAGACCCACCAAGTTGTCCTGGTGTGGTGCTGTGGGTTAATGCACCAGACTGCAAAGCCATTTGAACTGCAAGGTCAATGGTTCAAGCTCATCACCAGGTACTCCTCGGAAGCCCTATACAGGGTCGCTATGGGTCGGAACTGACTCAGCGGCACTTAACAACAACAAGCCGTGCTTCAGAAGGCTTGGTGATCTGGATTTGTAAGGTTCACAGCCAAGAAAACCATGTGCAGCACACAGTTCTACTCTGTACCAGTAGAGGTACCCATGACTCGAAATCTACTCAAAACAGCAACAGGTTTGGTTTGGGATTTTATTTTTATCAAAAGACAGGACTTTTCCTAGATTTGCTTTACTCCAGAAAATTATTGTGCTTTAAAGACAGATGATGAATCTGGCTGGAGAGGAAGGGTATGGGAGGTTATGTGAGGTACTGAAGTTATGTAAAGTATTGTGGTTTCCTTCTTTTCCTTCTCTGAGGTTTAATGGGGTAGCACAGTATTTACAGACCAATCCTGGCCTTCCTTAAGTGGCTTCTATAACAAGATCATTTTCTTTTACCCGATCACTAACCAATTTATTTTTGCTTCCAAGTGGAACCTTATTTTGGCCTGAATTTTGAAGACTGAGTTTAAGAGAACATCACTTTCTGTCTGTTTAAGGAATAACCCGAGGTGCCCTGGAATATTAACATGTCAGTGTAGCCATGAGACAGCGTTCTTTTTTTCTTTTCAAGTTTACTTTTTTTTAAGCGTGGTAAAAATCTATGTAACATAACCTTGCTAGCTCAACATTCCTCACATATGCAATTCAATAACATTAATTACTTGTGTTTGTCAAGTTGTGCAACCCTCACCATTATCCACCTCCAAATTTTTCCATAACCCTGAACAGTTGCTCAGTGTCCTCCCCTAAGCAATGAATTTCCCTCCCTCCCTCCCTCCTACCTGCCACCGGCAATCACTCTACACCCTTGATCTGTATACACTTGCCCATTCTACACAGAAAGCTTAATTTCTAAATCTTAAAGCCACAGTTGTTAGGAGGTGAAGAGGAGCAGTACCTGCAGATCTGGAAGATCAAAGGTGTACAATGAGATAATGCAGTGTAGGTAAGAGGCAGAGTCAGATGCTATCCCTGAGGACTGAGTAAGGAAACCTGTATCCTGAGGTTATTTTTGAAGAACTTCAGTGATAAGCCCTGTGCTTAAAGCGCGCTGCCTAAACGGAAATAGAGAAGTATTGTTTCCAAATACTTAGCTAAAGTCCCTTTCATACAACAATTTCAAATACTCTGTACATCAAATCCAAGTATGGCTACACCTCCTAGCTAAATCCAAACAATGAGAAAGCTAAAATGATGAGAACTTTTTATTGCATTGGAATAAGAAAAATCACATGGGAAGTAATTCAGCTGAATTCAGGCACACCTTCAAAAGAAAAGCAATTTCTAGAACGTTACAGGCTTAGCACGTCACAGGACTGATTTAGACCAATCTCTTAATCCCACCCTCCAAAAAATAAGATATGGCACACTTGGGAAGAAATAGACTTCGTTGAAATGGACTGGTTACCTAATGTTGTCCATTCTACACACAAAAATCTTTACTATGGAAGGTTCCAACCAGTCTAAATTGTAAGTAATGGCATTTTTAATAAGGTACTTAATGAGATTGGTTGTGACTATTTGTAATGAATACTAATACCCTTGAGTGTGTGATACAAACTGCAAACAATCTATTTTGGATTCTAACAGCACCCTCAAGTTTTTCTTCACTAAGATGCTAGTGATTGTTGTTGTTAAGTGCCAGCGAGTCAATTCCAACTCGGAGATCCTGAATAGGGTTTCCAAGGGTTTGAACCAACCTTGTGGTTAGCAGTCCTGTGTGGATCCCATAACGCCACACTAGGACTCCAAACTAGTGATACATCTGCCTAAGGTTTATGTCCACCTGAGACTTCAGAACATGCCCTTATTCAGAAATAGCATCTTTGCAGATGTAATTAAGATACAAATTGTGATGAAGACCAATAACAACACTAAAAGGCTAGAATATGAGCTCTAGGAAGCCAGGGACTACAACTATCATGTTTAAAGCTATAAATGCATCGAATAATACAGTGCCTAACACAAAATTAGCTCCCATTGTTGAATAGGGTAGTATTTGTGCATACACACAGACAAACAGATCTGATGCATTCTCTCCTTGACTGTTTCTTCTTCTCACTTGGGATGGAAACAGCAGATAGAACAGCCATTCCCGTTTGTAGTCACTTCATGCCAATATTGTGGAGCTACATTTGTTCCCAAATAATTGTACAATGAGCAGTAAAGATGTAACTGACCTTCTACCATGTTCTTCCATTTATCAAAGATGTTATATTCAGGATATGGTTATTATTGCATACATTATGTAAAAAGGTCAACCCCTCAATTACCAGTTTGTTACATTGTTGGATCGAATGAAAATTCCCCGTTTATCAATCATTTTGGAAGATTGGTAAATTATTTCATTTAAGTTTGTTACCGTTTTGGATGAATCCTACTATCTCACTGGTTAATAGAACTGCATGCAACAAAGAGGAAGACATTCTTTCCCCTCCAGTCCCATCCACCACCATTCAAGACTCTCATTTAGAGAGGTAAATATGTTACGGAATAACCCTTGACTATAATCATGTTTTTTAATATAAGCTAGAATTTGCTTCTTCCTTAAAGTAATATGATTCCCTCTTCTTTGTAGTATGTTATTGATGGGTCTTCTTGCCCTCACAACAATCCCCAGAAATGCTGGCAAGAGGATAAGTAAGACACTTTCTGACCCAAATGACTTCTCTTTAATTCTAAAATAGTGTTTTCCAGACTTCCATGATCATCAAAAAATCCCTTGTGGGAGAGGGAAGCTTTAAAAAGTACAAAACTTAAAGGGAGTTCTGGTGTGGCACTGTGGGTCAATGTGCTGGACTGAACAGTTGTTTGAACTCCAAGGTCAGTAGTTCAAGCTTACCAACTGCTCCTCAGAAACCCCTATACAGGGTCATTGTGGGTTGTAACTAACTTGACAACAACACTTAAGCACTTAACAACAACAACAAAGGGACAGAAAATAAGCAACACAAAAATAAATAAAAGATATAGAGGGTTCTAAAGGAGCCCTGGAGTCCTGGTGTGGTGCTGTGGGTTAATGTGCCAGACTACAAAGCCGTTCGAACTGCAAGTTTGGCGGTTCAAGCTCACCAACTGCTCCTGGGAAACCCTATATAGGGTTGCTATGGGTCAGAAGTGACTCGATGGCACTTAACAACAACAACAAAAGAGTCCTGGTTGTGTGGTAGTTAAGTGCTTGGCTGCCAATTGAAAGGTCTATGGTTGGAACTCCCTAGCCCACCAGCCTCTCTGTGGGAGAAAAACGTGGCATTCTGCTTCTATTAAGGTTGCAGCCTCGGAAATCCTACAGAGCAGTTCTACTCTGACCTGCAGAGTCACGATGAGTCTACTCTGATTCAATGACAGTTTGTTTTTTTGTTTTTGTTTTTGTTGTTGTTTCAGTAGAGGATGATGATGTTAAGGACGTTTCCAACCAAGAAATAAAAATGCAAAATGGAAGTGCATCAGGCACTTGTGAACACATTCTTTTTCTGAAAAAGCCTAAAAAGGATTCTACCCCAAGAGATAATGTTTCACTGGGTCTGGTGTGGGACCTGATTGCTGCATTTTTTTTAAAGGACTCGTGGGTCATTTTGTTGATCAAACACATTTTAGAAGCAGTGGTTAATTTCCTATGTGAATTAAAAGCAGAGGTTTTATATAAGAAAATTCTGAGATTCTCTGTTTTTCTGTGTGAGCTTCTCTTTGGGTTGAATAATATATTGTTCAGTGCCAGGTGACATCCAGGACATAAGTGAAGGTTAATGAAAAGTATTTTGAGTTGAAAGTCAAAATAGCTAGGTTTGATTTTCTGTTACTGACAATTGTCTTTAAACAAGTCATTTATTCTTGCAGTCAGTTTTCCTTCCTGCAGAATGGATTTTATAAGCAATGATTTTTACTTTGTGTTTGCAGAAAACAAATGTGATTTGAAACGTATTTAGTCTATAGATGATACATGAGTTCTGTAAAACAAAAGATCAGATTTGCTTTTCAATATTTTCCCCAAAACATTTTTCTTATTCTCTTACTCATTGGCTGTTATTGTTGGTAGCTGGCCCTGATTTAAGACTCAGTCTGATGGAAATACAGAGAAACATAGTTTAATGGCAAAAAGATATAACAGAGAAGCAAAAATATACATCGTTTCTCTATTGTCAAGTTAACACTCAAATTACCATGAAATTAGTTCCATAAAATTATTTCTCATTGTTTCATGGGAATATTTTAAAATGTATATCCTTTTCCTATTTGAATGATAGTATTTTCTACTTAATACAGTCATAGGAAGCATTTAAAGCAGCCTTTTGTTCATATTTTCTAAATGACAAGGCCAATTTCAATGAATATAAAAGAAAACTGTGGCTAATAACTAAGTATGAAAACATGGCTAGTTAGAATTAATCTGCATATGTAAACTTAATTAACATTTATTTTATTCAAATCAGGCAATGTGCATAAATTCCGAGTGTTATTTATTTTATGGCTTGTTTTTCCCTTTGTTGAAGTCTGATACTCTACGAATATCCAGTTACTTCTTTATGTTCAGTTGCTGTAAAATCACTTGCTACTCATGACAACCCCATGTGTGTCTGTGTCAGGGTAGAACTGTGCTTCATAGGGTTTCTAAGCGCTGCTTTTTCAGAAGTAGATCTCCAGGCCTTTCTTCAGAGGTACCTGTGGGTGGGCTTGAATCACCAATCTTTCAGTTATCAGCAGAGCACATTAACCACCCAGGAACTCTAAGCAATTATTATTCTGAGATAATTAGGATGGTAAATTGATAGCTGAAATGCTAGGGAGCATTTATTTCCATGGATAACAATTATTATAAAATCTATCAAGTATGTTTAACATTTGTCTTCAGAGAGAAAAATCTCACATACTTAAGCATTGGATTGCTAACCGCAAGGTTACCAATTAAAATCCACTAGCCACTCTTTCGGAGAAAGATGAGGCTTTCTGCTCTTGTAAAAATCTACAGTCTCAAATGCTATACAGGGTTGCTATAAGTCACAATGACTCGATGACACTTAACAACAAAAACACCATCAGGTTAAGTGGATTAAAACATTTCAACTCTAAAATTCTATGAATCTTGAGCACTTTGGCTGTTGTTGTTATGTGCCATGGAGTCTGTTCCGACTCGTAGTGACCCAGTACAGGGTTTCCAATAAAGCAAATTTCACAATTGTTTTTTAGTTTCCCAGTGCATATAAAAGTTATGTTTACACTATACTGTAGTCTGTAAGTGTGCAACAGCATTTTGAGAAAGTTAGAAATATTGAGAGACTATTTCATAAAGAATTTACCTATCTATACAGAATCTCAATGTCCTGGAAAGAAGGATGGTTATCATCCATTACTAAGAACTGTGCACACAAGATGCTTCTCTGGTAGATTTCTTATCTAGACTGTGGAGGGACCACATATGAATCCCATCTCTTATAAGCCGGCTCCATCTGCCTCTTGTAAAATACCACCCTCCAAGGCAGCAGAGAGCAGCTCTTTATACCCATCTCCACCCTGTTTCCTGCAACTTCTGTGAAGTCTCAGAACTTAGGGAAAGAGTGACACTTCCTGGCCTAGAAGTATCACCATCTGGGAACCAGAATGAGTTGCCTGACGGTGCCACCACCACTTTCATCTGCCACATTCTCAGAAATGTGTCAGCCACAGTATGATTCCAGCCAACTCATCCACCTTGGAGAGGAAGGGAACTAACAGGGAGTGAGTCCTGTTTGAAAACCTCCCAGATTTCTGTTTGCCATCACATCCCGTATAAGGGCCTTGGGCTGACTTCCGGGATGACCTGTGATTTGGCACCATACTGCCAACTTCTCTCCCTAGCCAACTGGTCTCTCTGCACTCTGGATAGGATAGTCTCACCTCTGCCTCTGACTTTGTGGAGATGGTTCTCTTCCAGTTATCCTTTAAGCCCTCGCAGAAGTTTTCCTGATTTTCTTCCAGCTCACCCTAGTATTCCTCACGTTGGACCTCACAATCTCATCAGTAACAAGTAATTTAGAAACTAGTTATGTTCTAGATACGTGTGGCACTATAGGATAGGCACTTGACCACAAGGTCGGTTTGAACTGCAAAGTTGCCGGTTCAAACCCACCAGCCACCCCTTGGAAACCCTATATATAGGGTCGCTATAAGTTGGAACTGACTTTATGGCACTTACCAACAACATGTGTTATATGTTGCTTCATATGTTAATTTAGCTCCCCAATTAAAGTAGAAGCTCTGTCAGGGTAACTTTTGTGACCAGCATCTATGTATTAGACTCTCCACACTGACCCTTTAGTAGCCATCGGATTGTTAACCCCATAAACGTTGTTGTTTTTAGTTGTCTGCAAGTGAAACCCCTCACTCACGGCAACCCCATGCATAACAGACAAAATGCTGCCTGGTGCTATACCATTCCCATGATTGTTTACAGCTCTAACTGGTATAATGCCTAGAGGCGGACTTCATTTTATTACACTTTACTATGCTTTGTAAGGAGCTCTGGTAGCATAGTGGTTACGAATTGGGCTGCGAACCGCAAGGTCAGCAGTTCGAAACTACCAGTCGCTCCGTGGGAGAAAGATGAGGCTTTCTGCTCCCGTAAAGATTTACAGCCTCGGAAACCCTGTACAGGGTCGCTATGGGTCGGAACGGACTCGACGGCACTTAACAATTATGCTTTGTAAGGAACTCTGGTAGTGTAGTGGTTACGATTCTGGCTGCTTACCGCAAAGTCAGCAGTTCGAAACTACCAGCTGTTCCACAGGAGAAAGATGAGGCTTTCTGCTCCCGTAAAGATTTACAGCCTTGGAAACCCTGTACAGGGTCGCTATGAGTCGGGACTGACTCCACAGTACTTAACAACAACAACAACATTTTACTTTGCAGATAATGCTTTTGGGTTTTTTTTCTACACATTGAAGGTTTGCAGCAACCCTGTGTCAGCTAGACTATTGGTGCCACTTTTCCTTCAGCGTGTGCCTGCTTCGTGTCTCTGTGTCATATTCTGGTAACTGTCGTTTAATATTTCAAACTTTCTCATAATGCTGTTGCACACTTAAAGAACACTGTATAGTGTAAACATAACTTTTATATGCACTGAGAAACCAAGAAATTTATGAGATTTAATTTATTGTAATGAGTCCTGGTGTGGTGCTGTGGGCTAATGTGTCAGACTGCCAAGTCGTTTGAACTGCAAGATCAGTGGTTCAAGCTCACCAGCTGCTCCTTGGAAACCCTATACTGGGTCCCTATGGGTCGGAATTGACTCGCTAGCACTTCACAACAACAATAACAATAGCGGTTTAATTGTGATGGTCTGGAACGCAACCTCCACTGTCTCTGAGGTATGCCTATAGTTTTCATTTTAACTGATTTAAACTCCAAGAAGGGAGACGGGAGGAAGGCAATTGAAAACAACAACCTTACGGGTTTAACAGTCTGATGGAGTTTTTAGAAGTAAATCTCCAGGTCTCTCTTCTCAGTGTCTCTTAGTCTGCAAGCTCCACTGAAATCTGTCAGAGGGCTAGAGGCTGTGCCTGGAGTGCGTTACCTGGGAATTAAACCCAGATCCCCCCCACATGGAAGGCAAGAATTCTACTACTGAATCACCATTTCCCCCATTAAACCCATTGTCAGTGCTCAACAATACATAGATCTTTAAAGTTGAAACTTTTTAACCATTTAATCTGATGGTGTTTGGGTTGGTAAGTGTCATCAAGTGATTCTGACTCATAGCGATCCCTGTATAGGATTTCTGAGGCTGTAAATTTTTACAGGAGCAGAAAGCCTCATCTTTCTCCACAGAGCAGCTGGTGGATTTGAACTGCTGACCTTGTGGTTAGCAGTCCAGAGTTTATGCTACAGTGCCACCAGAGCTCATAGTTGACCTGTTTGATGGACAAGTAAGCTCTGCTCTATTAAAGAGGGGCATCCTGGTGTGCGACTGAAGGACAAACACTGGACTGTGAACCACAAGGTTGGCGGTTCAAATCCATCAGACAAGTTTCCTTGGACACTCTCTATAGGGTCAGTATGAGTTGGAACTGACTGGATGGTATTTTAACAACATATTAAAGAGGCAAGGGATACTGGTAGTAAAGTCCTCAGGAGCTAACTGATAAGTCTGCAGTATGAACCCACCAACCACTCCACAGGAGAAAGAGCTGGCAATCTGTTTCTGCAACGATTACAGTCTAGGAAACCCTATAAGGCAGTTCTACTCTGTCCTATGGAGTCTTGGTGTGGCACTGTGGGTTAATGCGCTGGACTGAAGGATGGTTTGAACCACAAGGTCAGAAACCCCATACAAGATCACTATGAGTCAGGGCTGACTCAATGGCACTTAACAACAACTCTGTCCTATAAAGTTGTTATGAGTTGGAATCACTGAATTCAACAGCAGTGGGTTCCCTTTTTTTATATTAAAGAAGTGATCACTTTCTTCTACTCTCCTTTTTGCCTTCCACCTCCCCTGCCTTCTTTCTTTCTTGATCTCTATTATTACTTAAGCAGAATTGACCTCTTTCCACCTGTATGTCTCAGTAACTTATTCATCCAGAAGATTTTCTTGAGCACTAACTGGTGGTGAGTCTTGCTAACCTCTGGAGATGTCAAGGTGACTATGACCTAGCTCAGTCTCTTGGGAAAGACAAATAGATAAGCACAATGCAATGTGTGAAGAATTGTGCTGGGGAAGGTTGACAGCTTCCAGAAGAGCACCTGACTCTTCAGGACCACGTCTTTGAAGTCCTGTAAGGTCAAAGCAGATCGTCGCTAAGACTGAACCTGAATTGATTTAACCATTCAATCAGCTATAGGGATTTATAGGAGGGAAATGACCAAGATTGCCTTAAAAATAATAACAGGATGTCTGCAAATGATGCTCCAGGTGTCCTTGGTGTTCATTGTTAATATAATTTGAAACTTTAGAACAGCTTTTTCTAATTCAAAATTTTGCACAGTGGCTAGATCCTTGAGCTAGTACCTAAAAGTCTATGAAATCCCACTGTGTACCTAAGGTTTGTTGTTGTTGTTGTTGTTAAGTGTCTCAGTTCTAAATCATAGCTATCCTGGATAAGGTTTCCAAGGAGTGACTGGTGGGTTTGAACCGCCTATCCAGTGGTTAGCAGTCCTACAGCACCACACCAGAACTCCACCTAGTTTGTTGTTGTTTAGTGCCATCGACTCAGTTCCAACTCACAAAGACCCTCTGTAGGATTTCTGATGAGCAGCTGGTGGGTTTGAACCATCGGCCTTGTGTTCCAGTGCTTATACTATAGTGTCACACCAGGCCAGTAGAATATTCATATGATTATAGAATTTAACCATATACAAACTGATATTTACAGAACGTGAAAGAATCGGTGGTGTCACTGGGGCAGGGGATGCAGACTCCACCCCTGACACCATCACAAAGGGTGACACTGAAATCATCTAAGGGTTCTTTTGAGGTGTGGCGGAGGCAGCAGTGGGCCAGCTGTTACTACAGGGGTTCAGTCACTTGTCACTTCTGGAGCCAACAGTTAGGGTGCAGGCAAGCAGGCTGTGGTTGCCACAATTGGGTGGAGATGGGGTCTCCTCCTTGGCCATTGGGGTCTCTTGCTCACTCCTCTGTCATCTTCAACTTCAGCTAGAGAGAGAGAGAGATTCACTAGGTTATAGCTTTGTTGTTGTCAATTGACCCCATGAACAATGCTAAGCCATCTCCACCAACGCTTTCTGCTCAAGTCCATTGTCACTGCCACTGTGTATTCTGAATGTCTTCCAATCTAGGGGCTCGTCTTCCATCACTGTATTGGGCAATGTCTTGTTGTGATCCATGGGTTTTATTAGCTAATTTTTGGGCATAGATCACCAGTTCTTTCTTCCTAGTCTTAGTCTGGAAGATCCACTAAAACCTGTCCACACTGGGTGACCAGCAAGGCATAGCTTCTAGCATCATTGTTGTTGTTACGTGTTGTCAAGTTGGTTCCAACTCACAACATCCCCTGTATAGGGTTTCTGAGGAGCAGCTGGTGAGTTTGAACCACTGACCTTATGGTTCAAATCAACCTTATGGTCCAGTGTGGTATCCTGCATCTTAGCAACATGCAAACTTTCACAGTACAACAAACTGACAGACAGGGGGGAAGGGGTGTCAGAGGGTAGTTATAAAAGCTGTTGCTGTTGTTGTTACGTGTACTTGAGTCACTTCTGACCCTTAGTGACCCTGTATAGGGTTTCCAAGGAGTGGCTGTTGAGCTTGAACTGCCGACCTTGTGGTTGAAACCGATTCCCCAATACTATTGTCTGAAGTAAAAATTACTCTTGTTTTAGTAGAACATCCAGCGCTCTGGACACCACTGATGACTGGTTACCAGAACTGAGGAAAAAAAGCACCAGACGTTTTTGGAAAGCAGCAGTGTGGACTGGGCGTTGGACAAAGCTGTGGGTGGGGTGGAGGAGGAAGGGGTGGCTGGCTTCTCTCTGCGTCTGTCCTTGCCCAGCCAAGGCAAGATAAGAGTCAGTACCTGACAGTATCAGCCCGAGAGAAGTGAAAACAGGACTTGGGCAGCTGCTCCCAGGTCTGCATGTGTGCAAGGAATTAACGCCAACTGGCCTACTGAACTGTACTTGCCTCTACTGTTTTTGTTGTTATTTCCAGAAAATTCAAATGACCTGTTTAAATTAAATAAAAGCAAAAATGAGACACATAGAACATAGTCACTGTAGAAAAATCAGGATAACTGTAAATCTAGGTAACACTTTTTCTAAGCTATTTATATTTTACCCAAATAATGGAATCTGTGGTCATCTCAGCTGCCTACTCAGCATTTGTGGTTTTATGCTAACTTCAGATTTGAAGGATAATCTTGGACTTAGATTGCCCCAGGATCATGAATATAAAGGACTTCAGTAACTCCTTCATTTCTGGGCCAGGCCGGAACCAAGAGAGTCACATAAAATAAGAATACAGAAAACCAACAAGCCAGATAAATGTTAAGAACCAGTATTTTAATTCTTCCAATTAAAACAACTACTCTGGATTGGTTGTTGCTATTGTTTTGATCTCTTGGGATGTTGTCAACTTGTCAAGAGATGAGCTGTCTCAGGAGCATTCAATGTTATAGCTGATAACAGTGAAAGATGAACTGGGAATTGGGCCAAAAGTTTAGACAGCTGAGGAAGAAGTCCATTGAGAGCTCATGAATATTCCGATAGGAATCCTGAATTGATCATGGCAATTGTGACCTTGAATTCAGGTGACCTTGAGCTCCCAGAGAATGCCCCTCAAAGAAAAAGAGAAGCCAATGAGTGTCTTGTGAGTGGAAAGAGAAAAGGGAATTGGTTTGTTGTACAAAAATCACTCATTCCCTAGCTGGTCACTGCAAAGACATTCCAGGACTGGAGTTCTGAAGATTCCACAATCCATATCTGTAAAGGATGCCATGAGAGCTAAAGGAGTATCTTGGTATAAGTTCAAACTAAAGCGATTCCTCCCTTCACTTAGAAAGGCATTTGACCTGCCAGACAAAGTTGTATTCCTGGTTGGGACCTTTTGGAAACGATGATGTGGAACCAGAAGAGACTGTCTAGATCAGTGTGTACATGCAAACCCAGCATGTTTATACACGGATGCCAAATGCTGTGTCCAACTCAAAACAGCAAAACTCCTCTACTCGCTGGCATAAACATGTCTTTTGTGAATCTAATATTTTGTTCTTGAGCCCTTGAGTGGAGCTGTATAATAAACACAGGACTGCTAACTGCAAAGTCAGCAGTGCAAACCTACCGGCCACTCTCAGAAACCCTACTGAGTCAGAACCAACTCGACAACACACAATAATGACAATATTTTATTTTATCTTGTTAGCTGTCGTTAAGGTGACCCCCAATTCAAGGTGGCCCCATGGGCATCAGAAAGGTTGCCCAGTCTTGAACCATCCTCATGACTGGTTGTAGACTGGAACAGTTGTGAGCCATAGGATTTTCCTTGATTGAATTTTGGAAGTAGATTGTCAGCTCTTTCTTCCTAATCTGCCTTAGTCTATAAACTTTGCTGAAACGTGCACAGCATCATAGTAATGCATAAACTATGACTGACAAATGGGTAGTGGCTGAGCATGAGCTTCATTGACTGGAAATTGAACTTGGCTTGCCTGCGTGGGTGGTGGGAATCATCACTGCGCTACCACTGCCCCCAACTCATCTTAGCTGTGTGGTTACTACATGCAAGGTAATAGAATTACATTGTGCTAAGTGCTATGGCACTGTGGGATAAAGTACTGGACCACAAGGTTGTTTGAACTACAAGGTCAACAGTTCAAATTCACCTGCCACTCCTCAGAAACCCTACACAGAGGTCAAGATGAGTTGTAAATGACTCGACAGCACTTAACAACAACAAAACAACTGTTGCAAAATACAAATGGGTGCTTACCTTCTGCTGAAGGATTCATAGCCCCACAAAGTGTCTCCTGATTCTTGGTTTATGAAGTAAATGTGTTCCAAGAATATGACCATGGGGATGATAATCAATAAAGGAGGTAAACTCTACTCTGTAAGCCTGAAGGAAATGCTCTTGCTATACCACCATGTTTGTAACTGGAACTGACTCAGCCACAAAACTATGCTTTGCTGCTTAACTAATGCCAAGATAGCCTTTAAAAAAGAATAAATAAATAAAAAGATAATGGAGACAGAGAAATACAAAATTAACCATCACAGGGACCACTTTAAATGAAACTTCCTCCCTAACTCCTTAATTTGTATATTCTACAACTGCTTTCCTATTGCCCAAAAGGTAATTAAGAGGTGATAATGATATGTAACCTCCCTTATCAAAGTCATTAACACTTTATCATTGTTATTAGTATTGCTTGGTAGTAGTGATACCCCTTTAGGCGAAAGTCTGTATTAGTCTAACAAGGATTTCTGCTGTGAAGAAGAAATTGCAGTTTGGATATGAATTAGCAGGTTACGTTCTCTGTGACTCTGAAGTGTCTTGTTTCCACAGACCTTGTGTGTTTCTGAGAACTCCTCCAGGGCCAGTTTGACGCTCTGATTTGACGACAACTTTTCACAGTTCCAAACCACTCTCTATTATCAGTAATAGAACTATATCTACCCAGCAAGTTGCACGTCTATTGTACTTGAAAATTGGGCTCAAACTTCATCTGTTCCATTGTGCTTTCTCTGCTTGAATTCAGAGACTGATAAAGACACTACAAATTTCTCCCTACACTGATGGGTTTTCCTAGTTTAGTTAATAAGTGCTGCCATGTACAAATATCCACTCCAAGTATGAGAATATTTATGAACTAAATCCCTTAAATATCTTTGGAAAATGTTACTCATACAACTCCTTTACACTTCAGAGATTCTACAAATTGGTGGTAGAATTCTCAGCTTCCATGCAGGAGACCTGGGTTTGATTCCCAGTCAATGAACACCTGCAATTACCTACTACCTGTTTGTCGGTGGAGGCTTGTGTGTTATAACAATAAATAGATGTCAGTGGAGCCTTCAGACCAAAAGGGACAAGGAAGAAAGACCAGGTTATCTACTCCCACAAGAGAAGCCATTGAAAACTCTATAGATCACAGTAGTATGAGCTGCAACCTCCAGAGCAGTGTTTTGCTCCATTGTTTATCTGCCACTGTATACGAGGTCACCATAGCATGGCCGACTTGACTACAGGTCACACTAACAGCAAAACAGATTGACTCGCAGAAGAAGAGGCAAACTAATTCAGATCAGTTCTGGAATCTTCTGAGTTTGATTATGTTAGAATGTAACCTATATAGTTTTCACAGATTTGTGGTTAAATTGTATAACACTTGAGTGTTGAAATCTATCTAATGTGTTGACTGTAAGCCTTCTTAGCAGCCAGGGTCATGGCAGCTTAGATGTTTTTAAAAATAGGAAATTTGTCAAACAAATATACACATGTTAAGAATCAAATAGTACTAAAAACCCAAAATAAAAACCAAAACTGCTGCCATGGATGATTCTGACCTACAGTGATCCTGTGGTACAGTGTCCTGGTGTGGCACTGTAGGATAAGCACTGGACTGCTAGCCACAAGATTGAAAGTCCAAACCCACCAGTTGTTCCTCAGAAGCCCTATACAGGTTTCCGCTGTAAGTCAGAACCAACTTGACAGTACTTAACAACAACAACATAGCATAGATGATTTCCAAGGCTATAATGCATAAAAGCAGATGGCCATACCTTTCTCCCATGGAGAGAGGCTGGTGGATTTGAAGTGTCAACCATTAGGTGAGCAGCCAAGTGCTTTAACCACTGCATCACTGTTGTTATTATGTGTCGTCAAGTCAGTTCTGACTCATAGCAGCCTATCTTCAAATATTACTAAAGGGCTTTTTTTTTTTTTTAAGAGGACAAAAGCAAAAGACAAAAGGTTTCAACACCTTACCTTTCACCCAGGATTCTGTTCCCTGGAGGCAGCTACTTTTAATTTAAATTTTTGTTGTTTCTTTTGGTATTCATGTTCATATTTCTAAATCTTATATATATAGATCTTATTACTGGTGTATGCTTTTGAGTTGATTCCAACTTATAGCTATCCTATAGGATTAAGTACAGCCACCTCAAAGATGAGGCAGTCTGCTCCCATAAAGATTAAATCCACTGCCATGGTGTTGATTCCAATTTAGAGTGACTCTGTAGGAAACAGTCGAACTGCCTTAAAGATGAGGCTGTCTGCTTCCATGAAGATTTGCAGCCTAGTGAACCCTAGGGAGCAGTTTGACTGTGTCTTCTAGGGTCACTATAAATGGGAATCAACACCAGGGCAGTGGGTTTAATCTTTAGGGGAGCAGACTGCCTCGTCTTTTTCCCAGGAGAGAGGCTGACCTTTCATTTTGCCCCCAAGTGTTTAACAACTGTGCCACCAGGTCTCCTTACAGACCCTCTCCTAGCTCATTATTTCATGACTGATTACTACAGTAAATGAGCATTTAAGTCTCCTTCTCTACAACACTGCTTCTTTTCTTTCTCCGTTTTGGTTAAATCAATATTGGTTTATATTATTATAACTATGTAAATAATGTTCTCTACTGAGCTAACACTATACTATAATTACTTTTCCTCTCTTGTACAACTTTTTGTTTTTCTTGGAGTTAATCATCACCTTGTTTTTTCATCTGCTGGGCTTTGTATACGACTATCCCTAAGTCTTGACATAACTTCCAACAGTCCCACAGAAACTTTCCATACAGTAAAATATATTTGAAAATCTATCTGCTACTCAAACCTTCCTATCTAAGTATCTGAGACCTTTTTTTTTTTGCTTTTGCTTTTCTCCAGCCTAGACTGACTTTTTGGCTGCTATACAATTCTTGTTCCAGGACTTCCCTTTGGTGTTTCTCTTCACTTCCTTCTTATGTTGAATCCTCTACTTCCTGGTCCCCATGTTTTCCTCTGTCTTCGTTTACTCCCTCATTTTGGAGGCACACCCTTCCGGAGAAAGGGTGCATGTGAGGTAAATTTTCTGAGAACTTTCCTACTGAAAATATCTCTATTCTACCCTCACATTTGTTGGGTAGTTTGGCTGAGAATGGGATTCTAGGTTAAAAATAAATCTCACTCTGAAATAGAAGGCATTGCTCCATTGCCTTCTACCTTTCAATGTTTCTGTTTAGAAGTTCTATGTCATTCTGATTCCGTTTTTGGTTGTTTTGTTTTTTAATGTGAACATTGGTTGTTTGTTTTGTTTTTTTAATGTGAACATTGTTTTTACTCTGAAGTTCTAAAATTCCAAAACGAGTACCTTGGTTAGATTTTTCTATACTTAGTGCATTCAGTTGTCCTTTTAATCTAAATA
Organism: Chrysochloris asiatica; assembly: GCF_000296735.1. Classification (NCBI taxonomy): domain Eukaryota; kingdom Metazoa; phylum Chordata; class Mammalia; order Afrosoricida; family Chrysochloridae; genus Chrysochloris; species Chrysochloris asiatica. Next base: position 4,255,616 of record NW_006408558.1, on the reverse strand, counting down.
CTCATTTCCTTCACATCTGTGAAAATGTCTTGTTCTGTTTCTTTGAGGATTTCCTTTTTTCATCCCCCAACCCAATTTCTCATATGTAATTCTTACTGATCAGCTAGTAACTCTTCTGGATTAATCTCATACTTTCTTAATCTTTTCTCTCTTATTTCCTTCTTTGTCTTTTTGTTCTACTTCTAGAAGACTTCTTCTACATTATCTCTCAGCCTTTTCCTTGATATATATTATCAAGGGTCATAGTTTTAATTTCTAAGAATTATTCACATTCTCAATTTTGTTGTTGTTGTTGTTTTGTTTTTCACAGCACTTACTCTTGATTCATGAATGGAATATGCTTTCTAATCTCTCTGTGGAAATTCACCATACTTTGTTTCAAGTTGTCTTCCTTCCCTTTTATTGCCTTGTTTTCTATTTGCAAGGTTTTTGTGTGTGTGTGTGTGAATTATATGATATTTAAATGGGAGAACATTAGCTTTACATTCATCCTATTGTATATCATTTCATTGCCATGGATATAATCCCCTCCATGCATCATAAACCAACCAAAGGTATACCCTGCAAGCCTGCCCTCTGGTCATCAGCACACAGTCCCTCTCCCTCTCTGGGTCTAGAGTCCCTAGCCGCTCCATCTATCCATGTCATTGTCTCTGCATCCATTTCTGGCATCACTGTTTCTCTGGGTAGGGTTCTGCACACTGCTCTTCTCAATTGATGGTCCCAGGGACCTCCAATTCTGGATACAAAGTCAGTCACTCCCTTTTGCTACAAAACTTCTACCTTTACATTTCCAACCCTCACATTCTGTACTGAGAACAATTATTCACGTTTGAACCACAAGAGACCTAGCCCCATCTCCTTTCATCAGCCCTGACCAGACAGATTGGATACTCAGTGGAGATTCTATCTTCCTCCATGCCCTCTGGATCTAGGTTCCCTCTTGAAAGCTTGTAAACCAGTCACTTCTTGCCTTTGTAGCCACCCCCCACCCCCCCAATTTTGGGTAGCCAATGTCCAAGTTGCCCATCCCTGTCTACTCTGTGTGTGGAGGGGATGGGAATGATCCTCACCGTAAAGATTTGTTCCCTCTTTTGAGCTACTGCATCCATAGGTGTAGGTCAAGTTCTTCAAATTGTATCAGATTACTCTTTTTTTCCTCTTCTTTCTTCTTCTAGTTGAGCTCTGATCATCCAGTCATTGAAGCCAGGTCAAGTGGTTTTTATCTGCAAGTGTGGGTGTTCTTGTGCATATGCCGTCTTTTCTTATCAGGTGGACGCTTCACTCTCCACTCTGGTCCTCTGTGACTATATCACTGACTGTGTGCCCAAGAGTCCCCAGGTATTGCCACACTGCAGGCCAACCAGGTCTCCACCTGGGTTCATAAGAGTCTATTGAATGTTGTAGGGCTTAGCTTGCAGCTTCATTGCTGTTTTTCCCTCACTTCCCCTTATTGGTGACAAACATGGTCACCAATCAGAGCGCATGTCTGCTCATGTATTCCCATTGAGTTTTAGTCTTGGAAGTGGGTTTGCCCTGAGGGGACCCAACCACTTACCTTGATGTCTCCTGGGCGAGCAACTTGCTTGTTCTTGTAGTAATCAATCAGACTGTCGTTATTGTTTTGTATTTTTCCCATCGGTCTTACTTTCAAGAAGTATCTTCTGTTCTTCTAGTCGCTCCAGGCTGGTCTGCTTGTCCTTTCAAGTGGAAATTTCCCAACTCAGAAGATTCTGGATGGGGTTCAGGATTCCACTTATGGTCTTATGCAATGCAGAGGCTCCACAGGAAGCCTCCTTCACTGGGCACGTTGTAGCCCCATTTTAGGTATTCTAATCAGTTATAGGCATAAGACGGACTTACAATGGTGCTATTTCTGGCTATTCCTTTCTCTCCCCCTCAAGTGTCTATTTTATAATGGTATGCCAGGGAAACCAAGATTCACAAAACAGGCAAGCATCTTAACACTATTTCCTCCCTTTTGCCCATTCCAACCATGTCTCAATCCCTGAATCCTAGAGCCCTCTTGTTCCAAGGTTGTGCATACATCGTTATTTACCTCTGTCCCACTTGCCCATGCAAACCTGCCTAATTGTTTTCCCATCTGCCTTGTTCTTCCATTCCCCTCCTCCTTCTTGTGTATTGCCCTCCCTCCCCACCCCCCACCCCCACTTTAGTATGGGTTCTTTTTCTTGGTCTTTTACAGTAGTGGTCCTATGCAGTATTTCTCCTTTTGTGACTGACTAATTTCACCCAACATAAAGTCCTCAGGGTTCATCTTTGTTATGCGGTGACTTCCAGCTTCCTTGTTATTCTTCAAGATAGCATAATATTCCATTGTGTGTATGTACCACAGTTTGTTTATCCATTCTTCAGTTGACGGACAATTAGGCTGTCTCCATATTTTTGCTATTGTAAATAACGATGCTATGAACATTGGTATGCATATATCTATTTGTGTTATGGCTCATATTTCTTGTGGGTAAATACCAAGTAGAGGAATTGCTGGATCATAAGGTATTTCTATTTCCAACCTTCTGAGGAAGTGCAATATTGCTTTCCAGAGAGACTGGACCATTTTGCAATCCCACCAACAATGCAGGAATATCCCAGTCTCTCCACATCCTCGCCAGCAATTATTGTCCTCTACTTTTTTGGTCTTTGCTGTTATTGCTGGTGTGAGATGATAATCTCATTGTTGTTTTGATTTGTATCTCTCTAAACGCTAGTGATCGGGAACATTTCTTCATATATTTGTTGGCTGCCTGGATCTCTTCCTTGATGAAGTGTCTGTTCATGTCCTGTGCCCACTTTTAATTGGGTTATTTGTCTTTTTCTTGTAGAGGTGTTGTAGTTTCCTATATATTTTAGAAATGAATCCCTTGTCTGATGTGTCATTGCAAAAGATTTTTTCTCATTCTGTGTGTTCCCTTTTTATTCCTTTGGTGAAATGTTTTGATGCACATAAGTTTTTAATTTTTAGTATGTCCCAATCATCTATTTTGTCTACTTTTGTTTGTGTAGTTTTCAAAATGTTTGGTAGTCTGTGTATTCCTTGAATTAGTACCCTCACATTTGTCCCTATTTTTTCATTGATGGCCTTCATAATTTTGGGATTCACAATTAGGTCTTTAATCCATGCTGAGTTGGGTTTTGTATAAAGCGTGAGATAAAGGTCTTGTTTCAGTCTTTTGCATATTGCTTTCCAGTTCTGCCAGCACCATCTGTTAAAGAGACTCTCCTCCCCATGTGATATACTTAGGCACTTTGTCAAAAATCAGTTGGCTGTATGTGGATGGGTTAATTTCTGGATTCTTGATTCTACTCCATTGATCAATGTATCTTTCACTGTGTCAGTAGCAGGCTATTTTTACCTCTGTAGCCATGTAATAAAATTTGAAGTTGGAGAGTGGGAGGTTTCCAACCTTATTCTTCTTCTTAAGTAGTGCTTTGCTTATCCTGGGTCTCTTTCCTTTCCATATAAAGTTTGTAATTGTTTTTCCCATTTCTTTGAAGAATGTCGTTGGGATTTGGATTGGGATTGCATTATATGTGTAAATTGCTTTGGGCAGTATTGACATTTCACGATGTTAGGTCTTCCTATCCAGGAGCATGGTACATTCTTCCATTTTTATAGGTCTCTTTTGGTTTCTTGCAGTTTTCTTTGTATAGCTCCTTTGTTTCTCTGGTTACATGTATTTCTAGACATTTCATCCTTTGGGTGGCTATTGTAAATGGTATTGCTTTCCTAGTGTCCTTTTTGGCATAGAGGAATCTAACTGATTTTTGTATGTTGATCTTATATTCTGCCACTTTGCTGAATCTTCCAATGAAGTCTAGTAGCTTTTTTACTGAGTCTTTGGGGTTTTCTATGTATAGGATCATATCGTATACAAATAGAGAGAGTTTTATTTCCTCTTTGCCAATTTAGATGCCTTTAATTTCCCTGTCTTTCCATATAGCTCTTACTAAGACTTCCAGCTGAATATTGAATAGGAGTGGTGACAAAAGTCATCCTTGTCTGGTTCCTAGTCACAGAGGGAAGGTTTTTAGTTTCTCTCCATTGATAGTAACGTATGCTGTTTTTAATATACGATCTTAATTTTGTTGAGGAACTTCCCTTCAATTCCTAGTTTGTTGAATGTTTTTTATCAGAACTGGATATTGGATTTTGTCAAATGCCTTTTCTGCATCAATCGATATGACCATGTGGTTCTTTTCTTTTTTATTTATATGGTGGATTACTTATCATTTTTTCTAATGTTGAACCATCCTTGCATCCCTGGTATGAATCAAACTTGACCGTGATGTATTATCTTTTTGATGTGTCTCTGGATTTTGTAGGCTAGGATTTTGTTGAGAATTTTTGCATCTATATTTATGAGGGATATTGGTCTATAATTCTGTTTCTTAGTGACGTCCTCCTCTGGTTTTGGTATGAGGGTTATGCTTGCTTCATAAAATGTATTAGGAGAAGACACAAATAACATGCATTAGAAATCACATGGGTGATGTCACAATGGAACCAAAGGAAATCAAAAGGATAACAGAATACTATGAAAAGTTGTATTCCAACAAATTTGAAAACTTAGAAGCGATGGATACATATTTAGAAAAAACACTACCTTCCTATACAGAGTGGAGTAGAAAACACAACAGACCCATAACAAAAGAAGAAATTGATCGGGTCATCAAAAAACTCCCAACCAAAAGAGGTCCAGTCCCAGATGGCTTCACTGGTGAGTTCTACCAAAAATTCGTGGAAGAACTGTCACCAATTCTACTCAAATAATTCCAGAAAATAGAGGAGGATGGAAATCTTCAGCACACAGTCGCTCTCCCTCTCTGGATCCAAAGTCTCCAGCTGCTCCATAGCTCCACGCTTTGTAGTATTTTTATATTTGTAAATTTATGGAGGTTTGTTTTGTGGCCTAACACATGGTCTGTTTTGGAGAATGTTCCATGTGCACTGGACAAGAATGTGTATTGTGCTGTTGTTGGGTTGAATGCTCTGTACACATAGTTTTAATGTTTCCATGTTCTTCTTGGATTTTCATTTTCTTGGTATGTTGTGAAGTGTTCATTTTCCTTGAGATTACCTTATAGTCCATTAACTTTTCCCTCCCTTTACATCAGTCTATTTTATCATGTAATCTACCTGACCTCTCACCATTTGGATCTCTGTTCCTACATGTTTACCTTCTTTTGTATTGTAATTGTTTTCATCATAGACTAACCTCCCAGATTTTCTGAGTTTGTTCTTATAGTTTTGTTCTATTCTCAATTCTTCCTTCTGTTGATTTAGTTCTGGGAGGTGCTGCCACCTATGTCAATCTCTGGTTGTTGTCTGTTCTTGTTGGTTCTCAGTCTACAGAACTCCCTTTACAATGTTTTGTAGTGTAGGGTTGGCTTTGGCAAAATCCCTTAGCTTCTGTTTATTCTGGAATGTTTTGATTACGCAGTCGTATTTGATTGATAGCTTTGCTGGATAAAGGATTCTTGGTTGACAGTTTTTTCCTTTCAGGCTTTTATATCTATCTCCCCATTGCCTTCTTGCCTACATGGTTTCTACTGAGAGATCTGAGCTTAATCTGACTTTCTTGCCTTTGCATGTAACACTTCTCTTTTCCCTAGCTACTTTCAAGATTTTTTCCTTATCTTTGATTTTGGAGAGCTTGATTATGATATGTCTCGGTGATTTACTTTTGGGGTCTATCCTTCCTGGGGTTCACTGAGCTTCTTAAGTGTTTAACTTTTCACTTTTTAGGATGTTAGGGAAATTTTCTTTCAGCAGTTCTTCAGCTATTTCCTCTGTGGACTTGTGTGATTCTTCCTGTTCTGGAGTGCTGATAATTCTTAAGTTATTCCTCTTCATGTTGTCCAATGTGAATCTTAGACCTTCTTCAGATTTTTTTTATCCTTTTTTCTGTTTGCTCTTCTATCTTAGTGGTATTGAAAGATTTGTCTTCCAGCTCACTAGTTCTGCCTTCTATCTCTTCTATTCTAATCCTTTGCCATTTCAGTGTATTGTCTATTTCTGGTATTCTATTATTGATCATTTGGACCTCTTTCTGTAGGTTTTGATTGTTTCCAATGCTGTATCTATCTTATTTGACTGTTCTTGTAGCACTTTCCTGACTTCTTCCTTATTTTCTCAACTCCATTGTAAAGTGTTTTGAAACATTTTATAATCATTTTTCTGAATTCCTTCTCAGGAATTTCTAAGGCCTGCCCTCCTTCCAGAATATAGTCCAAGTCTACCTCTAGGTCATTTGTCTCAGACACTTTATCTTGTTTCTGTACATGTGCTGATATGGTCATCTGCTTTTTCTTCTTGGACATGTTTAGTGTTTATCTGTGGCCTTAATACTTAATTGAGTGTGTCTTTTGGTATATTTTATGCTTTCTGATTGCCTCCAAGTAGATGTGATCAGGATATGGGCTTCCCTTTTCACTTTTCATATTGCTTAACTTAGGGTAACTTTCACAGATGTTGTCTGCCTCCCTGATACATGGCAGTTGGTCTCTTCTTGGGTAATATAGGAAGAGAAAGAGTTCCCCAAAGGTAAAAGGGGGAGCATAAAACAGCAACAGAAAAAAAAAAACAACAAGAAAAAACAACCCACAAAACCAATAAAAACAACAAAACTAGATTGGATACTGTGGTCTATAATCACAGAAAGGGGAGAGGAGGGAGAGAAGAAGAAGAAAAGAATCTGTAGCCTAGTATGAGTATGACTTTAATGTCCTCTTTCAGCTTCTTGCCTTCGAGGCCGTCTGATAAATTTCAACATACCATTGTTGGTTGTTATGCTATACCTCAGGATTTAATTTAATTTTTGGCCTGTTTTGTTTTTAAACTCTCTTCCTCACTCCACACCTCTTGTTCTGGCCTTTTCCCTATTAAAAAACAGTTCAGGGCCAGCTCTTGGGCTGAGAGTATCTGTGCGCATGTGTGGCAGAAGAACCCACTAGTGGTGGAGTTGTGGGGTGTCCACGCATTCAGGCACCCCCTCTAGTCACCAGAATGGAGGTGTGCAAACAGTGGGTGGCCAATGAACAGTTACTAAAAAAAGAAAAAGAAAAAATCAGAACAAAGTAAAACTGACAAAGTGTATTGTCCACCTTTGCTCTGAGGTTTCCTTGGAGTTATTTCATGGTGGGTCTGTTCCCCCACTTGGTCTTGCCATTTGGTCTCCCCCAACTTGTGGGCTCCGGGCCGCTGAGCCCGGCAGATTCAAAAGTATGTGATTTCTTACATCTGCTACAAGTTCCATTAGCTATAAGCCTTCAAACTTTTAAAATATCCCTACCTTTGTGGTTCAGAGTTTTGGAACTCTGCCCTGAACCTGCTTTGCCTGGTATTCTGTGGTATTGCTGATGGAAAACTTCACTACATCTCCACCCTAGCTGCCATCAAGCCTCTCTATTTGCATGTTCTGTCTCTGTCTTTCATGTTGGAAATGGTTCCTATTATCTGTTGGTTATGTGTGTGTACAAGGCTTAAACTAGAAGGTTCAATGTAGAGTGGTGGGACAGTGTGTGCACATTTTCAGTAAAGTAACCCTGAAATCTTCTGTTGTTGCTGTTTTGCACCACTGAATCTATTCTGACTCACAGTGACCCTACAGTTCAGAGTAGAACGGCCACAGAGGGTTCCCTAATCCTGGTGTGGCTCTGTAGGATACGCACTGAACTGCTAACTGAAAGATCAGTGGTTCAAACCCACCAGTCTCTTGTGAGAACCCTTATACAGGGTCATTATGAGTCAGAACTGAATTGGCAACAGTTAACAACAACAACCATTTTTATGGGAGCAGATCAGCAGGTCTTTTCACTTGTAGAGTAGTTACCAGTCAAGTGCTTAGTCACCGAACCACCAGAGTTTCTCGTCTATGTTATAAGTTTTCTTAATTTCTCCACAGAAGGATTTTCCAAATATTTTCCTGTAGATTATAAACCTGACAGTGGCTGTCTGGAGGTAGATGGAAGGACGGAACTTGAGAAGATTGAAATGTAGATCTTTGCTGGTGGCCCCTGTGGCTCTGTCTTGTGTGCCTTCAGTTTCTGTTCCCAAGCTGGTCTGATTCCATGTGTGGTGAGAATAAGTTCCTTTTCTCTCGGAATGTATGGTGATGATGGATGAACCTAAGGAGTGAACTTTGTGCTTTGTGTTGACTTCCAGTCCAACATTTCTTTCATGCCTGCATCTTCTGTGAAACCTGTGCCTCCAGTCCTGGAGTCCTTCCAAAGCTCTGAAGAATGGCTAGCTTGTTTCTCATTGAGTTACTTCTAAAGATACACGGAAGCCAGCCATTTCTGTTCTTCTTAAATGGTTATAACTCCTTTAATCATTGTCTAAGTTTGTGGCACTGTAGGATCAGCACTGGACTATGAACCACAAGGACAACAGTTCAAACCTACCAGTTGCTCCTTGGAAACCCTATACGGGGTCACTATGAGTCATAACTGACTCAATGGCACTTAACAATAACATCCATCGCATATTTCTTGACAGTCTTGTCTGCTATTGACCTCTCAACTGTCCTTTTGTTCTTATGGGTTTGTATACTTTATATTCTTTTACTGATACCTCAGTGGGTTTCCAGGAGGGAGTGGAAATAAGACTATGAGTATATACAGTGCCCCACATATATATGGATATGTATTCTGTCATTTGATTAATGACTGCTTCCAAGCTATAGCTTATTCTTTAAGGGATATTGGACTTAAACATATTGATAAATGTTTGAGACTTTATATGCCATATTTTCATAGCATTTATTTCATTGTGGATACTGTTAGGATTGTGGCTTCCCTTGTAAATTAAACAAATAGTAAGTGAAAGTTGGGAATATTAACTAGGTTAAAATCAGAGACAGGCAATTTCAGGAACAGAGAACCCTAGAACCATTAAGAGGGAAGAACATGAGAGGAGTGAGGGATCCTACCTAGAAGAGTGGTGACAACAGAGATGGTGGCAGAGGCGATGGCATAGAGAGATAGACCAGCAAAGGACACTAGGTCCATGGACTGAGAAAAACAGTATGCCTGTGGGCAGGAGCTGGCTTGAAAAATGTGCCCTTTGGACATTTAAACGAACATATATTTTCAACGTGACATGTGTACATCAAAAAACAAAGCAAAACAAAATGATTATAAAAGGAAATACTGTTGGCTAAGGGTGCATGCAGAGGACTGTAATCATTACAATGATTTGCTGAATGTAAAACTGATAACCTGCCTTGTAAGTCTTCATTCACTCAATATGCAATAAAAGCTTTAAGAAAATTTTTTTTAAAATATAAGAGGCAAGATTCTTTTCAGTTTTGTGTTGACTTAGCACATAACACACAGTTTTTGTAAAAAAAAAAAAAAAATTTAATGAATAGAGGAAACAAAACCTACTGGATCTATTGAGACTGGGAGAACCCCAAATCTATTGTGTAGAAACAATTATTAAAATTTGAACTGAAACTGTCCCATGAAGTCATCTTTAAAGGAAACAATTTGGTTCAGTTAATAAAGAATGTTTGCCAGGAGTACTGCATTCTTTTGAAGACTTGTCTGTATGTGATCAAAGTAGACAACAAGAACTCTAAAGCACAGTTCAGAACTTTAAAGGGGAGTGTCTTAGGCTGAGTTCTCTAGAGAAGCAAAACCAGTGATGCTTACATAATATCTGTATATATGTTGTTGTTATGTGCCGTCGAGTCGGATCCGACCCATAGCGACCCTGTACAGGGTTTCCAAGGTTGTAAATCTTTATGGGAACAGAACGCCTCATCTTTCTCCCGCAGAGCGGCTGGTAGTTTCGAACTGCTGGCCTTAAGGTTCGCAACCCAATTCGTAACCACTACGCTACCAATCGGGAGATTTATCTCAAAGAAATGACTCGTGTGGTTATTTAGGCTGGCAAGTCCCTCAAGTCCATAGCTTAGACCTCAAACTGGAGGCTTCTCCTGACTCACAGCTTCAGGGCCTAATGAACCCAAGATCAGCAGGTCAGACAGCAGGCTTCTGGTCCACAGGCTATAGAAACTTACAAATCCCAAGACTGGCAGACAGTAAGGCAGTCTGGAGATCAGATAATAAGAGCGAGGTGAAGTATCCAGAGTGAGAAAAAGGCTAGAGAACTTTGCCAGAACACTCATATACAAAAGTCTTCAATGCAGGCCACACTCCCGAAGAAGCTAATTGACTGCTTATAGCAGATCTCATCACGAGGAGTGACTACATCATAACTACGAAACTAGAGATTCATGGCCCAGCTAAGTTCATACACAACCTCAACCATCACAGGTAGCGAGTGATAATTAACAGTGGTGAAACAATATGGGAAGAGATAGTGAGAATGCTGATACGATACAAAGAATGCAACTATTGTCGCTAAAAATTATTGAATGGGTGTGTGTTTTGTTGTGCGTATTTTTACCAATGGGTATATGTTTTGTTGGGCAGGTATTTATTAGAAAGGTTCTTCTGTGCATTACAGTTTTCTTCTTTTCCTCAATAAACACTTTAATGGTCAGTTACTAAAAGGGGGCTTAAAGAAGTTTGTGGAAATTTTCCTTTATCTTTTAATACCATTTCCCCATGAACTTTTTGAAGTACCCTTGTAAAGGACACTGTCTTAGGCTGGGTTCCCTAGAAAAGCAAAACCAGTGACCCTAATATAGATGCAATGAACTGCTATATGAGCTAGAATTATAATGGTGACTAGAACAGAGTCCCTGGCCTGGAGAGTTTCATAATTTAGTGAGGGAGAGTGATCAAAATGCAGATGGGCATTTGCAAGGTGTTAGTCTCCGTGCAGAAATATGCACCCAGTGCAATGGAAGTACCATCCCCTGTAAGTTGATAAAACTGCCTTGGTAATTTTCTTCCTGATATTCTTCAGGTAGAAAGTAGTGAAAGTCAAGGCTCTGACTAATGTAAGTAAGTAGTTGTAGTGTTGTCCTGTACCTTCCAGAAAGTATTACTAAAGATGGGGAGGGGTCTGCCTTCCAAGCAGGCACCTCAATCTTTGCCCTTCAGAGTTCATTCAGTGCTGCATAGGTCTTCAAAGGTATTTCACAGTGCTGAGAAGTAGTAGCTTAGATAAAGCTTTATAAGTGATATTCTCTTACGGTCATCGATTGTTGTTACCATTTGTCAGCCTGTCTGTGCCGTCCTTGAGGGCAGGTTGTTGTTAGGTACTGTCAAGTTGGTTCTGAAGTCAGAACAGCCCTATGCAAAACACTGCCCAGTCAGTGCCAGCCTCACAATTGTTACAATTGAGCCCATTGTTGCTATCATTGTATCAATCCATCTTGTTTTGGGGGTCTTCCTTTTTTTCACAGACCCTCCATTTTATTAAGCATGATGTCCTTCTCTAGGGACTGGTCCCTCATGATAACACCAAGGTCTTATTTATTTTAGAGAGGGCTCATGGTGCAGGAGAATGACCATGGTCTTTGAAATCAGGGTAGTTAGGTTTGCATTTCACCTATCAGCTATTGAACTTTTTGTCAAGTCACTTGATCTTGCTATACCTCAATTTTCTACTGCTGGAACATCAATCAGAGAGAATAAGGCCTAACTCACAGACTGGTAGTATTACAAAAACAAAAGGAGATTAAAGAGCCAAGGGCAGTTCATGATTAAAATAAATAAATAAAAACAGGTGCCAAATAAATAATATTGCTGTTGTTAAATGCCTTTGAGTTGGTTCCGATTCATAGAGACCCTGTACAGGGTTTCTGAGGAGCCGCTGGTGAGTTTGAACTGCCAACTTTGTGGTGCAAACTGACCTTCAGGTGGAGTTCTTATCCTATAGTGCCAATAAGTTATTTTTTCTATGTTTGCTACTATTCAATACAGCTCTCAAGGGCAGAGACCATATGTTATTCTTCTAAAGAGGAGGGGTAACTCCATCTATGGTGCCATGATGGGCATGAAGTTGGTACTTACTGGATATTTATTGAGTGAATGAATTAAAGGAATGTTTGAATTCCAACACAGGTTGAGTCTTATTCCCGCTGTATGAATAATTGACTATTTTTTTCTTTTAGACTATTGTTGTTAAGTGCCATTGAGTCTATTGCAACCCATAGCAACCCTGCATAGGGTTTCCAAGGAGCAGTTGGTGAGCTTGAACCACTGACGTTGCAGTTCAAACAATTTTGCAGTCTGACACATTAACCCACAGTGTCACACCAGGACTTAGACTATGTTTTATTAATCATGTGGTGATACTAATAAACCATAATTCTTATTTATTTTGTGACACTGTGAACAAACCTGAGTGCAACAAACATGTTTTAAAGGCCCCAACAGCACTTCACATCGAGGCATGATTCTGTACACTGCTCATCCTTTTGTAGTAAATAACTGAGTGATGCAAAGAGTTAACACGCTTAGCTGCTAAGCAAAAGGTCAGAGATTTGAGGCCACCCAACGGTGCCTCAGAAGAAAGACCTGGCAATCTACTTTTGAAAAATCAGCCACTTGAAACCCTATGGAATACAGTTACACTGTGACACCCATAGAGTTACCATGTAGAGTAGACTATAGATTAGACTCCATAGTCACTGGAGTATTAAAAAGTGCTTCTGCAGCAAAAGAGGACTTTGAAGCATCAAGTTACCTCCAATGATAATCTGCAAGTCCATTTGGCAATCATTTCCCTTGACAATCCACCAGATGGTAAGAAAGTGTTTTGTTGGGAGGTCCTGCAATGACAGTCAAGAAGTGAGAGGAGATGGTGAAGTGAGGTGCTCATGTATGTGTAGTTTTCTGTCACAGAACTGTACTGTGGTGTTTTCCAGTCATAGCCTGCATTCACTAATAAATTTGTGAATGTTAGAACAGAGATTGGCTAAGCCATCCTTTATTATTTCTCCAGCTTGAACAATTGTTGTTATTGTTGTTGTTAGGTGCCATACGTTAATTCTAACTCATAACTAACTACCTTATGTACAACAGAACAAAACACTGCCCGGTCCTAAACCATCCTTACAATCATTGTTAAGCTTAATTAAACCCATTGTTGCTGCTACTGTGCCAATCCATGTCTTTGGGGGTCTTCCTCTTTTTTGCTGACCTTCCACTTTACCCAACATGATATCTTTCCTTAGGGACTTGTCCCTCTTGACAGTGTGTCCAAAGTATGAGAGACAAAGCCTCCCTATCCTGGCTTCTAAGGAGCATTCTGGCAGTACATTTTTTTTTTTTTAATGGCTGTACTTTTTCCAACACAAATTTGTTTCTTCTTCTAGCATTCTGGGACACTTTAAATATTCTTTTCCAACATCATAGCTCAAATGCATCAGTGCAATGGTCTTCTTAATTCACTCTCCATCTTTCACACGCATACCATGGCTTGAGTTAGGCACACTTTAGTTCTCAAACTAACATCATCAACACTTTAAGTAGGTCTTGTGCAGCAGATTTGCCTCATGTAATATGTCATTTGATTTCTTGACTGCTGCTTCCATAAGTGTTGATGGTGGATCAAAACAAACTTAAGTTTTTAACAACTTCAATCTTTTCTCCATTTATCATAGTGTTATTTATTGGTCCAATGGTGAGGATTTGGGGGTTTTTTTTTACATTGAGGTCTAACCCATACTGAAGGCTTCTTCAGGAGTAAGTATTTGAGTATTTTAAGTCCTCTTCATTTTCAGTAAGCCAGTTTGTATCAACTGCATACCACAGCTTATTCGTGAGTCTTCCTCCAACTCTGATGCAACACTCTTCAAATAACCCAGCTTCTCAGATTACTTGCTTAGCATACAAATGTATTAAGTGTGGTGAAAGAATACAATCATTCTGCACACTTTCCCTGATTTTAAACCATTCAGTGTTTGGTTTGAAGGACTGCCTCTTGTTCTTAAATAATTAAATTGGGATATTATCAGTGCTATTTTAAATACATAAGCCCATCCTCAATGTAGTCTTTACTGCAGGAATTTAAACAGCATTTGCCTTTGCTCCCCATGGAGTAAGCCTCTCACAGAACTCTCCAGCTACTATGTTCAGCATCACACAATTTATCTCTGAAAGCATCTTTGGGTCACTTTATGTGTGAACACCATGCCTCATTTTTCCTTTGTTTCTTCCCCACTGTGGTTAGCACAGACTTTGCTCCACAGAGATCTACCAACCAAAGGCCTATTCTCTCTCACATTTTCTGAGCTTTTTGCAACATCTGACTCTTTAAAACACTTGGTTTGATTAAACTGTCTAGTATGGACATCTTTGACCCTGCACTTGATTCTCTATTGCTGATCATCTTTGTGTTTCATGTTCTTTCTCTGACACCCTTATCTGCTCCCAGGGCTCCAAACTATTACTTATATGCTAATGATGGCCAATCTGCAGGTTTCTTTTCCACCTTGTTGTTGTTGTTAAGTGCCATCAAGTCAGTTCTGACTCATAGAGACCCTATATAGGGTTTCCATGGAGCAGCTGGTGGCTTTGAACACCTGATTTTGTGGTTAACAGTTTAGTGTGTATCCTACAATGCCACACCAGAACTGCACCTCCTCTGGAATTCATTATCAATATTCCTAAACACAAACTTACTATGTTTTTTGTACAGATCAGTTTTCCTCTCTTTTGGCATTTATTTTCTATTACTTTGTGCTTACTTAGTGATTTTAGTATGCTTCCTTTTCTTCATTCTAAATGTGTATTCTATCTATTTATTTATCTATCTATCTACCCATCTACCAACCTTCTAACCTACATATGTGTTGTGGGCGGAATGATTATATGTGTGTGTCTATTTATCTTCTTATACCCCCTTATCACTTAACCCATGTAGATACCTGATGAATTGAATATTTGATGATTGATCTTGACTCCCTGTCCCCATACTTATATTTCAACAAGATCATGCAAGAAGTACTGTGTTTTCAGCTGAAGATCCTTCCAATCCCATAGGAAGAAACAGGTACAATGTTTTCTCCAAAGAATAATATTGAACTTCAGACAAAACAAAATTAAAATAAGCTTTTAGGTACATTGTTGTTGTTGTAGTTAAGTGCCGTTGAGTCGATTCCAACGCATAGCGACCCTGTAAAGGGTTTCCAAGGAGCAGCTGGTGAGCTTGAACCACCAACCTTGCAGTTCAAACAACTTTGCAGTCTAACACATTAGCCCGCAATGCAACACCAGGACTCTATTTTAAAGTTAATTTTATAAGAAAAATTAAGACGCTATTAATACACCTATTAACTGGATCGCCTAAAATAACTCAAGTTTGAATTTTTGAGGTATGAAGCCCTGGTGTGGCACTATAGGACAAGCGCTGGACTGCTGGTCACAAGGTTGACAGTTCAATCCCACCAGTCACTCCTCAGAAAGCCTACACAGGGTCGCTACGAGTCAGAACTGAGTCTATGGCACTTAACGACAACAGTGTTGAGATTAGAAACAGCTTTGTGTATGTTTATTGGAGATGTGAGCTTTTTCAGAATAGTTTTTGAGAATACAAGTTCTGATTCTTTCCAAGTGATTCCAGGTGAGACTCTTAAACCACAAGAACAGAAAAAGGAGGTTTGTGTCCTGTGGCAGCTTGTGTGTTGTTGTGATGCTGAAAGCTATGCCACCAGTATTTCAAAGACCAACAATGTCATCCAAGGTGGACAGACTTCAGTGGCGCTTCTAGACTCAGACAGATTAAGAAGAAAAACCTTGTGGTTTACTTCCAAAACTTAGTCAAGGGGAACCCTATGGGTCATCATAGAACACTGAATGATGCACCTCCTAAGTTGAAAGACAGGCAAAATACAAGTGACCACAACAGTGGACTCTAGGGTACCTATGACTGTGAAGATGGTGCAAGACTGGGCAATATTTTGTTCTGTCATACATGGGTCCCCATGAGTCAGAACTCCTTCAACAACGTTATCATAAACACATGGTGGGCAAGGCCACAGAACACTTAATCTCCAGTTGGTGCTATCAAAGGCCCACCTAGATTAAGTAGAAGAAGCCCCACAGAGCATGCCAGACCAAAGCTTGAATACTGATGTCATTCCACTGCTGCAGAATCCTCGCAGAGAATCCCTCCTCTAGCCTTTAATCATTCACTGTGGTACTTCAGGTTTACCAGTACTTCAAATGCCCAAGCATTCTGACCATGAAAAGTTTTATAAATGAGTGAAGCAGAATTCACCCCTTCAACTCTGGGGAGACTCCCTGGAGCCTCTAATCTACTCTCTGTTTAGACTGGACCTAAAGATGCTAGATGTGGTGCCTTTGCTCTGGCAGACAGTTGGAAAGGGGCTGTAAAACTTACAGTGTAATTCATAGGATGGTAAGAATATTTTAAAGCAGTAATTTATTGTGTTTCTGACTGATAAGAAACCTGATCAGCCCACCAGAATCTTCTGCAGATGACCCCTGAGATGCAGCATTAAGAGAATTCATGGCTGTTTTTGCATTTGGAGTTGTGAAATACTTTGGTTTCTTGGGTCAAATTATTGTAGACTTCACTACATTTTCAAACAAGGTGTTTTAATTAATGACTTCTCCAAAAACCACTGTGAAAATTACCTGGATCCTGCACCTCTTGTTTTTCAAATGTAATCTATTGCTTACATTTGAAGCTCTTCTGGAGACTGTTCTCATCCACCTCACTAGACAAGAGTAGTTTCTCATGAAGAATTCGGTTAAGTGGTTGTAATTCTTCTTCCAAGAAGCTTGGCATCTGGCATCAGTTTACAAATACATACATTTGGCATGGGAACCTCAACTCATTGTATTTATGACAGCAAATTTTGGTGAATTCTATGCAGGGGTTGTTGTTAGTGTTAAGTGCTGTTGAGTTGGTTCCGACCCATAGTGACCCTGTATAGGGTTTCCTAGGAGCAGCTGGTGAGCTTGAACCACTGACCTTGCAGTTCAAATGGCTTTGCAGTCTAGCACATTAACCCACAGCACCACACCAGGAGTCCCCTATGCAGGGGGGCCTATCAGCAAAGACTCCTGTTAGATCTTTGAATATTGAAGTTGGAGAAATTAGAAACAATAAAGATTTTCTATGCAGTATTGAACTGTTGTTGTTAAGTGCCGTAGAGTTGGTTCCAACTCACAGAGACCCTATATAGAGATTCTGAGGGGCAGCTGGTGGGTTTGAACTGCCAACCTTGTGGTTTGCAGTCCAGGGCTGATCCTACAGAATCACACCAAGACTCCCAGTATTTTAATAAAATGACCCCAGTTCTGTGGCAGTCTTTCTGAATGCAGTCTTTCCTGACAGTAATGGTGCCAGATGGTTTAGTAGAAAAGGCTGATGGACTTAAAGAGACTTGTGCTAGCTGAAACCAGACATAATTAGAAGACTAAATAGACATTTGCAAATGTGAAGCTGGTCACTTTTTTTTTTTT
>NW_006408558.1:4227498-4237652 GCF_000296735.1 Chrysochloris asiatica | reverse complement strand
CCCCCCAACTTTGGGTAGCCAATGTCCAAGTTGCCCATCCCTGTCTACTCTGTGTATAGAGGGGGTGGGAATGATCCTTGCTGTAAAGATTTGTTCCCTCTTTTGAGCTACTGCATCCATAGGTGTAGGTCAAAACTAGTCACTTTTTAATCAGGAAGATTGATTTTCCAATCCCAATGTGAAGGTGGAATTTTAAATAATGTACGGGATAGAAATCAGTGGTTTGTCACAACTTGGCTAACAGAAGAAAGGCTATGGAAAAAACGTGGGCATTAATTTTTCTCTGCTTCTCTAAGCCCCTCTGGAAAGGAGTGAACAAGGGAGTGGGCCATTGCTCGGTTGTTGTAGCTGAGATGTTTCCCAGCCTCTATCTCTGCTAGAAGAAGGAAGATTAGTCCAGCTCCCTCCCGCCTACCTTCCTTTCTCCCCCTGGTTGGAGGTCTGGACATATTCTCTGCACCACTCAGCAACATTTCTTTTATCCTGCTGATAGCAGGCAGGTTCCAGTCAGAATGAATCCCTGCTTTCCTGACCACACGACAGTGATGCTTCCATCCAAGGGGGTACATTCCCGGCACTCCAGGCACCCAGTCAGAAATAATACAGACTGCTCCCAGGGGGGTTCTGTGATGTGTTAACTCAGAACAATCCTAGAACTAAACTTCTAGTATTAACCTAGATTCCTGTAGCTGTTTGTTGGGGGAAACACACACGTACAGACACACAGTTACTGTTGAGTTGATTCCGATTTATAATGCCACCATTCATGTCAGAATAGAATTGTGCTCCATGTCGCTTTCCAAGACTGATTTTATTTTTGGAAGTAAATGACCAGGCTTTTCTTCCAGTGCACCTCTGGGTAAACTCAACCCTCTAAACTTTTAGTCAACAGCCAAGCATGGGTTACCAATACGAACCCACCCAGGGACTCCAGATATTTGTAAGACAACACAAAATATGTGTTATAAGTCTTGGTGCTAAGGGAGAGAAGTGATTCAGTAACTGACAGATTGTCTGTTACTCAGAAACCACAGGAAAGTCTTCAAGGAGGGGATTGCCAGCAGAGACTGTTCTTTTAGGTTGGGGTCCAGTAAAGAGTGCACATTTTCCTTCTGTTCCCAATCAAGTTTCCAGTGACTTAGTGATGACATCAGCACATCTTGCCAGAGTCAGGGAATGTCTGAGTGTGGCCTGTCCCCCAATGCATTTTCAAGAGGAAACCAGACAAAGCAATAGGGTTAGAGGTTTCGTAGCAGGTGGTCTGCTCTCTCTGTTATTTTTAATGCCTGGAATGGCTTTGCCAGTATGGAAGGTGGAGTGTAGAAGCCCGTTAATTCCAGAGATTTCCTATGAGGTAAACATGGATGAGAATGAGTTACCATTCAATGCATCAATCAATAAATGTAAGTAATTAATGGCGGACGCTCAGCATGGGTCCTTCTTTGGGAAAGGTAGGAATGTGATGGAGAAGAAGGCAAACAGATGAGGGCTAACGAGTGCACATTGCAGGGGGAGGCAAGAGGGAGGGAAATACCATCCGCCCAAGGGAAAAGAAATATGGAGGAGGCCAGGGGAGTTGGCCTGACATGGAGTCTGTTTGTCAATCATCCCATTAATTGGAAGCTGGGAACAAAGGCATTGTTGCCACTAATCAAGATACATCAATTGAATGAATTATTTATAGAAGATTTCCCCCAAAGAATTTGTTGATTGAAGGTATCACCATACTAAAGGTCTTACACACACACACACACACACACACACACACACACAACAACAACAACAACCCATGGCAATGCTATGTGTACAGAATAGACCTCTCCTCCTCAGGGTTTTCAATAGTTGTTAATTTCAGAAGCAGATCACTAGGACTTTCTTTGCAGGCACTGCTGAGTGGATTGAACTACCAACCTTATTACAGTTGAGAGCTGAGCATATAACTGTTTGCACCGAGCTTTGGTAGCGTAGTGGTTACAAATCAGGCTGTGCACTGCAAGGTCAGCAGTTCAAAACTACCAGCTGTTCCACGGGAGAAAGATGAGGTGTTCTGCTCCCATAAAATCTTGCAGCCTTGGAAACCCTGTACAGGGTCACTATGTGTCGGAACTGACTCCACGGCACACAACAACAGCAACATACTTATCATAAAGTGTCTAAATCCACAACAACCTTGCTAGCAAGTTGATTCTGACTCCTAGCAACCCTGTAGGACAAAGTAGAACCGTCTCATCTCATAATGTTTCTATAGCTGTAAATGTTTACCGAAGCAGACTGCCACAACTTTCTCACACACAGTAGCTGGTAGATTTGAATCACTGACCTTTTGGTTAGCAGCCAAGCACTTAATCACTAAGCCACCAGGGCCCCTTACCAAGTCCCTGGTGGTGGTGGTGTTGGTGGTGGGCCACGGAGTTGGTTCTGACTCCTAGCAACCCTGCATAGGGTTTCTGAGGCTGAAAATCTTTACAGGAGCAGAAAACCTCATCTTTCTTCCAAGGGAATGGCTGGTAGTTTTGAACTGCTAACCAAGTGCCTACAACCTATTTAAATAAATTGACTGAGATTCTTAATCTTTCCCTTCAAGCTATTGAGGTGGTGGTGAATAGATCAAAGATAGGGGTTACCTAGGAACCCTTTGGTTGGTAGATGAGTGCTTTAACTGTTCACACCACTTGGGACTTTCATATTATTAGTACCCATCAACAACTGGCCGTAATAGTCAGAATTTTTGTTAGGTACCTGAGAAACAGGTTTGCTTTGTACTTGTTGTTAGGTGCCATCTGGTCTGTTCTGACTCAACTGCCCATCCTGCACCGTCCTCACAATCGTTGTGACAATTGAGCCCATGGTTGCTGTCACTGTGACAATCCATATTGTTGGGGGTCTTCTTTCTCCAGGGACTGATCCCTCCTGACAACGTATCCAAAGTACCAGAGACGAAGTCTCATCATCATTGCTTCTAAAGAACATTCTGATTGTATTTCCTTCCAAGACAAACAGGTTTGTTCTTCTGGCAGTCCATGGTACTTTCAATATTCTTCACCAACACCATAATTCAAATGCATAGATTCTTCTAGGGTCCAGTTGAGGTGCAATCCATATTGAAGGCTGTGGGGTTTTTGTTTTGTTTTGTTTTGTTTATGTTCATCAGTAACTATTTTACTTTAGGCAAGCAAGGTTGTGTCATCTGCATATTGCAGATATTGTTAATGAGTCTTCTGCCAATCTTGACACTACATTCTTTGTCATATGATCAACTTCTCTGATTATTTGCTCAGCATACAGATTGAATAAGTATGGTGGAAGAATACAACCATGACACACACCTGTCCTGATTTTAAAGCTTCAGCGTTCCCTTGTTCATTTCAAAGGACTGTCTCTTGGTCTTCGTACAGGTTCCTCATGAGCACAATTAAGTGTTCTGGAATGCCCACTCTTCATAATGTTGTCCATAGTTTGTTAAAATCCACACAGTCAAATGCCTTTGCATACTCAATAAAGCACAAGTAAACATCTTTTTGGCATTCTTGCTTTCAGCCAAGATTCATCTAATGTCAGCAGTGACATCACTCATTCCACATTCTCTTCTGAATCTCATTTGAATTTTTAATAGCTCCCCTTTTGAATTATTTTCAGCAAAATATTACTTTCATGTGATATTAATGATCCCTACTGCATCATTAAAAAAATTGTTGTTTTTGAGTATCATGGAGTCAGTTCCAACTCATAGCGACCCTCTATAGGGTTTAAATCTTCAAGGAAGCAGAAAACCATTTGTTTCACCCACAGAGTGGCTGGTGGGCTCAAACCACTGATGTTGTGGTTTCCAGTCCAGTGCTTATCATATGGAGCTACAGCTTATAAGTCAAGACTTGAATTTTGTCTGCAGTTCTTTCAGCTTGAAAATTGCTGAGTGTGTTCTTTCCTTGTGGTTTCCTGACTCCACGTCTTTGCACATTTCATTATAATATTTGACTTTATCTTCCTTCTCAAGCTGCCCTTTGGAACTTTCTGTTCAATTCTTTTACTTCAGTTCTTTCACTCGCTTTATCTTCTCTATTCTCAGGAGCAAGTTTCAGAGAATCTTTTGCCATCCACTTTAATCTAGGAAAAATAAAGAATTTTTTCCCTAGGGAAGGAATAAAAGCAATCAATGAATTAACTCTCCAAATGGTAGACTGGGGACAAGACACAATGATAAATATCTGAAGATGGACAACAGTCAAGGCCCACTTTTCTTATTCTATATACATGTTTTTGATTTCTCTACAAGGTAAAACTAGAAGTTACTGCAATACAGTTGTACCATTCCTATGCCTCTTGTACTTTCCTACTGACATTAAAGAGGGTATCTCAACCATAGCAGCATTGACATTTTGGTCCTATGCAAGTAAGATGTTTAACAGAATACTTGGTCTCTACCCACTAGAATTTCCATCCATCTGTTAGGTTTAACAATCAAAAATGCCTTAAGGTATTGCCAAATGTCCCAGGGATAGGAGATATTTGCTACAGTTGAGACTCACTGAAAGAAACCTGTAATTTATATTGAATTAGTAGGCCAATTATAAATCAGTAGACCAATTACAAATCAAGTTGTATCTGAATTTATTTATTAAGGCGTCATATAAATAAATGAAAAGACCACACTAGGCACACACTGTGGGTTTGAGTCTGCTAGAATCATTCCCTCATAATTGTTACCTACTGTTTGCACCAGTTCTAGACAAAGCTAGCAGTACACCCAGTTTTGAATTACCACAGGTATTTCAATCATCTTTTTCTCTTTTTGTAGTGCCTCTCTCCCAGCAAAATGCCCTTCTGACCACCAAACTGACTTGATATGGTGATACCCCATCCAAGAAGGCGCTCTGGTGGCATAGTCAGTTACATGTTGGACTGCTAACCGCCAAGTCAGGAGTTCGAGTCCACCAGATGCTCCACAGGAGAAAGATGCTGTTTTCTGCTCCCGCAAAAATTTACAGCCTCAGAAACCCTCTACAGGGTCGCTATAAGTCAGAATCATCTCTGTGGCACACAGCAACAACAGTAGCCTCCTTTCCAAGAGTGTCTTCCAAAAAGCAATGCTTCACCTAAAGAAATGATTCACTATGATGGAGCTTCAAATGTTCTCCATTGTCTTTAAATCATGCCAGCCAGTGTGTTCCAAATTCTCCTGTTTGTAAGGTTGGCACGGCAGAGCAGATCATGGTACTAGCTGTTGTTGGCAGTTGCTCTTCAGCCAATTCCACCTCAGTGCGATCCCATGTGTGCAGAGTAGAGCTGTGCACCATAGGATTTTTAAGGTTGTGACTTTTCTGAAGCAGATTTGCAGTCCTTTCTTCTGAGTGTGTTCAAGCCACCAAACGTTCAGTTACTGCTGCTATTGCTGTGTACTGTTGAGTCAGTTCCGACCAAAGCAACCCTGTATAGGGTTTCTGCAGCTGTAAATCTTTATGAAAGCAGAACATCTCATTGACTGGTGTATTTGAACTGCTGACCTTGCAGTTGGTTAGCAGTCCAATGCATAACCCACTATGTTCCAGTTATTGAAAACAAAACAAAAAAGCTGATACTCTCCAGTCCATTCTGACTCATGACATTTTCTATGTTACAGACAGTACTTCAAAATGATTTAAGTCATCGTCAATTAGGAACACCAGAACAGATGTGAATTTTTAAAATGTGAGTGAGCTGGAACATGAACAAGAACAGGAAACTTTTCAGTTCAGCTACCTGCTAGAAACTTAATCGCTCTCTTAGAAAACAAGGGCAGCATGCTCATTGCATAGCAACTAAATCTCTTGACTGGCTGAGTAGAAAACCATGGTACCCATCTCAAAGGTGGTGACCAATCATGCCGCTTGGAATGTGTGTCACTCTCCATAGTCCTGCCAATAATCTAACTCATGCATCAGGCTCCTGAAAGGGCTCATTGTACCTTTCTGAGTCTCCAATTCCAGGGCTATGACCAGTAATTTTTCCCGTTCCAGTTAACATTCCAGATCACTCAGTTTTTAAAAATTTGGGTCTGCTCCACTTTTGCTTTGTCAGTCATGACTGAAAGAGTTCAAGCAGGTTCAAATCACTAGTTATGTAGTAAAACTGCTCCGTAGGGTGTTGGCTGTGGTAGTTACAGAAGCAGATCACCAGGCAGTGAGTCAAAGGCTTCTATGGCAGCGCTGGCTGGGTTTGAACTGCTAACATTTGGGTTTAATAGTTAAGCATAAACCACATGAGACACCCATGGACACTTTGATTAGTGATTAATTGGTTAGTAGGTAAGTGCTAACCTGTTCATGCCACTTGGGGACTTCGTGTTTCTACAATCCATTAGCAACTGGCCAAAATAGTCAGGATTTTTGTTAGGAAGCTGGGAAACTGAACTGGTTCCGAAAAGAATGATCACGTCTTAAAGGAAATTAAATAATTTTGCCCTAAAGAAGGAATAAAAGCAACCAGTAGTTCTTACAGAACTCATTCTGCTCATGTAATTTTGTGTCAGCAAATTGAACAAAGTCTTCCCAGCATAGATTATGAAACACAGAATCTAATTTTAATAAGACAAACAGTAATTATGGGAGTTCTGGGTCAATAATTGGGAATCTGAATGAGTGAGAGCCAAGGAAAAATTAACTTCTGAAAAACCCAACCAGACAACAATCTGTGGAGTAACCATCAAGAACTATGCACTTGAAGAGCTGGCAGGACAATCAGTACTGGTCCTAGTGACTGTTGAGTCAACCGTGACTCATGGTGATCCCATACATGTCAGGGTACAGCTGCCTTCCATAGGGGTTTCAATGGCTGAATTTTTGGAGTACATCCCCAGACTTTTCTCCTGAGGTGACTCTGGGTAGACTTGTACCTCCAACCTTTCAGTTGGTGGAGAACACATGACCTGTTTATACCACCCAAGGACTCCGAATGTGAATAGGCAGACAGTACAATTTCTATCTGCATCAGCGCAATGTTGCAAATGTATGTTTGATCATTGAGTACATGTTAGAGTACCATCAGAGTCTTCCAGGATGTAAGCCAGCTGGAAGAGGGTGTAGACATTTTGGGCCATTGATACATATCACAACCAGAAGTTGATCCATTCAATGCCATCCTAATGGTTAAAAGGAGTGAAAAAATAATAATAATAGTAACCCCATTGGCTAGAAATTTTCATGCTAAATACTCTGATACTTGCCTTTGATTCTCTTACTAAAAATACAAGTGCTTATTCAAAGTAATGAAATGAAGCAAGATGGGCTAAACTCCTAGGCATTCCATTCTGCTCTCATGCTCTGAGATATGTTCATGCTAAGTTCTGAATTTTCCTGAAATCTGTAGAGCAGACGAGGCAGAGTAACAAGCAAGCTGTTATAGATAACTGTCAGGTCTCCCTTTAAATCTGCTCTGATTTGTCTTTGGATACATGCCTTCTTTCCTGTATGTACTTATGCATTGACTCGCTTTCTTGAACCATTTTGAGATGTCTGCTGAAAGCTAGATCTGGCATGGAAATACTTGCTGAGTTTCCAAGCTCTGTTAGGACTTTTCCCTTCCCCACATAAATGATCTGCTTAGTGTAAGGTATTAGGCTGTCTGTTTTTCAGTTGATTTTCAACCATTGGGAAGCTCACTCCCAAATGATCTAATTCAGTTTCGCATTTAAATGCCATATGTTTGCTAATGCCTCTCAAATTTACATCTCCAGTGCAGACTTCTCTGTAGAACTCCTGTTACCCATTATTGACACTTGGATTTCCCAGAGGTATCTCAAGCCTAATGTTTTCAGAATGTTAATTCCTGATTCCCATCCTGCAAGCCCGTTCTTACTGATCTAAGCAAATGACAACTCCATTCTTCCATTCAATCAACTCCATCCATCAGCAAGACTTTGGCTCCATGTTCAAAGATCATCTATCTAGAATCTAGGTATTTCTTACTACCTGCACTCTATAACTGGCCAAACCATATGCCCTGTGCTCTCTAAAGAAACAGACCAGTAAAATGTATAGATAGGTAGACATGAAGGGCTTCCAAAAGTTCGTGGAAAAACCCCATTATCTTTTCATCCCATTTTCCACTAACTTTGTGAAGCCCCTTGTAGATAGATATTGATATATTTGTTGTTGTTAAGTGCCATCACGTTAGATCGGATTCATAGTGACCCTGTTTCTAAGGAGCCACTGGTAGGTTTGAATCACCAGCCTTGCAGTTTGCAATCCAGTGCTTATCCTAGAGTGCCACACCAGGACTCCGGAAATAGATCATTTAGCCCTTTTGTGGCCTGTGAGACATATATTACCCATCAACGTTTTCAGCCTTTCTGTTGTAGTGCATGCTGGCACCTGCATAGCTGCGTAAGGCAGAATAAATCACAAGGAAAGCTACCCTTTTAGCTTATAAGGGCTTTAATTTATTGAATGAGACCCACCCATTTATAGAGTTTAATCTGCTTTATTTAAGGTCATCTGAATCAATCAAATGCTTGCCGTTGTTAAGTTTTGTCAAATCGGTTATGACTCACAGCAATCCTAGCTAGGGTTTCCAAGGAGCCGCTGGTGAGTTTAAACTCCTGACCTTACGGTTCAAACCCATCTTATCCTACAGTACCACGCCAGAACTACTACTCCATAAAAGCATCTAGACTAGTGTTTGACCAAACACCTGGTCACCATAGCCTTACCAAAGTGACACATAAAATTAACCCCTTGTGGAGAAACTAGAACTCTCATATACTGCTGGTGGGACTGTAAAATGGCACACCACTGTGAAAAATGATATGGTCCTTCCTAAAAAAGTTGGAAATTGAAAAACCATATAACCCAGCAATCCTTGTACTTGGTCTATATCCTAGAACAATTAGAGCCACAGTATGAATAGACACATGCACACGCATGCTCATTGTAGCACTATTGACAATAGCAAAGATGGAATCCACCTAAATGCCGATCAGTGGAAGAATGAACAAACTTTGGTACATACACACAATGGAATACTAGGGAACATTGAAGAAAAATGATGAATCTGCAAAACACCTTGTAACGTGGGTGAACCTGGACGACATTGTTCTTGTTGTTAAGTGACCTCAAGTCAATTCTGACTCATAGCGACCCTGTGTAGGGTTTCCAAGGAGCATCTGATGGGTTTGAATTATGCTGAGAAAATGAGTCAACAGCAGAAGGACAAATATTGTATGAGACCACTACTATGAAAGTTCAAGAAAAGGTTTTTACATGAAAAGAAACATTCTTTGGTGGTTACGAGGGCTTGGAGGGAAAAAGAAGTAATTCATTGACTTGAGGATAGCCATGTTAATTTAAGTGATGTGGAAAATAATATGCAACAAGAGGAAGGTTGACAGGTGAATGTTGAAGGCAGAGGAAGACACAGGGAGGAGTGTAAGAGTTAAAGGGAACAGAGGCAAATACTGTTATACACACAATCTTACAATAACAGTGATCTGCTGGTATGCACTGTAGGATAAACACTTGATCTCAAGGTCGATTTGAACTGCAAGGTTGGCAATTCAAGCTCACCAATCACTCCTTAGAAACTCTATACAGGGTCACTATGAGTTGGAATTGACTTGAATGCTCTTAACAACAACTGGTGCACACATGGATAAATACAAAGGCCAAACATGGGAGGGAGAGTGGGAACCTAGCCAAAAATATGTGTTTGACAGAGGATATTTGTACATATGTGCTGCAAACATATCCATGAATGGGATGGAGCATACAGATGGTAAAACTTCTTAGACATAACCAAACACCTTGAAGGAAGGAGTTGTTGGGCCTGGGGGCTCAGGACCATAATCTTGAGGGACACCATGGTCAATTGGCAGCAAGATGTCCACCATAACAATGTTCTACATTCCACTTTGGTGCGTAGTGAATGAGGTCTTAAAAGCTCATGAGCAACTGGAAGAAAGAAGAGTGATGAAAACTGAAGATGTTTGGCAATGACCCAGTGGAATAGCGGTGTACCACATGAACATCCATCTCCATGACCCTG
This sequence comes from Chrysochloris asiatica, assembly GCF_000296735.1. Taxonomy (NCBI): domain Eukaryota; kingdom Metazoa; phylum Chordata; class Mammalia; order Afrosoricida; family Chrysochloridae; genus Chrysochloris; species Chrysochloris asiatica. The sequence goes on along the minus strand of NW_006408558.1, from coordinate 4,227,638 downwards.
AGACCAGAAGAATTTCATGGTGTCTGACTTCCACAACCAAAAGCTCTGAAAAGAATCGCATTAGAAGACCCTAAATAGAGTAGGAGAAAATGTGGAACAAAACTCAAAATAATCAAAAAGACCTGGCTTACTGGACAGAT
>NW_006408558.1:4218907-4226638 GCF_000296735.1 Chrysochloris asiatica | reverse complement strand
AACAACAACAACAAATTCTTATTGTTACTTCTGAGAATATACATAAGGAGAACCTACACCAATACAATTTCTACATGTAAAATTAAATGACACTGATGGCCTTCTTCATGCTGTGCAATCATTCTCATCTTCCTTTGCTGAGTTGTTCCTCCATCAATAACATAAATTCATTGTCCTCTAAAATTCTTGTCTATTCTTTCCGGTTACTATTGTCACTTCGGTCCCATATAGATAGATCTTAAAAGAGCACAATGTTCAAAGCAGACATTCTTTACTAATTAAGCTATTCTTTAATTCTTTACTAATTAAGCTAAACTATTGTTTATTTTTAACAAGGCTTCAGGGGAGATATCTGGTTTAGGTTTATAAATTACCTCAGGGCAATAGCGTCAGAGGTTCATCCAGCCTCTTTGGATCCAGACAGTCTGGATTCCATGAGAATTTGAGATTTGTTTCTACATTTTCCCTCTTCTGGTCAGGATTATTATAATACAGAACATTTGATCAAAATATTTAGTAATGTTGGCTGGATACCATCCAATTCTGGTCTCATGGCAGAGGAGATAGTTTGTTCATGGAGGCTGTTATCCACACATTCCACTTCCTCCTCCTGTTCCTGACTTTCCTTCATATGAACAAAAATATATTAAAGAAAGATCTGGGGGGGCGCGGGGGGAGACAAAATAAAACACAAAAAGATGAACCCTTGCCTTTTACCTGGATAAACACAGCCACTTCCCAACTCATCTTCCTGCTTCCTTACCTGGATCCTTATAGCTGGACACAGCACAACAGCCAGAGGGATATTTTTAATATAAATTAGATAAGTCACTGTTCTGTTCAGAACCATCCAAAGTCTTCCCATCTCAGAATAAAGCCAGCATCCTGTATACCAAAGGGCCATACCTGACCCTCCCCCCCCAACAGCATCTCCTGCCTCTCTTGCTCTCAGTCATTTTGCTCCTAGTTCACCTTCTCCTTGTTTTTCCTTGAACCCAAGAAAAAAGTATCAAGTATCTGCATCCAGATTTTTGTCCTTGCTATTATCTGTCTGAACTCCTGTTTCTCCAGTCAGCAATCTGGCTCCCTCCCTTACTTTGATCTCTACTCAATGATGAGCTTATCAGCCAGGACAATCTTCACCAAGTTGTGTTATGAGGTAGCACTTGTACTTCTTTCACACAACTTCTTACCACCTTCCCTTTATTAATTTTCTCCATAGCATTTATTGCTCCATGCGATAAGCACTAGTCTGTGAACCACAAGGTTCTGATGGTGAACCATGAGGTTTCTGCTCCCTCAAAGATTTAAAACCTTGGAAAGCCTCTGCTGGGTTGCTGTGAGTCAGAACTGACTCAATGGCGCTTAACAGCAACATTATAGTTAAGGCTGCTAACCTAGAGGTTGATGATTCAAACCCACCAGCCACTCTGGGAGAAAGATGGGGTTGTTTGCTCCTGGAAATATTTATAGTCTCAGATACTCTAAGGGACATTTCTACTCTGTCCTCTAGGGTCACAATGAGTTGGAATTGACTTGATGGTCACATTGAGTAGGAATTGATACAATGAGCCAGTTGGGAGCACAGTTGATGGGTTAAGTATTCAGCAGCTAACCAAAGTGTTGGTAGTATGAATCGATTCAGCAGCTGCACAGGAGAAAGATCTGGAGATCTGTTCCCATAAAGATTACAGCCAAGAAAATTGCTATGGGACCATTCTACAGAGTCATATGGAATCATCTTAACAGTACGTAACAACAGTAACAACAGCCATTCTATTTACCTGCTTACTTGATAGCTTGTAGGTACACTTTTTGAGTGTAGGACTTCTTTATTTACTACTGGATCCCTAGGTCCCACATCAATCAATGACTGGCACTTTCTAAGTACTTAGTACAAATTTGTGGAATGAATGGTTCCTTTGAATTCCACTGAAATATCACTTTCTAAATTATAGGAAACCTTCCAGGATTGTCCATGTCTGGGTTAAATGTCCTTTACACAACTGCCTGCTCTTCCTCTGTTATAATACATATCACACTACATAGTAATTTCATATTTATTTATGAAAGCTCCATTCCAGCTAGTTTTATCTGCTTTTATTAGTGAATCCCTAATAGTTGCAAAGTGACCAGCAATGCATTGCAGGTACCCAAAAGTTTGTTAATTTGACCATCTATTTTATATAGATCATGAGACAAGATAATCATTTTTAAATGTTTGAGTCCATTGTAAAAGCCAGGATCCAATGAACTTTCAGTGATGTGTCCAAACTTTTTTTGTGTGTGTGCTATAAAGTTGTATGAAGTTGGGTTTTTTTGGTTTTGTTGTGGCATTTTAAAGCTAGGGTGAAATTCACATAACATAGAATTAACCATTGTAAAGTGGCAGTTAATACATCCAGTGGCACTTAGGACATCCACAATGCCATGCATTCGCCACCGTCATCTAGTTCTAAAACATTTTAATCACCCTAACAATGAAGTTTCATATCCATTAAGGAATCATGTCTTAGCTCTTTCTACCCTCTAGCGCCTGAGCACTGCCAATCTGCTTTCTGTCTTCACGGAGATACCTATCTGGATATTTTGTATGTGTTAAATCCTAGAATATTTATGTGGATTAAGTTTTAATATATGTGACTTGTTTGTTGTCGTTGGGTGCTACTAAGTTGATTCTGACTCCCTGACTCCATGTGACAGAACCAAACTGCCCTATAGAGTTTCCTAGGCTGTAATCCTTATGGGAACAGGTCACCAGGTGATTCTCCTGTGGAGCCTCTGAGGGGTTTTAACCACTACTCTTTCAGTTAGCAGCCTAGTACTTAACTGTTTATGTCCCCAGGGCTTCTTATATATGACCTGTTGTTGTTATTTCATGTCATGGAGTCGGTCCCAACTCACAGAGACCCTGTTTCTGAGGAGCAGCTTGTGAACTTGAACTGCCAACCTCGTGATTCAAACGGACCTTGCAGTCCAGCGCCACACCAGGACTTAGAAAAGCTTTATTATAACAAGATGTGTTTTCAATCCTATTGGCATGTATAGTCAGAGATTTAACCTGTTTCTCTTTCTGTCAAGTACATGTGTCTGTTAGGTGCAGTCAAGTTGGTTCCCACACATAGCGACCCCATATACAACAGAACAAAACACTGGCTAGTTCTACACCATCCTCACAATTGTTGTTACATTTGAGCCCCTCATTGTAGCCACTGTGTCAATCCACATCATTGGGGGGCGGGGGGCTTCCTATTTTTCACTGACCCTCTACTTTACCAAGCATGCTGTCCTTCTCCAGGGACGCTGGTTCCTCCTGATCACATGTCTAAAGTACACAGGATGAAGTCTCACCATCCATGCTTCTAAGGTGCATTCTGGCTACTTGAAAGCGCTAAATACATTCACATAAAGAACTTTCTTCTAAGTCAACACTGGTATTTTACCAGAAGCATTTTCTTACGCAATGGCCAATCCCTCAGCCTTCATCTCGCCCTTACATCCCCCTCCACATGTCTTTCATTCCATTCCCCCCTCCTCACAGTTTACCATCTCCAATCCACCTCTTTCTTGATGCTTGCTGGGATGAAAGTATTGGTGATAAAAGACTAACGCTGAGGGAGCCTGATGAAAGTCCATAAAATCATGAAAGGTAGGAAAAATCTGTGTAAGAACTTGTCCCCCAAATCTCAGAATCTTTTTGAAGCTTAAAGGAGCTAGTTTAAGGGGAAAATAAAAAGAAGTTCTGTTTTATATAGTAGATTGCATACATAGAGAACTTGTTACCCCGTGGAAAGATAAATAGCTTTAGGGTTTAGACAAATATACAGACAATAAATCAATAACCGGCTGTTGAGAGGGAGCTGGGGAGAAGAGTTAACATCCAAAGGCAATAACTGTTCTCACATACAAAATGCTCTTGTTGGAGCAGGCCAGTGGGCAGACGGGGCCAAGGGTGGGCCCCGTGGTGCATCCTCCTCCACAGAACTACTAGACGGTCTCTCTCCAGAAATCTTCCTGGAATTGCATTCAGCTTCCGATTTTCAGAGGTTAGTTTTACAGGCTAGAAATGAACTTGCCCCTGGGCTGGGCATAAACATATTCTTGATTTTTGACTAATTCAAAACTTGGGAGTCAAAAGGTGGCAGAGGGAAAAAAAGGCATTGAACAATAAGTTATTTTTCCTATTACCACCAATGAATGAGAATTTTTGTCTTGGAGGAGACAAAAGTAAAGTTTGGGATTTATTTTAAGCTATTAATAACCATGTTATTGTAATCATCTAATTATCATGGTTATTGTTGTTAGGTGCTACCAACTTGATTCCGACTCACAGTGATTCCATGTAAAAAGGTAGACTTGCCCCATTTTGTTGTTGGTAAATGCCATCAAGTCGGTTCTGACTCACAGCGATCCCACACAGGGTTTCCAAGGAGCAACTGGTGAGCTTAAACCACTGGTTTCTCAGTTCAAACTGACCTTGAGGCCCAGTGCTTATCCTATAGTGCCACACCAGAAGTAGAACTACCCCATAGTGTCTTCTAAACTATAGTCTGGAAGGAAGCAGATCTCCAGGTCTCTCTCCTGTGGAGCCACTGAGTGGGTTTGAACCATGGACCTTTAGATTAGCAGCTGAGTAATTAACTATTTGCCTCTGTTGTTGTTAAGTGCCCTTGAGTCAGTTTTGACTCATGGCAACCCTTTATAAGGTTTCTGAGGAGTGGTTGGTGGGTTTCAACCACTGACTTTGCAGTTAGCAATCCAGTGCTCATCCTATAGTACTACACCAGGATTTACCACTGTTGTTGTTGTTAAGTGCCATTAAGTCAGTTCCAACTCATAGTGACCCTGTATAAGGTTTCCAAGGAGCAGCTGGTGGGTTTGAACTGCTCTGTGGTTCACAGTCCAATACTGATCCTACAGCGTCACACCTGCAGTCCTCCCTAACATATCTTGTTGTAGTTGTTAAGTGTTGTCCAGTTGATTCCAACTCATAGCGACCCTGTACAGGGTTTCCGAGGAGTGGTTAGTAACCTTGAACTGCTGACTTTGCAATTCAAACTGACCTTGCAGTCCAGTGCATTAACTGTCAAGTCGATTTTGACCCATACCAACACTGTATACTGTTTCCAAGGAGCAGCTGGTGAGCTTGAACCACCAACCTTGTAGTTCAAACGACTTTTCAGTCTGATGCATTAGCCTACAGTGCCCAACTAGTGTGTCTTAATTGTTTTGCGAATTCATTGAATAGTTTTCAATTTTACATTTGATTAAACATCTTGCTACATAAAAACACAAACAAACAAACAAACAAACAAAAAAACCAAACTCTCAATTCTGTGGTTTTACCTTAGTGCCTCTTTTTACTTGTAGATTTTGTAGTAATTTATAATTAAAGATGTGGGGAGGGCAATATTAACTTGAATCTATCGCACTTCACCCAGTCTCCTGAAATATCTCACTGCTACTACCTGATGCTGATTTGGACAAATATAATTTGCAGTGTTTGCTGAACTGACTTTAGTATGTCTGACTTAGACTTGGACATGGCATAGCTCCTGTGAAAGAAATAAATGAATAATAACCAACAATTGTTTGTTTGCCAGTAAAACCAGCTGGCTAGCTGAATGGATTGAAGAACACTAAAACCAATGTGGTGAGGTTTGTTTTCACAAGCTGAGGCCTCTGATATGGGGAATTAGAAAAAACTTACAGGAATTTTTACTTCGGAAATTAAGGGTGTGCTGTTATTTTTGTCTGGTAAAATAAAAGTGAAAATAACATCAAGGCTTCAGGCACGAGGAAGAGATTATTAATCTGGGGACAGAAGGCACTTGGCCAGTTAAAGTAATAATTTTAAACAAGGATTACAACTTTCCCATCAATGGCTGAAACCCAATTAGATCTTTCCAACCGGAGTTGTAATTTGTTCCTCCAGATGATGCGGTTTGGTGTAATCCATAAGTATAAACTTTCTTAGATGGGGAGGAAATATGATCAAAAGAATAATGTCAGTAGTCATGATTGCCTGTAACCAATACTGAGTGAGGAAGGTGTGTTTGCTAGTCAGAAGAAGACATGTCAAAAGCTAGGGGTGGGACAACCACTTGCGAAGAGAGAAGACAAATGTTTTTTAAGTGGTATGGTTTCCAATAGGAAATAACTAATCAACTAGCAAGTATTTACTTAAGTTCTATTTCATTTCTAGTACTGCACTTGTTGTTGTTGTTAATTGCCTTCAAGTTGGTTCCAACCTTGTGGTCCAGTGCATTATCCAACAGTGCCACACCAGGACTCCAGCCCTGTGCTAGTTAGTAATAAAATCTGCAGAACTTTAGCTCACTTGGGATTCCTACATCACTCATAATCATCAGTGTCACCATTCCCAACATCATCCTCATGTGATGAACACTTGCTCAGCAGTTCAAACCTGCTAGCCACTCCTGGGAAACCCTAGACAGGGTCGATAGGAGTCAGAACCACCTTGACAACATTTAACAACAACAACTATGAGTTCTGGTGTGGCACTGTAGAATAAGCACTAAACTGTTAACCACAGGGTTGGCAGTTCAAACCCTCCAGCCACTTCTTGGAAATACTATATAGGGTCACTGTGAGTTCAAACCAACTTGATGACACTTAGCACGACAATAACTATGTGTCAGGAACTTTAGATGTGTTATTTTGTTAAATGTTGGCAGATCTCTTACAAAGGAGAGATTAATTGCCTATTTTACAAACAGTAAAAATCCAGGTTACAAGAGATACAGAGAGTTGTCCAAAGTTTTTATCAGTGGTAGAATCAAGATGAAAGTCTAGGTTTGACCACAAAGTTGTACCTAATGTTTGTGCTTAATGTTTATGTTTATGTGAAGCATGATTGCTAAGCTCTGAGGCAATTGTGAGACTTTCCATGCCATTTGTTTTATTAGTCTGTCCTAAAGGATTAAAATAAATGTAGCATTATTCAATTAATAGAAATTTAAATCAAGTGGTCAGAAACTATAAAGTTTTCACAGCCCAGCCAGCACAGTCATCTTCCTTAGCTTAAAAACAAACATTCTCTACCTTCAATACCTGCTCACCTTATTCCAATTTCCTGACTGACTTTAAAAAACCTATATTAAGTTTTGTTAAGGAAACTTGATGGTCCAACAGTTAAGCACTCAGCTGCCAACGCAGAAGTTGGAGGAGGCTCTGCTGGAGACAGACCTGGTAATGTGCTTCTGTGAAGACTGGTTGTTGTTGTTGTCAGGTGCCCTCGAGTTGGTTCCAACTTATAGAGACCCTATCCATGTACAACAGAATAACTCACTGCCCAGTCCTGTGTCATTCTCACAATTGTTACACTTGAGCCCATTGGTGCTGCCACTGTGTCAATCCATCTCTTTGGGGGTCTTTCTCTTTCGCTGATCCTCCATTTTACCAAGTCCTTCTCCAGGGTCTGGTCCCTCCTGATAATATGTCCGAAGTAGGAGAGATGAAGTCTGGCCACCCTGGCTTCTAGGGAGAGAACATTCTGCCTGTATTTCTTCCAACACAGATTGGTTTGTTTTTCTGGCAGTTCATTGTACTTTTAATATTCTTCTCCAACTCTATAACTTAAATGCGTCGATTCTTCCACAGTCTTCCTAATTCAGTGTCCAACTATCACATGCATATGAGATTATTGAAAATACTATGGCTTGGGTCAGGCACACATTAGTCCTTACTCTGACATATTTGCTCTTGAAC
>NW_006408558.1:4216165-4217165 GCF_000296735.1 Chrysochloris asiatica | reverse complement strand
ACTTTCTCCAACAATCTCCACATGATCATATTATCAGTATATGTAATAGCCACTTAATCATTTTGAGAATAAATCATTAGATTTCTAAAATGATTTTCAGTGTGCACATACATTAATGACAACAGATGAAACTTCAGTTCTACCAAACGCACTTCCTAGTAAACAATTCGGTAAAAGAGACCTAAATTATTTTGTTTTCATTTTGACTACATTTTTTTTTGAAGGACCTATTTTTGTTATAGAGATATAATTCACATACCAAAGTGTAGAATTCAATGGTTTTCAGAATACTCACAGGTTGGACAATTGTTACCACTAACTCCAGAATATTTTTGTCATCTCTAAAACTCTATACACACTAGCACTCACTCTCCATCCACCCTGCCACAAGTCCTTGACAACCATAAATCTACATTCTGTCTCTATGGATTTTGTTATGCTGGATATTTCATCTAAACAAAATCATACAATATGGTGATTTTTGTGCTTGACTTATTTTTTTGCTTAGCATAAATACTATTTTAAATATCATCTATGTTGTAGCTTGCATCAGTACTTGAATCCTTTTTATGGCTACATAGTATTCCATGGTATACCATATTTTGTTTATATATTCTTCAGTTGATGGACATATGGGTTCTTTTCACTTTCTTGCTTGTATGAATAATACTGCTATGAACATTTATGCTCAAGTCTTTGTGTGGACATGTTTTCATTTCTCTTGGTAATATACTGAAAAGTGGAATTGCTGGGTCATATGACTTCTATCCACCATTCATCTGTCAGTTTTTCGTACTGTAGTGGTTGTCTGTTGCTGTGATTCTGAAAGCTATGCCACCGGTATTTTAAATACCAGCAGGATCACCCATGGTGGACAGGTTTCAGCTAAGCTTCCAGATAAAGACAGAGTAGGAAGAAGGAAAGGCGGACTAGTTCTGGATATTTAGTCACTAAAAATCTTATGAATAGCAGTGAAACACTGTCAGCACCAGATTATTGA
>NW_006408558.1:4200877-4212300 GCF_000296735.1 Chrysochloris asiatica | reverse complement strand
TACAGAGTTGCTATGAGTCGGAACGAACTCGACAGCACTTAGCAATGACAGCAACATTCAACCTGTATAATGAGCAAATAATCAGAGAAGATGGATTATATGAAGAAGAACATAGCATCAAAATTGGAGGAAGACTCAGCAACCTGCAATATGCAGATGGCATACATTTCTTGCTGTGAAAGTAAAGAGGACTTAAAATACTTACTGATGAAGATCAAAGACCATAGCCATCTGTACAGATTGCACCTCAAGATAAAGAAAACAAAAATTCTCACAAGTGAACCAGTAAGTAATGTCATGATAAATGGAGGAAAGATTAAAATTGTCAAAGACTTTATTTTGCTTGGATCCATAGCCAACACTGGTGGAAACAGGTCAATGTTTCATTCTATTGTGTGTAGCACTACAGAGTCTGAACTGACTTGGCAGTACCTAACAGATAGTACCTAAAAACAACCTAACATGTATCTTGAATCAATCTTTTTTGAGATATAAGAGATTAAACAAGCAAATAACAGAAGCAGAGATTACGAGAAAGAGAAGTGCCAAGTTCAAAAAGAAAAGGATCTTCGTTCAGAGCTGATGGAGAGAGTAAGATTTTCCCTAGACCATTGTTGCTGCTAAATGCCGTTGAGGAGGTTCTGATTCATAACAACCCTGTGTAGGGTTTCCCACATCTTTGTGGGAGCAGAAAGTCTCTTCTTTCTCCTGTGGAGCAGCTGGTGGACTCAAACCATCCACATTATGGTTCTCAGTCTAGTGCTTATTGTACAGAGTCACTGTGCCCCCTCCCTGAGTAGGCACCCTGAGCTCAGACTTCTAACCTCCTAAACTGTGTGAAAAGTAATTAACGTTTGTTAAAACCGTCTACTTGTGATATGTATGTTATAACAGCACCAGATAAGGAAGACAGGGTTCAACTTCACTGTTTGGAATGTAGACATTAACTCTCTCAGTATGTTTTTTAAATTTTTTTAGTTGTAAGAGTTCTTTCTACATCCTGAATACAGACAGTCCCTGACTTATGATGGGATTCTGTTCTGACAACTCTGTTGTAAGTGAATTCTGCCATAAGTTGAAGACCTTTTCTTCTTCTTTTTTTTTTTTTTTTAGTTTCCATTGTTACTGCATTTTATTATCACCTTTATAAATCATACCATTAAGCATATGTGAGTGAACATCTGAGAATGATCGTATCAGCAAATGACTCACTGCAACGTTGTATGTAGTACATATTACTAATGATAAAACGTACCCAGAAAGAAGCAGAACACCCAGATGGATACTTTGTTGGAACTTGAATTCATCATATACTGGGGACCACCTGCACTAAACGTTGATCAAATGTATGATTTGCAAGTAATTCCTTCCATTCTGTGCACCGTCTTTTTACTTTCTGAATAGTGGCCTTTGAAGAATGCAAGTTTTTTAATATTGATAAAATGTGATTTGTATACTAATTATTGTTTTGTTCACATGTGCCTTTGGTATTGTTTCTAAGAAACCATACTCTAATCCCAGATGTAAAAAATAATAAAATTATGCCGATATTTTCTTTGCAGAGTTTATCCTTCTAATTTTTAACATATGGTGTGAGGTAGGTGTCCAGTAGAATTTTCTTTTTCAATTGCTAAAATTAAATGTCTTGGCAGAATAGTATTCTGATGAAAAGTTCTGGCTCTAGAGTCAAGCTGTCAAGGTTTAAAGCCCACTTCTTTCATTGCTAGCTGTGTGGTTAAAAGGGAGATTTCTAATTTATTTATGTGTCACCCCATCTGTAAAGAGGCACATAGTAGGGCCTACTTAATTAGGAGGAGTCTCTGAGTGGTGCAAATAGTTAAATACTTGACTACTAGGAGTCCTGGTGTGGCACTGTGGGCTAATGCGCAGGACTGCAAAGTCATTTGAGCTGCACAGTCGGTGGTTCAAGCTCACCAGTTGCTCCTTAGAAACCCTATACAAGGTTGCTATGGGTTGGAACCAACTCAACAGCACTTAACAACAACAACAAAAAGGTGAAAGGTTAGCAATTTGAACCCGCCCCGAGGTGCCTTGGGAGACAGACCTGTGTATTTGCTTCCAAAAGGCCCTAGCCTTGAAAACCCTATTGAATAATTCTATTCTGCAAGTAGAAGTCGTCGTGTGGGTTAATGCACTGGACTGCAAAGTCAGTTTGAATCACAACATTGGTGGTTCAAGCTCACCAGTTGCTCCTTAAAAACCCTATGCAGAGTCACTATGGGTCAGAACCAAGTCAATGGCACTTAAGAGCAACGACACTTTGCAAACATGGGATCAGTATGAGTTGTGATCAACTTGACAGCAACTAATAACAATAATAACCTCATTAGTATGTGTGTATATATATGGTGGTGGTGAGCAGTGGAGTCGGTTCCAACTCATAGTGACCCTGTATAAATCTTTACAGGAGTAGAAAGCTATAAATCTTAATAGCTTTATGGCTTAAATCTTTACAGGAGTAGAAAGCCTCATATTTCTCCCTTGGAATGACTGGTAGTTTCGAACTGCTGACCTTGAGGCTAGCAGCCCAACTTGTAATCACTACACTACCAGAGATCTTTTGCATGTGTGTATATAAATATATTGTCATTGCATTAAAACTCAAATCATAGAATTATTATGAGAATTAGATGGATCTTTACATTTTAAATGCTGATACATAGTACACATGCATTCATAGCTTTCATCATCTCTGGCTGCCTGAGCACTCCTCCCATTTAGAACAAACTGATCATCTTCTTTTAGCATAGGTCTTCAGTGGCAAGCTGGGTTACTTACCCCAGAGCCTTACCAGGCAGAATTGCATGTACCTTAAATGTTCCAGAAGGGTTAGATGTAGGCTGAGCTTATAGCTGTTTGTTGTTATTGCTAAGTGTCATCGAGTCAGTTCCAACTCATAGCGACCCTTTACAGGGTTTCCCCGGCTGTACATCTTTGCAGGAACAGAAAGACTCATCTTTTTTTATGGAGCGGCTGGTGGGCTCGAATTGCTGACCATGTGGTTTGCAGTCCAATGCTTATTGCACATAGCCACCACGCTCCACAAAAAGAAGGAAATTATTTGAAGAAAGGCTTTTCCAACCTATTTATAGAACTCCACACAGACAAAAAGACTAACGCAAAGCAAACACAACAAGCCAAGCCTGCCTAGCTGGGAGGCGAAAGGAAGAGGAAGATAATGAGGATCAAGAAATGAAGGGTGGTAGGAATGTGGAGTGAAGGAATGAGATACGTTATTCACTATGAGAATGATCATATCAGCAAATGACTCACTGCAACATTGTATGGAGTACATATTCTGTTATGCATTGAACTGTATCCCCTCACCAAAATAGGTGTTTAAATCCTAACCCCAATACCTGCGGATGTAATCACATCTGGAAATAAGATTTGCTTTGTAATGTTAATGGGACCATATCAGTGTAGGAAGTGTCTTAAACCTAATGACTTTTCAGCTTCAAGAAGAGCAGATTAGACACAGCAAACATAGGCAGGAAAAGATAGAAGTCACATGGTGATTGCCAAGCAGCCAAGGAATGTTGGGGCCAGAGAAGTGGAAACTAAGATTTTTTTTCCCCCAGAGAAAACAAAGAAATAATCTCCCCTTGGAGCCCACACCCTGAATTCAGACTTCCAGTCTTCTAAACAGTACAAAAATAAATTTCTGTTCTTTAAAATCGCCCACTTGTTATAGTCAAACTAGGAAACTAAGACTGTCTTAATAGACCTTGGTGAAAGATAGAAATTTTTCATCTAGCCAGGCAATGACTGAAATCCACATGACACACTGTGGTCACCATAGCAGTTTTATGGGCATGTGACATGTGCAGACATACTTTTTCCCTGCTTTTTGAAGAAAGGGCCTTGCACATTCATTTTGTACTATACACCACAGATTATGTAGTTGTCCCTAATGGTAACAGAAATCTGTTGGAATGCCTAGCAATCTCTGTGACTGACCCGCTTCCCTTCTCTCTGCAGTGAAATAAACAGTATGAGTGTTTCCGATGTTCTTTGTGCCTATAATACCCTGAGCATCACTGTTCGATATATTCAAAGAGACACATAGAAAATGGCAAGTCCTTTTTCTATAAAGATATGACCATCCAAAGTTACTGAATAGGAAAAATCTATTTTCAATTTCCCCTTTTCATCTTTTCTGGTGGCCATCCCCCATATCCCACTGAGGGGCAATTGAAATCATCCTTTTAATCCAATCAAAAATTAGAAATAACATCCTAATTTGTGCTAATGGTCAGGCAAGTTGAAATGCTATATGTCTATGCAATCGTGGACTTTTAGCCCAAGTAACTCTGGTAGCGTAGTGGTTACGAATTGGGCTGCTAGCCACAAGGTCAGCAGTTCGAAACTACCAGCTGTTTCGTGGGAGAAAGAGGAGGCTTTCTGCCCCCATAAAGATTTACAGCCTCAGAAACGCTGTGCAGGGTTGCTATGAGTTGGAAGCAACTCCATGGCACACCACCACCACCACCACCAGTACTACTGAACTATGAACATGTATATTTGATACTCAATAGGATGGTGCTCTGCAAAGCCAACCTTGTTCAAAAAATAGGTGCCATCCCTGATTTGACTTTTAACACTCTATTGGAAAAGTATTGTACTTTGGGTTCTTCCACACTCAGAGTTCCAGTGCTCCCTCATCCTCCAGAGCCAATTCTATGGACCTACCCATGTGGATAAGTTGTTGGAAGTGTCTGAGGGGGAAGAGAGAATTTTCATCAATATCAGACCAAGGCTGATTCCTATGAAACAGAGATCAGATATACTTCATCTTTACAATCTTCTTACCAATTCTGACACCAGCTGTCCTTCCCACTCTCTACTCCTCTGCTCGGTTCCATAGTTCGTTGCAATGGCCACACAGGACTTGCAGACAATACTCACAACTATGGGATTTATTAGGAAAGGAACAGGTTACAATTCAGGATCGGAAATTAATACAGTTCATCAATCAAGACAAGCCTTTCTCTGACCATCAGTTGACCCCTCTGGCCCTTGGGTCAGCCCAGTCGATGCCCTATTCAGGGAAGCAGCAAAGCTCTTTAGCTCTATTCATAAGTGGTTGGAAGTGCCCTACTCTATCAGCAAGCTTTGTACCAAAGGCACTCATCTGTCTTGCTTCATGGGTTGGGAAGTCCACTGCACTGTCTCATGCCAGTCTCCTGGTTCTACTGCCTCTATTGTTACCATTTCTTTGCCACTGCTTCTCACCATCTGTCATTATCTTTGGTTTACAGCTTTCTGTGTCTTAGTTCTGAAAGGTTCTCAGATCCAAAGGATGTACTCTACTCCAACTTCTTCTTCTTAGTGGTAATGGTCCCCCAATCCACCTCTGGAATGGCTCATATTAAGTCTAGCAGAATGACAAAATTGACCCATCCCCTGCTTAGGGTTCTATCCACTTTATTTGCATAGCCCCTCCTCCACAAAGTACAATGCACTTTGTTTGCATTATTATCAAATTATCCAATCTCCTTGTTGGGTTCCATGCACCTCATTTACATACTCTCCCTTAATCATTCATTGGGAGTTACAAGACCATACAAGAACAACCCATCTCACCATATCATGTGTGGGTAGGAACTGGATGTTAGTTCCTCCAATGGTGATACATTTTGAACCAGAAGTGAAGGTCATATTTAATTTTAAAATTGACTTATTTTTTTGTCAAATTCAGACATTATCAGTAACCAATAAAGAAAATATTTTAGAGAACGGACACATTTCTATTAGCTCTCCAATCGTTTTACATAGGCCTCTAGCTACTTTTGTACAGAGTCAGTACTACTGAAATGAAAAAAAGGTTCTTAATTTGGAGAGTTTGTGGAAATATTTACTAGGAAACATTCAAATCATTGAAAAATATGCTTTTTATTATTTTTAAATTTACAGGTAATTTAGAAATATTTGCCTCCTGGTGTGGCGCTGTAGGATAAGCACTGACTGCAAGGTCTGTCTGAACAGCAAGGTTGGTGGTTCAAACTCACCAGTCACTCCTTGAAAGTTGATATGAGTCAGAACCTACAAGACAGCACTTAACAACAACTGTGAATCTAGTAGTCTTACAAAGAAAAGATGAAGTTTAGTGCTTCTTAAGATTCAGTCTTCAAATAATTAATACACTGCTGTAACTATATTGTTGTTAAGTGTTGTCAAGTCGGTTTCAACCCATAGTGACCCTATATAGGGTTTCTGAGGAGCGCCTGGTGAGCTTGAACAGCCAACCTTGCAGTTCAAAGCAATTTTGCAGGGCAGTGCATTAACGCACAGTGCCACACCAGGACTCAGGTAGTGGTAGGCAATGAAAGGTGTAGCTTAAGGAGACTTGTCAAATTGGAGTCATTAACTCCTCTAGTAACTAACTGTGAGAGTTATGTTTGAGCTTGTCTTGACATACACTTAAAAAGAGGAATGGACAAGGAAGCTGTTGACTTGGCTGGCAGCTTATTCACACATCTTAAGCAAGAAGTTACATCTACTTGATTTTAGACCTATTTGAAATATTACTGGTGCTGTCCAGTAATCTTATAACAGAGTCCATCTATGTTAGAATCAGTGCCTGCCACAGTGTGTGTCAGGCCCAAAACATGTTACAAATTTTAAAGTAACTCATTCCTTCTCCTTCATACCCCCCTTTTATGTAATTTCAGGAAACGTGATATTCAAAACACAACCAGCAAATTTCTGTCAAGTTAGTTCCAACTCATGACAATGCCATAGTGTCAGAGGAAACGGTGTACTATAGGGTTTTTAATGGCTGATATATATATCCCTAGGCCTTTTTTCTAAAGTTCCTATGGGTGGATTCAAACTTTTAACCTCTTGGTTAGCAGTCAAACATGATAACTGTGAAAAACATTTTAAAACCCCACTGCCGTGGACGCAAAGTGACCCTATAGAACAGAGTCAAATTGCCCCCGTAGAATTCCTCAGGCTGTAAATCTTTACAAAAGCCGACTGCCACATCGTTTTCCAATAGAGCAGCAGATGTGTTCAAACTGCCAGCTTTTTGGTTGAGCACCTTAACCACTGAAACATCAAGGATCCTTGTTAACTGTTTGTCAACACCCAAAAAAAAATCAAAGACCAAACCGGATGCTGGCAAGTTTATTCCAACTCCTAGCAGCCCAAATGTTTCAGAGTAGATGTACACTCCACTGGATTTCAGTGTCTGTGAGCTTTCCAAGGTAGAATGCCAGGCCTTTTTTCCAAGGTGCCTCTGGGTGGATTTGAACTGCCAACCTTTCGGTTAGTAGCTGAGTGCTTAACCATTTGCACCATCCAGTCGAAACCCGCTGCCATTGAGGTGATTATGACTCATAGAGACCCTATCCAAAACTCAAACCAAACCCAAGGTCATCGAGTCGATTTCGACTCCTAGTAACCCTATAGAGTTTCTGAGGCTGGAGCCTCATTTTACTCCTACAGACACGTTGGTGGGTTTGAACAGCCAACCTTGCAATTAGCAGTCCCGTGCTTGTCCTACTGCACCACCATAGTAAAACTACTCCATAGGTTTTCCAAGGCTGTCCTGGTGTGGCACTGTATGACAAACACTCAATCTTAAGGTTGGCAGCGCAAATTTACCAACCACTCCTGGGAAACCCTGTACTGGGTTGTTATTAGTGGAACTGACTCAATGGCACTTAACAACAACACTATCTTGACGTGACTGCCACATCTTTCTCCTGAAAAGTTGCTGGTGGGTCAGAGTCACCAACCTTTGGGTTAGCAGCTGAGTGCTTTAACCACTGCCCCACCATGGCTTTTTAATCCACAACCATCAGGCCAATTCTGACTCACAGCAACTCCGTAAGACAGAAAAGAACTCTTCCTTAGGGCTTCCAAGACTGCAAATCTTTACGTGAGTCTGCTTGTTGTTGTTGTTAAGTGCCATAGAGTCAGTTCTGACCCATAGAGACCCTTCATAGGGTTTCCAAGGAGCTTGAACTGCCAACTTTGTGGTTCAAAAAGACTTGCAGTCCAGCACATTAACCCACAGTGCCACACCAGGACAGGAGTCTGCTGTGGACTCCAATAGTCAAATCTTTGTTCTTTTATACTTTGGTATTTGATCCTTAAACCTCAAAGGAAACTCTTTTTGGACAATCTCACTATCTAGTACCTTATTAAATCATGGCAGCACATCAAATTGTTATCAGTTCTGTTGGTTCTTATCATGTTGATGAACAGGAGGGAAGGAGAGCAGACTGTCATAGCCCGAGGGGAGGGTGGCATTTAATAAAAACCCAGTAAGAACCACCCACTGCTGTAAAAGCACTAATCTTCAGTGTCTCAGCCAGTGCACTGAGTACACT
Source organism: Chrysochloris asiatica (assembly GCF_000296735.1). NCBI lineage: Eukaryota > Metazoa > Chordata > Mammalia > Afrosoricida > Chrysochloridae > Chrysochloris > Chrysochloris asiatica. Next base: position 4,203,937 of record NW_006408558.1, on the reverse strand, counting down.
CAGTGACTCCAAAACAAACTGTCTACAAGCAATCACTACGGATTTTTCAATCTAATGCATAAGTGTCCAGTCCCTGTAGGAAAGATTTTCACACACACACACACAAAAAAGTAAGCATTTAAAAGGGCTCAGCATTTGGAAGACTGTCATTTTAATGATCAGGGACATGAACTTTTATCTCAATACCCATTTACTGATTTTTCATTCTGAATTACTGAGATTCCTGTACTTAAAATAAGTGTTGTAATCCATTTCATTGTTGTCCAGACAACATTGAAGCCAATTTAAATATGGAGCTTTGTTAAGATGCTGCACTTTGGTGACTGATAGATGTATCTCTTAACCTGGGTTACTTTGAGCAAGCTACTTAAGCTCTCTCTGCTTCAATTTGATTGTATAATGGCCTCAGGAGTTGAAAAGCTACATGAGATAGTACAGGTAAGCCTGGTATAGTAAGAGTTCTGGTGTGGCACTATAAGATAAGCATTGAACTGCTAACCAAAAGGTTGATGGTTCAAACCCACCAACCACTTCTTGGAAACCCTATTCAGGGTGAGTCCAAGCCCACTTGATAGCACTTAACAACAACAACAAATAAATGGTAGTTGATCCTATTATTGTTGATGGTGCAGTGGAATGAGCATTGGGCTGCTATCTCAGCAGTTCAAACCCACCAGCTGCTCTGTAGGAGAAAGATGAGCCTGTCTGGTCCTGTAAAAGATTTATAGTCTCTAAAACTTCCCAAAGCAATTCTACTTTGTCATACTAGGCCTCTGTGAGTCAGAATGGACTCAGTGGAAGTGGGTTTGGTTTGGTATATAATAAGATTATGGATCAGGGGAGCGTGGGGAGGCACGGAGAGCAGGTGGGTAGAGCCCCATGTCATAAGTGGTAGGCAGGCTACACCCATGTCTAACTGAATTGCCATTGTTCGTACTGCTTTGTCTCCACTAAATAGTGCAATTCATTTCCATCTCCTCTTCACCCTCTCTACTCACCTTTCACCCAGAAACACACACAAAACTGGAGTTTCCAAGCTCTAACTCAAAACACACCCTTCCTGGCCCCAGGAAGAGACCGTTCTACTGGTTTCCCTGTTTGTATTTTCTCCCAAGGGCATCACACATCTCACTAGCAGTATTTTCAGTTGTTCTCTTAACTACCTGCATTGCCAACTTGTTGCTTCCCTTTCCCCAGAGCCTAGTTCGCTGCCTGACATAGAATGGGCACTCGTACATGAATGGAAGTGAGTAGTCTTAGGGAAAATCCCAAACATCAAATAACCCCAAAATAATCTATATGTGACTTTGGAATGTATTTTATATACACGTTCAGAGAACATCAAACAGAAAACTTCAAAGTCATGAAGCTAGCCTGTGCAGATCCCAGCTGGGTGGAGCTGCTTGCGAAAAGGGTAAGAGTCCTAACAGGAAAGGGGGAACCTCTCCCCAGCCAACTACCCTTCCCCAGCCTCAGTTGCTTATCTATAAATCAGAGAACAATTCAAATAGCTTAAAGGGTAGAGGGCTGGATAACTAATAAATGATTATAATGCCTTTGAAAATGGAAGTGCTATGTAAATGCTAGATTATAATAATACAAATAATCATCACCCATTATCTTCTTTAAAGATATAAATAGCATGCTCTTTGTAATCTAAAGTGGGTTCAAGAAACAGCAAAAAGTCTAACGGGGAGGTGCACCAAATGATCATACGAACCAACTCTGTGTTCTCAATGCAATTACTGAGCTGACCATCAGCCCTGAAAACAAATTACAGACACTAATGACAGGGAACAGTAATCAGAAGGTTTTTAGAAAATTACTTGGAAACAATATTGTCAACAAAGACCACTCTAATATGGCTGTAAACAGTTTAAACAACAGAATAATGCAGTGACCTTTGCCCAGTGTGGCAGTAAGCACATGCAATACACACAGACACTCAGGGTCCCAAATCACTGTTTTCAAAGTGATTCTGTGCTTTGTTTTTAACCTCAGTGTTTCTGGGTCATTCTAAATGTGGTGGAAATTCAAGTGCCCTTGAACATTCTGTTGCTTAGTAAGTTTTATCCTGGTTCACTCGTGTATTCTGGATAAGTCTCTCATTCCCCTCTCCTTTGCATTTTTTGTTATCTTTGGCATTCGTCTTTTGAAAAACATGTGCCTCACTTGGAACAAATCCACTAAAGCAAACAACCTTAAAACTTCCTCAACAGCCCTGACTGTGGTGATATGCAGGCAGCCCAGATACTGTGGAAGGCATCTCCCTAGACTTACAGGGCCTGTGGAGATTCTGGAGGGAGAGTTTCTTGTTAGCTATAATAGAAACTGACATTTCCATATCTCCATTTTAATTCCCCCTGAGACTGGTGCAGCTCAAGTCCTCGATAAGTATGCGGGGGTACTCAGTGTGGGAGGAGGGGATATGGAAAGGGAGACAACAGGACACATTGCAAGTTTTGACTTGAAACACGTTCTGTGGTGCTTCATTATTAGTAACAGAGCAGGATGAAGAAAATTTGATGGAAAAGTAGCTTCTATAAAATGCTACCTTTATCAGGAAAAAAAACAACAAAACAGATCTAATGCCTCATTTGGAGTGCTGGTGTGGCACTGTAGGATAGGCACTGGACTGTTAACCATAAGGTCAGTGGATCAAACCCACCAGCTGCTCCTCGGAAACTCTATACTATGAATCAGAACCAACTCATCACTTGCAGCAAGAACTTCTCATGTATGACCTCCTGCAATGGAGGACTGAGCCATGTCTCATAGGTGTGGTTTTATAAATAACGTAAGTACCAAATATATATACAAAAGGGCTGCAAAATCTTTGTGGAAATGGAATTGAAAGATTATGAAATTATTCATGAGTGTTTTTGTGTACATCCCTCCCCCCCAGAAAAAAAACCTACAAAACACAGAGGGAATAGAAGGACATACTATTGAATGATGACACACCGAGGAGATTGTAATCATGTAAAACTATCACTCCCATGTAAAAACTATCGCTCAATTCACAATAAAAACTTAAATAAAAAAAAAAAAAAAAAAGAC
>NW_006408558.1:4189365-4200777 GCF_000296735.1 Chrysochloris asiatica | reverse complement strand
AAAAAAAAAAAAAAAAAGACAGATTATGGAATTTTTCCACAAACGTTTTGAAGGCCCTTGGTATATATATTTTAAGTGACCGTACAAGGGGAATTTTTTTCTAAAATGTATTTCTCTAACCAGACCACGTCCCAAGGAAAGTGTCTTCCCTATTAAAGATCCCAATGTCATGATTAGAGCCAATTAGCCTAGCAAATGCTGGAATACAGTTATGTTTAGCACCCGACAGTACATTATTTTCATCATGTTTTGGTATATTTGGTGCTGATTTTTTCCACTTCTGGGTCTTAGACTGGTGAATTTCATTTTCTGAAACCCTATCTGCTTGTCAGTTCCCATACCATCCCAATGCCATATGCTACACTACTGCCTATAAACTCTAGCTTGTTCTATTGCGGCAAGAATGTGCATAACCAGGTCTTGGTAAAGGCTGTGAGTTAAGTTTGTGGATTCTTACTTTTTTACTTTTATTTGTTTCTTGACCACATTCCAGAGACCTGAGAAAATGGTATAAATCAAATTACAAAATTTAATAATTTTAATAATATCACTGAAATCAATAAAAGTAGACTTTTTAGCATAGAATTTGGGTATGCGATAGAAATTTATATGAGATGCTCAGATATATATAACTCCACTAATCTTGATTCTTTGGCTTTTAGCTTTATATTTTTAGGATAATCTAATATGTTAAAGGAATCCGGGTGTGGTGCTGTAGGATAAGCACTCATACACAAGGTCAGTTTGAACTGTAAGTTTGGAGTTTCAGACTTACCAGCTGCTCCTTGGAAACCCTTTGCAGGATTGCTATGAGTCAGAACCAACTCAGCGGCACTTAACAACAACAACATAAACAATATGTTAAAAATGTTTGGGTTTTTTTTTCAATGTTTTATTGTGAATTATGTGATAGCTTACATAGGAGAACATTACTTTTACATTCATCTTATCCTAGTGTATATAATTTCATTGCCATGGTTACAATCCCCTCCATGCATCATCAACCAACCAAAGGGTATACACTACAAGCCTGTTCCCTGGTCAGCAGCACACAGCCTCTTCTCCCTCTCTGTGTCTAAAGTCCCCAGCTGCTCCATCTCTCCACGTCATCATCTCTGCCTCCATCTCAGGCATCACTGCTTCTCTGGGTAGGGTCCAGCTCTCCGCTCTCCTCCCTTGATGGTCCCAGGGACCTCCACTCCTAGATTGCAAAGTTAATCCCTCCCTTCCTTGCTACAAAATGTCTACCTTTACATTTCCAACCCTCACAATCAGTCCTGATAACAATTATTCACTATCGTATCACAAGACACCTATCCACATTTCATTTCATCAGCCCCGCCTAGACAGATTGGATACTACTTAGTGGAGAGTCTACCTTCCTCCACACTCTCTAGATCTAGGTTCCCTCTTGAAAGCTTGTAAGCCAGTCATTTCTTGCCTTTGTAGCCCCCCAACTTTGGGTAGCCAATGTCCAAGTTGCCCATCCCTGTCTACTCTGTGTATGGAGGGGGTGGGAATGATCCTTGCTGTAAGGATTGTATTCATTTTTAATTGACTTAATTTGTAAGGTTACTGCTTATGAAATGAATGCATGAAAATCATTTTTTAAATGAGTTAATTAATACTGTTGTCCAGAATGCACAAAACCTACACTAATTCAATGGTTTCTACACGTGCCATTTAGTGACACGGATCACATTCTTTGAGTTGTATTACTATTCTCACCCTCCGTTTCTGAGTTGTTGTAGTGGTGGTGGTGTACTGTGGAGTCGGTTCCGACTCATAGCAACTCTGCACAGGGTTTCCGAGGCTTTAAATCTTTACGGGAGCAGAAAGCCTCATCTTTCTCCCATGGAACTGCTGGTAGTTTCAAACAGCTGACCTTGAGGTTAGCAGCCCGACTTGTAATCACTACACTACCAGGAAGTCGATACTTCCTCCTTAATATAAACTCGTTGCCCCCTTCAGTTTTCTATCTAATCTTTTGAGTTGCTGTTGTCAATTCGATCCCATATATCTGTTTTTAAAACAGCATAAAGCTCGTCAGATATTTTTTACTTGAAATGAAACTAGTAATAGAATGAATAAAATTTTCTTATAGAGAACTTAGTATACAATGGAAAAAATAGCCATAGTCCTGATACTATAACATTACGATCCTTCCAATGTTGATATATTTCCTTCCATGGTTTTCCCATACTTGCTTTTACAAACGTAGCTATCATGCCATTTTCTATAAAAGTTTGTGTCCTGTTTTCAAATGCCGTAGCTCAAACTATTTACCTTGTTGCTAACCATCTTTTTGGCTGTTCACTTATTGACCGTAGAATATTCCACTGAGTAGCTAGCTACATCATCATTTACTTCACAATTTTCTTATTATTGGACCTTTAGATTATTTTCATTGGCGCCCTGAAGGTCCAACAATTAACTGCTTGGCTACTAATCAAAAGGTTAATGGCTCCAATCCACTCAGCAACAGTACAGGAGAAAGACCTGGTGAGTCCTTTAAAGTTCCCATACTGTTAACATTGGAATGCCATTAAGTTGATTCCTACTCATAGGAAACCCTACGGGGCAGTCTATTCTATCATGTGGGTTTGTTCTAAGTCAACAATGGACTCAATGGCATATAACAACAACAGCACGTTACTTTCCAATTTTTACTATGATAATAACCCTGCGATGAACATCTTCCTGAATATAGCTTTTCTTGGCTTGATGGATTACTTTGGACTACTTCCTGAGGAGTCCCAGAAGAAGAATTACAAAGAAAAAAACCATGACAATTTAAAGTCACGTCTTAGGAAAGGGAAATTTGGGCTGGCTTAGGAGTCCCGGTATGGTGTTGTAGGATAAAGCATTAGACCGCAAGGTCAGTTTGAAATACAAGGTCTGCGGTTCAAATTCACCGCAACTCCTTTGAAACCATATACAGGGTGGCTATGAGTCAGAACCGACTCGACAGCTTTTAAGAAAAACAACAATTGGAAGCTCTTAGTCTTTAAATGTATTTCATGTTTAGTGCAAAGGAAACCAAGTGGCTATTAAAAACAAAAATCACTGTATTGAATCTAGAAACCAGAGAAGGGATAAAAGACTGTTTTGTTTTTTAAAAAATACCTGGCTTCCTCACCTCTTTGGAACGAGAGGGTTGCAACAAGGATAACTGAGTTATTTTGTATAATACATTAGATCACTTTGGTCTCCCCCAATAGTGAGAGAAACAAAAGTTTGGGATCCTTATAATAGAGAGAAGATAGTTATATGTGAAGCAGGGTCTCTGAGCAAGACAGAGGAATGTCTCAACGTGCCAAGGAAAAGGGAAGTCAGTGAGAAATCCCTGAGGATTGGTGATAGTCTACATACTTTGGGGCAGAAATATCTTAATTCAAATTCAAGTCATTGCCTATCCTATCACTAATACATACATATGTGTGTGTGTGTGTACATCATATACATCATCTGATCAGTCTAGGTGGTGCAAGCTGTTGGCATACTCTGTTAAACCAAAAAGGTAGAGGTTAAAGTGACCCTCAGAACAAAGACCCAATAATGTACGTGTGAAAAATCAGTCATCAAAAACCCTATGGAACCCAGTTCCACTCTGACACATATCAATGGCAATTGATGGACATTGTTGCATTGGACTGCTGGCCACAAGATTGGTGGTTCAAATCCACCAGCAACGCTTCAGAAACCCTATTCAGAGTCATTATGAGTCAGAACTGACTCAATGGCACTTATCAATAACAACAATAGATATTTATATTTATATACATGCATATATTTGTTGTTGTTGTTAGGCGTTGTCAAGTTAGTTCCAATTCATAGTGACCATTTGGACAACAGAACAAAACATTGACCAGTTCCGTGCCATCCCGACAATCATTGCTGTGTGTGAGCCCATCTTTGCAGCTGCTAGGTCAAGCCATCTCATTGAAAGTCTTCCTTTTTGTCCCTGACCCTCCTCTACTTTACTACACATAATGTCCTTCTTCAGGGACTGGTCCCTCCATACAACTTGTCCAAAGTACTTGACACAAAGTTGTGCCATTCTCACTCCTAAAGAATATTCTGGCTGTATTTCTTCCAACATCAACTTATTTGTTCTTCTAGAAGTCCACAGTACATTTCGTACTCTTCACAAACACCAAAATTCAGAACCATCAGTTTTTCTTCAGTCTTCCTTAGTCATTGTCAAGTTTTCACATGCATATGAGGTAACTGAACACACCATGGATTGTGTCAGGCACACCTTAGTCTTCAAAGTGACACCTTTGCTTTTAGCACTTTAAAGAGATCTTTTGCAGTAGAATTGCCCAATGCAATACATTATTTGATTTCCTGGCCACTGCTGTCATGGGCACTGATTGTGGATCCAAGTAAAATGAAATCCTTGACAACTTCAATCTTTTCTCTGTTTAACAGGCTGTTGCTTATTGGCCCACTTTTGCACTTCTGAGGATTTTTATTTGCTTTATGTAGAGGTGCAATCCATACCAAAAGTGTAGTCTTTGATCTTCATTGAAATATTCATCGCTTTCAACAAGTAAGGTTCTGTTATCTGTAGGCTGTTTATGAGTATTTCCCCAACCCTTTTGCCATATTCTTCTTTTTGTAGTCTAGTTTCTTAAATTATTTGCTTAGCCTACAGATTAAATAGATATGGTAAAAGGATACAACCCTGAGGCACACATTCTTGATTTTAAACCACACACTATCCCCTCATTCTGTTCAACATTCCCCTCAACAACTGCCCCTTGTCTGTATACAGCTTTCACATGAAGACAATTAAGTGTTTTAGAATTCTCATTCTTCCCAATGTTATCCAGAATTTATTATGATCCAAACAAACAAATGCCTTTGCAAAGTCAATAAAACAAAAGTGAACATCCTTTTGGTATATACTGGGTCATAGACTGACTTGTGTACCCCCAAATATGTGCTAACTTGGTTGGGTCATGATTCTCAGTGGCTTGACAGTTATGTAATGCTGTAATGTGGCAGTTATGTGATAATTCCCCATGATGTGATCAGATGTGATAAACCAGTAAGAGGATTAAATGTGGGCTGTACTCTCCCTTAATCCTACTACAGTCCTGATCCAATGTAAGGGACCTTTTCAGGGGCTGCAACACCTTTCATTTTACTAAGAGATAAAAGGAGAGAGAAATATGAAGAGCAGAGGCCTACTGTAACCAAGAAAGACGATCCAGGAGTGGAGGGTGTCCTTTGGACCTGGGGTCACTTCACTGTGGAGCTCCTAAATCTGCAGGAAGATTGATGCCAGCACACATAGAAATCTCCAAGGAATGTTGAACCTACGGCTGCTGAAAGGAGACAAGAACACTTTCCCAGAGCTAACAGAAAGAGAAAACCTTCCCCCAGAGACAGCACTCTGAATTTGGACTAGCTCCTAGTCTCCTAACCTCTGAGAGAATACATTTCTGTTTGTTAAAGCCATCCACTTGTGGTATTTCTGTTGTAACAACACAAGAGAACTCAGATATTCTGTCTTCAGCCTTGATCCATCTGACATCAGCAGTGATATTCTTCATTCCATGTCTTCTTCTGAATTCAGCTCAAATCTCTGGCAATTCTTTATACTGCTGCAATTGTTTCAAACTTATCTCCAAAAAAATGTTACTTGTGTGTAATATTAATAATTTCTGCATTAATTTTTGAGGAATGGACACAAACATGGATTTTTTTTCCAGTCAGTTGGCCAGGTAGCTGTCGTCCAAATTTCTTGGCATAGTTGCCTTCCAAATTTTTTGGCACATCCAGCACTGTATCCATTTGTTGAAACACTTCAATTTGTAGTTTGTCTATTCCTGGAGCCTTGTTGTTCACCAGTGCCTTCAGTGAAACTTGGACTTCTTCCTTCATTACCAGCAGTTCTTGACTGTATGCAGTTTCCTTAAGTGGTTGCATGTCTACCTAGCCTTTTTGATACAATGACTTTGTTTATTCCTTCCGGCTTCTTTTGATGTTTCCTACATCATTCAATATTTTGCCCATTGTTATTATTGTTAGGTGCCATCTAGTTGGTGCCAACTCATAGCAACCTTATGCACAGCAGAATGAAACACTGCCCAATCCTGGACCAACCTCACTATTGTTGCCATCCTTGAGCCCATTGATGCTGCCACTTTGCCAATCCATCTTGCTGGGGGTCTTCTTCTTTTTCTGTGACCCTTCACCTTACCAAACATGATATCATTCCCCAGCAACTGGTGTATGAGAGACAAAGTTTGGCCATCCTGGCCTCCAAGGAGCACTCTGGCTGCACTTCTTCCAACACAGATCTATTTGTTCTTTTGGCAGCCCATGGCACTTTCAATACTCTCCTAGAATACTTTAATTGCAACTTGAGGATTGAATTTGTTCTTCATTTCTTTCAGCTTGAAAAATGCTGAGCATGGTCTTCCCTTGTGGTTTTCTAACTCCAGGTCTTTGCACACTTCATTATAATAATTTACTCTGTCTTCTCCAGATCCCTTTGAACTCTTCTGTTCAACTCCTTTACTTCATCATTTCTTTCAATTTCCTTAGATTTTCTTCAAGGTTCAAAGTCTCTTCTGGCATCCTTTTTGGCCTTTTCTTTCTTTCCTGTCTTTTAAAAAATCTTTTGTTTTTATTATGATCTCCTTGATATCATCCCACAGCTCATCAGATCTTTGGTCATTAGTGATCAATGAATCATATTTAATCTTCAGATGGTCTCTAAATTCAGGTGAGGTATACTCAAGGTTGTATTTTGGCTTTCATGAACTTGTTTTTATATTCTTCAGCTTGAAGTAGAACTTGCGTATGAGCAATTGATGGTCTGTTCTGTAGGTGGTCCCTGGCCTTGTTCTGACTGATGATATTGAGCTTCTCCATCATCTCTCTCTGCAGATTTAGCAGATTTCATTTCTGTATAATCCAACCAGTGATATCCATGTGCCTGAGTACAGACAATGCTTATGTTGGAAAAAGGTATTTGCAATGAATAAGTCGTTAATCTTGTAAAATCTACCATGCCTTCTCTGGCAGCATTTCTATCACCAACACCATATTTTCCAGTTGCTGATCCTTCTTAGTTGCTAGCTTTTGATTCCAATCACCAGTAATTGTCAGTGCATCTTGAATGCATGTTTGATCAATGTCAGACTGTAGAAGCTGGTGAAAATCTTAAATTTCCTCATCTTTGTTTGACATTAGTGTTTGGTAGGTAAATTTGTAAAATAGTTGTATTAACTGGTCTTCTTTGTATTCATATGTATTTTGTTGTATTACTGAAAGTGTTGTACTTGAGGATAGGTCTTGAAATGTTCTTTTAAACAATTAATGCAATGTCATTGCTCTTCAATTTGTCATTCCTGGAATAGTAGACCATATGATTATTTGGCTTAAGATGGCCAATACCCATCCATTTCAGCTGAATAATGCCTACAATATAAATCTTTACGCATTCCATTTTACTTTCTACTTTGAGCTCTGATAGTGTAGTTGTTACGAATTGGGCTGCAAACTTTAAGGTCAGCAGTTCGAAACTACCAGCTCTTCCAGGGGAGAAAGATGAGGCATTCTGCTCCCATAAAGATTTACAGCCTCAGAAACCCTGTACAGGGTCACTATGAGTCGGAACCGACTCCACGGCACATAACCACCACCACCACCAATTTCCCTAGATTTTTACTTTGCTTATTCCATGTTCTGATTATTAATGGATGTTTACAATTGTTCCTTCTCACTTTGAGTTGTGCCACCTCAGTAAATGAAGGTCTCAAAAGCTTTGTCAAATTCATATCTTTAAGACTTACTCTACTTTGACAAGATAGTTTTCCTCAGTAGCATTATTTTGAATGTCTCCTAACCTGGGGAGCTCATCTTCCAGTACGATATCAGACAATGCTCCACTGCTTTATAGAATGTTTGCAGTGGCCAAATTGTTCAGAAGTACATCACCAGGCCCTTCCTTCCTCCTCTGTTCTAGTCTGGAAATTCCACTGAAACCTACCCATCATGGGTGAGCCTGCTGGTATTTGAAACACCAGTAGCATAAGATCCAGTAGCACAACACTTATTCTGTATTGCATATAGTATATTCCCTTCTATTCTTAAGTGAACTAGTTAGTGGAACTTGAGGAAAAAGGGCTCAAGAAAATAGTGAGTGCTTGTGGAAAATTATGAGTAGAAAAGAGCGTTGTCTCAAGGAGCAAGATTGAAAGCGTTTACTAGAAACAGGAAGTCCTGAGAATTTATTTGAGTCTGGGGGAGAATGCTAACACTACCACATTCTGTATGATGAGGATCCAGTTTGCACAGATATCAAATGAAACAAGAAATCAAAAGTTAGGTGCAAGTGTGCCCCTCGGGCAGAAGACTCATAATTTAGAATTAATGCTACTAGGCTACAGTCTCGATATTCTGAACCCACAAATTAGATGATCCGACTAGAAGCTCATCTCTAGCTGCTCTTCCATGAACCCTATAATTGTTATTTCAAAAGCAAAGCCAATATGGTAATATTTTGGTCCAGGACTGTTGTACATCATTTTTCTTCATTTATATTTTTGTTTTTATACAATGGTATGCAGACCTTGTTGGAAAACTCTTGTTCCTGTCATTTTAATGTTTGGGCTGAGTGAGCATTCATGAGTATTGAAAAGTTTCTCCAGCATACTAGTGATCATAAGCAAATGGATACCGTGAAAAACCCAGAGAAATGGGCTCTACCCTCAAAGAATTGACAGGTCAGTTAAGGAGTTAGAACATGTATATGTGAAATGATTGTTGTAAGTTCTCAACCATTTTATTTATCTTTAAAAGACAATAATATGCGTACTTCAGAAGGGGGCATCAGGAATAGTCCCCTTACATGGATTAAGGTCATAGACAACAATTGAGAGCAACTTGTAAGACAGCTGGCAAGGACTCCTGAGATGAGAGATTCTGGGGTAGAAAAAATGTGTTTTATGTCTCAGCTCCTGTACTTAGTCCATAGATGGTACAAATGGTTAATGTACTTGACTGCTAACCAAAAGGTTGACAGTTGAGTCTACCCAGAGGCACCTCAGAAGACAAATCTGGAGATCTATTTCCCAAAATTCAGCAATTAAAAACCCTGGGGAGCACAGTTCTCTTGTGACACACATGGGCTCACAGTGAGTCAGAGTCGATTGATGGCAATTGGCTTAGAATACTTCTCAAGTACATGCACGGCTATGTAATGGTAACAAGAGCTTTGCAATGTTTGAAATAAGATATGGTGAAAGTGTACATGAATCATTGTTGAAATACAGCTGATATGTGGGGAAATCTATCATTGGCAACAGTTCACCTGTGTTCAGGTTCAATCTTGACAGGGGAAAAGAGAGAGAGAATGCTTAGGATAGTGTTCATTTAGAAAGGACTTCTGCCTTAAGGCTAGTTAGTGATTGCTTTTATTCTCTGCCTTTGCTGGTTGCCATATGAATCTACTAGGATGATTTTGGCAAGTAGCAGAAGATACAAATAAAACTCTAAATAGGAATGGGTTTATTATTTCACCTAAAAGTCCAGATAATATTATTTATGATATCAATAAGGAATCACATGAAGAGCTTTTTCCCAGATGGAGTCCCTGGGTGGGGCAAACATTTAACACGCTTTTCTGCTAAGTGAATGACTGAGGGTTCAAATCTACCCTAAGGTTCCTCAGAAGAAATCCGAAAAATCAACCACTGAAAACCCTATGGAGCACATGCTACCCTGACACATGTGGTGTTGCCATAAATAATTTGGTGGCAGCTAGGTTTTTAGGTTTTGTGTTTTTAATGCCCCAGGAACTATGGTGGTGTAGTGGTTATGAATCGGGCTGCTAACCTCAAGGTCGGCAGTTCGAAACTACCAGCTGTTCTGCGGGAGAAAGATGAGGCTTTCTGTTCCCATAAAGATTTGCAGTCTCAGAAACCCTGTGCAGGGTCACTATGAGTCAGAACCGACTCCATGGTACTTAACAACAACAACAACAAGATATCATTCCATACTTTCAACACATATGAACTCATTTCATCCTTTTTCATACCTCATGTTGCATCCCCAAAAGGAAACCGAGGCACAGAGAGTATAATAATTTGTTAAAAATGATACAAAAATTAAGTGTGAGTCCAGAATTTAAACGTAAGCCATTCAGTTCCAGACCTTGTTCTTTTAACTAATACAACAAGGCTATTCTCAGAAGGAGTAATGTAGTGGATCACAAGCTGGGATGTTAACTGCAATGTCAGCAGTTCGAATCCAGCAGCTGCACCATGGAGTAAGATGAGGCTTTTAGTTCCGGAAAAGATTTACAGCCTCAGAAACTCTATACAGGGTCACAGTGAGTCAGAACCTCATCCATGGCACACAACATGAACACCATTCTCAGACAGCTAATTCAGGGGAGTCCTAGTGTGGCACTATGGGTTAATGCCCCAGACTGCAAAACCCGTTGAATTGCAAGGATGGCAGTTTAAGCTCACCAGCTGCTCTTTGGAAACACTATACAGGGTCGCTCTGGGTTGGAACCGACTTGACAGTACTTAACAACAAGAAGAATACTGTTAAATGATGACAGACATCATTTGGACTATCCAAAATGATTTACAGTCAGTATGCATTCTGATTGGCTGGCGCCATTAGCATACAGGTTGTTAACCTAGGTAGTTCAGCTTTCTACTTTACCAGTTTCATCACATCGGTTGTGTCTTCCTTCATGGTTGTTAAGGGCTCAACAGTTCCAAGAATCACAAGCTGGTATGATGATGTCCAGCAAAGAAGAGTTAGGTATCTTCTTTCTTTCTCTCAACTTGTTTTGTGACTTAACTTAGTATAAACGTTTAGCAGGCATACACAAATCTTAACTGTCCAGGTTAGTGAATTTTTCCATTTACATCTGAGTAGTTTCCACAGTCCTGGTATGGTACTGTGAGTTTGCAAAATTGGTTTGAACCGCAAGGTCAGAGGTTCAAGCTCACCAACTGCTTCTCAGAAACTCTAAACAGGGTCACTATGGGTTGGAACTGACTCAACGGCATTTAATAACAACAACAATCACCACAGAAGGAACACAGTAACTCCACAGGATAAGCACTGGACTGTAAACTCCAAGATCAATGGTTTGAGTCCTTCAGTCGATTCTCTGAAGAAAAATGAGGCTTTCTGTTCCAGCAAAGACTTACAGCCTCAGAAACCCAGAGAGGGAGAGGGGCTGTGTGCTGACGGCTGTGGGGCAGGCTTGCAGGCTACACCCTTTGGTTGGTTGATGATGCATGGAAGGGATTGTAATCATGGCAATGAAACAATATACAATAGGATGAATGTAAAGCTAATGTTCTCCCATGTAAACTATCACAAAATCCACAATAAAACATTAAAAAAAAAAAAAGAAATTTCACC
>NW_006408558.1:4143967-4188587 GCF_000296735.1 Chrysochloris asiatica | reverse complement strand
TTTTTTTTTTTTTTTTCTTTTTTGTGGTAGATCAGATCAACTTGATCCATTGGAGGTGGTTCTTATGCTTTGTTAGACTTTGGTGTCTTCATGGACTGTTCTTAGTCCCAGGGATTTGTTTCAGTGCATTGCCATCTTGTTGGGTCCTATTCTTCAGTCTCTGTCTCCTCATCACTATAAGACAATGTCAATCTCAGCACAGCTCTGGAGCTCCCAGAAGCTGTTTTCAGCTTGTTTTCCAGAAGTCTCACTCTGTGCATTCACTGCTTAAGAATTGCCAAATGTCTGAGGGAAATTACACACAGCGTTCTGAGCCAACTTTCCTGTGGTTTTTATCTTCCTCTCAAGTCCAGGTCTCTTTGGCAATTCTAAACTCCAACTTTTTCCTCCCAAGTCCAAAGAGCTTACCCTAATCCTCAGCTGTCATTTTATTATTATTATTATTATTATTATTAATATTTAGTCTCTACACCCCATATCATAAACTCGTTGCCAAACTGCTTGGTTCTGATTCATGACAATACCATGTTTGCCAGCGGAACTGTACTTCATAGAATTTTCAACATCTGACTTTTCAGAGGTAAATTGCCAGACTTTTCTCAGGAGACACCTCTGGGTGAACTTGAATCTCCAATCTTCTAGCTAGTAACTAAGCGTGTTCAGCATTGTACCACATACCCACTGCCATCAAGTTGATTTCAGCTCACAGCGACACTATAAGACAGGGTAGAACTGCTCCACAGAGCGTCTGAGACTCAATCTTTATGACAACAGACAGCCTCATCCTTCTCCTGTGGAGAGTCTGGTGGGTTTGAACCGCCATCTTTGTTGATGAACACCATACTGTGGGTTAGGCCTTGGGTTAGCAGACCACGGCCTAACCACAGTGCTACCAGGGCTCCTTTGCATCACCCGGGTACTCCTCCCTAACTAAAAGATGAGACAGATTGGCCTTGTCTCAATATGTCTCCCATCACTCTCATCTCTCAACCAAAACTGTCTGTCTTGACTGAACCGACTATAAATGCAACTTTTAAATTCTATAGTTGGTTTAAATATTTTCTTCAGCTTTTGTCAGGAAGGAGACTTTATCCAGAATGTCCCAGAAGATTCCTCTTAGTTACAATTGTGGGGATTGACTGAAAAATCAAGAATAAGAGGAATTAGATAGATCATTGTGTGTACTTTAGACCAACTTGAGTACAAAACTGAGAGTCTGCCCCCTTCTCCACCAAAAACAATAGTGCCAGGGACAATGGGGATTCCAGAGTACCTATTTATATGATGATATATGTTTCATATATAATAATCTCTGTCATTGATAGTGGACTACGTGCTAGACATTGCATGAGGTATTAATATATTATTTTAAGATATACAATCTTTCTATGAAAGAAGACATTATTGTTCCCATTTTATATTTAAAAAATTAATAAGTAAGTGAATCTCAAATGGTTTTCATAACTCTCTCAAGTTCCCACAACTATGAAATTTCAAATTTCACCTCAGTTCTCACTGAATCCACAACTTATGCTTTTCTATTATATTAGTTTTCAACTTTTTTGGATCATTGGTGTCTTTGAAAACTTGATAGCAATTCTGAATAAATGAAACTTATAAGGAAAATACACACATTCACATGGACAGAAATTATTACATGCAATTTCAGAGGGCTTTACAGACACCCTGGGCCTCATCTCATTAATCTTATTCTACATGTAACATGTTGCAAAGAATGTGGACTACATATTGATCTTTATGCATTCCCTGTCATTTTTGACGATTTCCAATCACTGAACAGTATCATTAATGTCACAAGCAAGTAAAATTTTGCCGAAGACAATTCAAAAACAGTTGCAACAGTACATTGATAGGGAGATGCCAGAAATTCAAGCTGGAATCAGAAGAGGACATAAAATGAGGGCTATCTTTGCTGACGTCAGATAGATCTTGGCTAAGAGCAGAGAATACCAGAAAGATATTTACTTGTGCTTTATGGATTGTACAAGGACATTCGAATGTGTGGGTCATAACAAACTATGCATAACATTGTAAAGAATAGATTTTCAAAAACACTTAATTGTGCTCATGAAGAACCTGTATAAAGACCAAGAGGCAGTCATTCAAACAGAACAAGAGGACACCGAATGGTATAAAATCAGGAAAGGTGTGCACCCGGGTTGTATCCTTTCACTCTACTTACTCAATCTGTATGTTGAGCAAATAATCCAAAAAGCTGGATCGTATGAAGAAAACATAACTTCAGAACTGAAGGAGGAAGACTCATTAACAATCTGTGATATGCAAATGACACAACCTTGTTTGCTGAAAGTGAAGAGGATGTGAAGTACTTATTATTGATGAAGATCAAAGACCTTCAATATGGGTTGCACCTCAGTGTAATGAAATCCTCACAAATGGGCCATTAAATAACATCATTATAAACAGAGAAAAAAATTGAAGTTGTCAAAGACTTCATTTTGCTTGGATCCACAATTAATACTTATGGAAGCAGCAGTCATGAAATCAAATAATGTATTGCATTAGGCAAACCTGCTGTATAATACCTCTTAAAAGATGTCAACTTGAAAACTAAGGTGCGCTGGTAGCGTAGTGGTTATGAATCGGGCTGTGAACCGCAAGGTCAGCAGTTCGAAACTACCAGCCGCAACGTGGGAGAAAGACGAGGGTTTCTGTTCCCATAAAGATTTACAGCCTCGGAAACCCTGTACAGGGTCACTATGGGTCGGAACCGACTCGATGGCACTTAACAACAACAACCCACACCATGGTATTTTCAATCACCTTATATGCATATGAGAGTTGGAAAATGAATAAGGAAAACCACAGAAGAATTGATGCATTTGGATTATGACTTCGGAGGAGAATGTTGAAAGTATGGACTGTTAGAAGAACAAACAAATCTATCTTGGAAGAAATACAACCAGAATATTTCTCAGAAGCAAGGATGACCTCATCTTTTATCTTTTGAACATGTTGTCAGGAGGGAACAGAACAGCCCCTGGAAAAGGAAATCATACTTGGTAAAGATGAAGACTTCCAAGGAGATGAATTCACACAATAGCAGCAAATAACAATTGTAAACAAGGTGCAAAATTGGCCAGTGTTTACTTCCATTGTTCATAGGGTGACCATGAGTCAGATCCAATTCGATGGCATCTAGCAACATGGTAATTCTGTATTTACCTTTTTGAGGAACTACCAAATTGTTCTCCACAGTGGCTGCCCCATCACCATCTTCTATTCTCCCTGCCTCCCACACCCCGCACCAGTAAGGCCGGAGGGTTCCTGTTCCTTCAGACCCTCCTTACCAATCCTTGTTAGTTTTTGTTCATTCGTTTCCTGGTAATAGCCATCCTGAAAGGTGTCAGTTGGCATTAATCATAGGTCTTGAAATAAATTCCCTTGACTATTGAATAAAAAGAATACATGTTCTTTTTTATTCCTTGCATTCAGTAGAAGCCTTTTTAATCAGCTCTGTGAGGCTCACTGAGACACGCTGCCATGTTTTTTCCTTACTAGGAATATCAAGTGTTTGAATTGTATGCAGTTCATCATCATCTTAAGCGTCTGTAGATAGACCCACCTTCAGAGTTACGATCTTCCTTTCTCCTATTAGCTCTGCCTTGGTTCCATTATTTCACAAACTCCTCAGCACCCATTCTCTGCCTATCTTTATATCTTCTATCAAAAATATTTCTAAAAATCAAGGTAAGTGCAATTCCACAGTAAGGCATTTGCTTTAAGATGTAGTATTAGTGTGAAACCAAAATAGCATTAAATATTGTGTCAAAATTAAAATGTATCAGAAAACTTCAAAACTTTGAAATAATAGTTTTATTGCAAATACCAATGACTCCAAAAGATATTTTTTAAAATTTTTTATTTGTTAGCTTATATTATTTTTGTTGTTGTTGTTAAGTTCCGTTAAGTCAGGTTCCAACCCATAGCAACCCTGTATAGGGTTTCTAAGGAGCAGCTGGTGAATCTGAACCACAGGCCTCCTGGTTTAAGCAGACTTTGCAGTCCAGCGCATTAACCAGCAGTGCCACACCAGGACTGACTCCAGCTTGTAATATAGGAACTTGTTTAAACTATTTATAACTGTTTTTTAATATACTCTTGTTAATATTATACTTGGTCATTATAGGATGTTTGAAAACTTATAGAAATGCAAAAAGAAGAAAACAAAATTAGCTTCAATCTCACCACCCTGAGATAGATGACCTTTGTTAACTTTTTAATGAATATTCATCTGATCTTTCTCTCTGTCTCTTTGTCTTTGTGTATGTGTGTGTTTGAAATTAAAATGGCTTTAACCTAGTGGCATCTCCATACATTTCCAAAATAACCTGTTTTAATATTTATTGACTTTTTCTTTAAGATGAAAATAAAAATTAAACTCTAGTATTAGATTATCTGAATATTAGTCAATTAAAGCAATATAAAAGTGACAAATCCTTGATACTGTGTTGACAATGTTTTCCTCCATTGAAATCATATGACCACTGAACAGAAAATGAAATACATTTTATGAGAGTCAGGTCACAATGAAAACAAAGAAGGAATTCAAGAATAATACGTCAATTCTCACACTGTCATGCTTACAACCTCACAGCAAACTTTGGGGTTTAAATTGTGACATTTATAGACTGTGAATTCAGAGCTCAAACTCCTCCTCCTGTTTTACTTCAGTCATGGTTTAAGAATCTTGGTGGTCTTATAAAATAACCTGAAGAGAGAGCAAAAATAGAAACATTAGGGGATGATAGTCTTGGAAAAGAAAAACGTGGTTTCCTCTATTCTACCAGAAAATATAGCTGTACGGCCAAGATTAGTCTTTTCGCATGCAAGAATATCTATTGGGGTACAAAAAGAAACCATTAAAACTTTTTATATTTATTTTTATTTCTTCACTTTTAAAAAGTATATTTTCTGTAGGTACTTTGAAAAATATATAATACGAGGCAGCTTCAAAATGTCCATGGGAAAATGGAATTAAAAGATAATGGAATTCTTTCATGAATTTTTAGAAGCCTCCTCATATATTAAGAACATAAAAGGTATACATATTTTTATAAACAAGTAAGTATATGGTGTGGCACTGTAGGATAAGCGCTGGACTGGTAATCATAAGGTTAGGTTAGGGGCTCAAATCCACCAATTGCTCCTCGGAAACCCTATACAGGTTCGCTATGAGTCAGAAGCCAACTTGGCAGCACTTAACAACAACTACAACAGCGATGTATTTTTGAAGAGTACTAAATTGTGTATATTTGGGCATGTGTACACTAAAACTTTTAAAGGAAGTTGGTATTTGCTATCAAGTTGGCTCCGACTCCTGGTGATCCCATGTACAACTGAAGGAAGCGTTGCCCAGTCTTCAGCATCTTCAAGACCATTGGTGTGCTCAACTGCATTGCTACAGCCACTCTGTATTCTGATTGAATTTCAATTTACTGGGCTCATCGTCCAGCACTATCTTGGCCAATATTCTATAGTGATCCATAAGGTTTCTATTGGCTAATTTTGGAAGTAGATCACCAGACCTTTCACCCTAATCTATCTTAGCCCTCTATGGGTAACCTTGCTGGTATTTTAAATACAAGTAGCACAGCTTCCAGCACCATAGAAACTCACAAACCACCATAGGACCACAAACTGGCAGACAGTATGCAATAAAACATTTGGACATGACTGCATAATCTTTCCTCAAAATTACTTTTTTACTGGAGTCTTGCAAGGGATTGAATTATATATCGAAGAATCAGATCGTCACTGAAAAATGTAGTTTTAAAAATTGTTTTTGATATACGTCTTTAGTGAAGTCTCAGTTTCCATATTGCTAGATGGAGTCTCTTAAAGAAGAGGACTCCCTCAGCTCTGTCTCTGTGCTAATTGAGGATAGATTTCGTCACTTGTTCAGTATTTATTGGGTGAGTGGCTCTGTGTAGCATACTGTTTGAGCACTGGTAAGGAAACAGATGATTAATATGTGGTCCAGATGATAATATATAATTCAAGGAAAAGTGAGACTCTGTAATGGAAATATAGATGAAGCACTATAGGAGTGTAGAGGGCTAATAGCTATTAGTCCAGACTAGTCATGTCAGGGAAAAAGTTTCCAAGTAGAGGAGACATCTTGGAGAATGGGAAGGATGTCCATAAGGAAAGCAATGCTGGGTATTGCTGGCTGAGGGGTCACAGAGAGCCCGGAACTGTGGAAAGTATTTAATTTGTTACCCACTGCTGTCAAGTTGATTCTAACTCATAACGACGCTATTGGACAGAATAGAAGTACTCCATAGGCTTCTGAGGCTGTAAATCTTTTACAGAAGTAGACTGTCAAATCTTTGGTCCACAGAGCAGTGGATGAGTTTGAGCTGCTAACCTTGTGGTTAGTAGTCCAATGCTTTACCTACAGCACTACCAGGGCTCCTTTGGTCTGTTGTTGTTGTTATATGCCGTGGAGTCAGTTCCGACTCATAGCGACCCTGTACAGGGTTTCTGAGGCTGTAAATCTTTACGGGAGCAGAAAGCCTCATCTTTCTCCCTTGTAATAGCTGGTAGTTTCGAACTGCTGACCTTAAGGTTCATAGCCTGATCCATAACCACTACGCTACCAGAGCTCGTTGTTGTTGTTGTTAGGTGCCATCAAGTCGGTACCGACTCATAGCGACCCTATGCACAACAGAACATAACACTGCCCAGTCCTGGGCCAACCTCACAATTGTTGACACGTTTGAGCCCATTGATGTTGCCACCTTGCCAATCCGTCTCGCTGGGGGTCACAACAAAAAGCCCAAAGAAGCTAGATCTCAGAGACCACTGAGTAGTGATAGAAAGCTCTACTTGGGATAGAAAGTCGACCCTAAAGGTTCCTGGATATTATGTTAAGGATCTAAGACACAGTCCTGTAAGACAAGTTACTTCCATTACTGTTTTTTATATATGAAGAAACTGAGGCTCAAAGAGGCCCAAAGGCACAGTTCAGGTACAGATCATGTTGTTGTTGTTGTTAAGTGCCAGTGAGTTGATTCCAACCCATAGAGACCCTGTACAGGGTTCCTGAGGAACAGCTGATGGGTTTGAACTGTTGACCTTAGGGTTTACAGTCCACAGTTGATGCTATCACACCACACCAGGAGTCTGGTCTCTAATCCAACATTCTTTTCACTTCTAATTTACAACATTTAGGAGTCCTAGTGTGGCATTGTAGAATAAAGCCATGGTCTGCAAGGTTGGTCTCAACCACAAGGACGACAGTTCAAACCCACCAGCCACTCCTTGGAAACCCTATGCAGTGTCGTTGTGAGTTGGAACCCATTCAACAGCACTTAACAACAACAGAAATACAAAACAATAGTGTAACATAGACTTCCAGGGCAAGATGGTGGAGTAGGCAGATGCATTGAGGAGCCCCTCTGCAACATGGACACAGAAGATCAAATGAAATAGACATGGGTGGTGATTCTAGAACCCTGAGCTCCAGAGGAAAGGATAGAGTATCCACTGGGAAAGGAACCTAAGTGGGGGCACAAGAGAGGAGACAGATGGGTGGACTATCAACTTGCCTGATGTACCATTGTCATCTTGAGTTTTTGCAAGTTATGTAGATCAACTCAGTATCCTGGAAGCTTAGGACGTGTGCTGGAGGTGGCAGCAAGGGGGGTATGGCTCTGTCTTGTTCACCACACCTTTCTGGCCATGGCCAGTCCCCTCTTTTACCCACTGGGCAGTCAGTGGTATCCCCTCATGCACAGCCTCCTCTCTTCCTGGTATCGGGTAGCAGGCATACCAGCCCTGAGTCTGGAGGCATGTGCATTTTGCCTCATCAGATATTTTATTGCTGTTGTTTGTTTTTGAGAGGGAGCATACGGCGCAGTCACATTCGTACCTCCTGAGACTTTACCCAGTCCTATACCCCTTGAGCAATGATAATAGCAGTCAACAGCAGACAAACCTGCCCTAAACTATGTTACACAAACAGAGAAGAAAAGACTGTATGTACACTTCTAGTCTCTATCACACCCACCAGGAAACATAGCTGATGACTGCCTAAGAACACTCCAGCATACAATCATCAATTTAATATAAATACAACAGCACCGCAATATCTTGGTGACAACAGACAATTTCAGTTTACTTGAAGAAACAAGACAGAGTGACTCAAACATATGACCAAAAGGCAGAGTCAGAAAATACAATACCAGAATTGCTATCAGAACTACTTAGTAAAGAATTCAAAAGAGTGATATTTAGGGACCTTCGACAGATTGAGAGAATGATCAAGAAAGTTGAAAGTTACAGACGAAATTAAAGACAACCAAGACAAAATGAGAAGAATTCAATAAAGCACTACAAGAACAAATTGACAAAATAAATGAAAAATTGAAAGCCATAGAAAAACAGCAAGTAGCAAGTCATAAGATTAACACTAAGATTTCATAAATAGATAATACATCGAAAGGGCTGAGAGAGAAGCAGAACTGAATCAATGGAAGTCCGAATTGGTGAGCTTGAAGACTAATCTCTCAATATTCAACTACTATAGGAGAAGTCAGAAAAAAGGACAACAATTTAAAAGACTAAAAATTACATAGGTTGCTATCAAGGCATCAAAGCAATAATGTATATGTGATTGGAATTCCAGAACAGGAAGAGACAAAGAAAAAAACAAAACAAAACCCACAGAGAAAACTGTCAAAAAGTAGTGAGAGGGAAACTTTCCCAACATCATGAAAGATGAAAAGCTAAGTAATCAGGAAAAGCTAATCAACTCCAAGCATGATAGACTACAAAACAAAATCATCGAGACATATCATTAAGCTCTCCAAAACCAAAGATGAGAAAAGACCCCTTAGAATAGCTTGGGGAAAACTATAAGTTACCTACAAAGGAGAACTAATAAGACTAAACTCTGATTTCTCAGCAGAAGCCAAGCAATTAATAAGACAATGTTGTTGTTGTTGTTGTTAAGTGTCATCGAGTCGGTTCCAACCCAGAGCAACCCTGTATAGGGTTTCCAAGGAGCAGCTGGTGAGCTTCAACTGCCGGCCTTGCAGTTCCAGCTGATCTTGCAGTCCAGCGTGTTAACCCACAGCACTACATTGTTGTTGTTGTTGTTGTTAAGTGCCGTCGAGTCGGGTCCGACCCATAGCGACCCTATACAGGGTTTCCGAGGGTGTAAATCCTTACGGGAGTAGAAAGCCTCATCTTTCTCCCGCGGAGCGGCTGGTAGTTTCGAACCACTGACCTTAAGGTTCGCAGCCCGATTCATAACCACTACGCTACCAGAGCTCCTTACAGCACTACATTAGGAAGACTGAAACTCTGGAGGCGGAAATAAAGTTGCCAACCAAGAATCATATCTCCAGCAAAATTGTCCCTCAAATATAATGGCAAAATTAGAACACTTCCAGATAAACAGAAATTAAAATAATTTATTAAAAAAAAAAAAGATTTACAGGAAAAAATAATAAAATGCTAAAGAGAGTTCTTTGGATAGAGACCCAACAAAAACAACCCGAGATTGGTGTGTTTGATAATATTAAAAGTAAAACAAATCTACAAGACTGAAAGTAGGGAACCAGAGATATTAGTTGGCAACAACAACAGCAACAAAAAAACACAAAGTGAAAAGACAGAACAGTGTAGTTATGGAACTTCCAAATGAAGAGGAAATTAAGTAGATTTCAAGAAAATAAATACAAATAAACCTAACTGTAACCCTAAAACTAGACCAAGCTCTATTTTGTGCAACCCTTAACCCTAAAACCTTAATCCTAACCCTAACCCTAACTCCTTAATCCTACCCCAACTCCCCCCAAAAGAGTGCAGAATAAGATGCTTTTCTGCATTATTGGGTCACTGTCATATGTGTTGACAAGAGGTAAGTTTAAATATAATAAGGCATAATAGTTGTATTATTGGTGCTTTTAAGGCAATAGGTTTGAAATCATATAATGCTCACATGAGATGAATTAAAGGTTAACGGCAGGGGAGGACATTTGTACTTTTATATCATTAGTAGCTGATATAGTGGTGGTGGTGTGCCGTGGAGTCGGTTCTGACTCATAGCAACTCCATATAGGGTTTCTGAGGCTGTAAATCTTTACGGGAGCAGAAGCCCTCATCTTTCTCCTGCAGAACTTCTGGTAGTTTCAAACTGCTGACCTTGAGATTAGAGCCAGACTCTTAACCACTATGCTACCAGAGCCGCTTGATATCATAGTACCTGCTCAATTAAATGCAATGAGATTAAATTCTATTTTCATTTTAGGACAGGGAGTTCTATTACATTTGAATTCAATCAAGGAGACTCATTACAAAGAGCACACACACAAGTAAATTAGACAAATTTATGTTACTGGTGGATTTGGAAAGGAATCCTGGTGGTGCAGTGAGTAAAGCGCTCTCCTACTACTCAGAAGGTAGTGGCCCTTTAGCCACGCTATAGGAGAAAGATGAGGCAGTCTGCTTCTGTAAAGATGAAAGCATTGGAAACCCTCTAGAGAGATCTTCCCTCTCCGGTTGCTGTGACTTAGAATCAACTGCACAGTAGTGAGTTTGAGTAGATTTGGAACTACGAAAAGTTGATTTACAAAAACTATGCTCTTTCAACACCTAATTGTAGCAGGGGAAAGACCAGATTCAGGTTAAAATTCAGATTTTTTACACTTTATTTAACTTGGACATAACTTTCTAACCTTGGATAACTTATGTTTATTAGATTTTTCACATCTGTAAGTAGGAATATTGATACTACTTGGCAGAGTTGTTGGGACGATTAGAATAAACTATCTGGAAAGTGCCCATCTCAAACCAGATAGCGAGATCATTGCCGATGAGTTAAGTCATGGCGACCTTATTATGTACAAGACAATAAGCGTGGCCTCGTGCTGCATCATCTTCACGATCTGACGATTGTTCAAGATTACCATGCTGGTGACTGTGCCAATCCTCCTCCCCACTGAGGGTCCCTTCACCCTTGATGGCCCCCAACCTCACCAAACAGGATGCCCTCCTCCAGCGAAAAATCCCTCCTTATGATGTGTCCACTGCAAGCAAGTTGCACAATGTTCTGCTGTGGTCTAGAATGTTTTCATTGGCTAATTTCGCTTGGTCTTTCTTCCTAGTCTCAAAATTCCATGGAAACCTGTCCACCATGGGTGACTTTGTGGCATTTGAAATGCAGGTGGTGTTACTAACAGTCTTATGGCAACATGCAGTCCACCACAGTACAGACAGACAGGTGGGGAGACAAAGAGTAGGTACTCTGAATTGTGGTGCTTATTACTGTTTTCAGTTTTAATTATTCTTTATGCATTTACACTTCCTGACAGGTGGAAATCCAGCTTGATAGAATTCCTGGCTCCTGACATCCATGAATGTGTTCTATCGCCAGATAATTTCCTCAACTTTTGAACGGGAGAGATTAAATATACAACAGTCCTGCAGGTATGGAGAGCTTCAGCTCACTTGTTTGACATCTGTGAAAAACCATCATTTATTTAATAACGGGTGTCAGAATGGGGTTAACGCAACCTACAGAACCATAGAGAAATTGAATTTAAACAAATCTGCCTGTTTATATTTAATTCCCTCCACTGTCTGATAGAATGAACAGTTTTATTCAAAAATAATCAGTATGTGTATCTCTTTTCTACACATACTCCTCCACTTTCACTACATAGACCTCTTCATCTAATGATTCTTACTGAGTTGGGTTCTTAAAAGATAACAATGAATCTGAAGCACAGTGGCTACTACATTCTTCATTCTGTGAGGAAATTGATTTGATGGGTGCCATCGATTTTTAGTTCCAACCTCGGGCAGTATGGAGAATATACAGAAATAGTCTGATAACTCAGCAAAGTAAACAATATCTTTGGAGAACGTATTGGCCCCTCTCTGGAAAGGGCTAGTAGAGTCATTCTTGGCTATGCATTTTATATTGTTAGACACATAAATATCAGCTCTGAAATCAGTAGACGACCCTGCTATGCAACTTTGTAAGATGCATACTTGTGAGCTTTTCAAAGTTTCTATACACTGGAAGCATCTTTCTGCTCCCCATTCCCTCAGGAATGCTTCATTAGAGGCTTGAGACTTAGAAGTTAATGGGGTTCACGATCCCCATTCCATTTTCCCTCTAAGCAAGTTTCTTAAGAGTATTAATTTACACATCCTATTTCAATAGAGACTTCAACACTGAACATGTCAAAAATTGTTACCCACATAATTTTTGTCACTTATTAGTGAAATCTCTGCTGTCAAATCCCCCTTCACCTGAGAAGTTTGCATGAGATGAGTTCCAGCTTCTTCACAGTTTTCCCTGTTGAAATCCAGCACTCTGGAAATTCTGTGTGCAGATCTCAACCTGTAGGAGAACATTACCTTTTAACCTTCAACTCCCCCTCCAATAAAGGCAAGTTTCATCCTGTTTGGTAGTAGACATTCATTAAATTCTAAAAGTCCTTTTTTCAAAAAAAATCTTTGTAACGCTACTTCTCCAATGTGTTTACTTTTCAAGTACAAAGCAATAATAAAAAAAGGGGGGTAATATTTATACCGTATGAGGCTCTTCAAGAGCCTAAAGTCTTCACAAAGGGCCCATGAGTTTGCTGGACTTTGGCCAGTCTCCAAGGAAGAAAGGATGGGAAGATTGACTGTGAGTGTTTCCTTAGACCTTCTCTGCTTTGCCTGCAGCAGTGGAGCTGGAAATCCAAGGTCAAGGTCTGGGGCCTACAGATCTCTACATTAGAAACCTGATAAGAACTCTGGAGAAGGAGTTCACTGATTTATAATAGGGCTTCTCTGACCTCACAAAGTGATAGAGAATAGGTCAAGAGAGATCTCTTCAGCTTTAAAGACAACATTCTGATCACTGTATCTCCATGGCCAGGGCTGCTTTTGTTCAAATGTCCTCTTGTCCTGTTTTGTCTTAGATGGCAATTGTAGGTCTCCAGCCATTTGGTTAAATATTTCACAGGAGTAATTTCTTGTGGGAGCCTTGGTGGCATAGTGAGTTATATGTTAGGCTGCTCAAGGTCAGCAGTTCTAATCCACCAGCTGCTGTTTGGGAGAAAGATGATGCTTTCTGCTCCCGTGAAGGTTTATAGCCTTAGAAACCTATGTTGTTGTTGTTGTTAAGTGCCATTGAGTTGACTCTGACTCATAGTGACCCTGTATAGGGTTTCTAAGGAGTGCCTGGTGAGTTTGAACTGGCGACCATGCAGTTCAAACCGACCTTTCAGTATGATGCATTATCCTGCAGTACCACACTCGAACTCCTTAAAAATGCTATATAGGGTTGCTATGAGTTGGAACCAACTTGATGGCACTCAACAACACAACAATTTCCTATACTGCAAACCATCTGTTAGTTTGTCTTACTGTGGTGACTTATGTGTTGCTATGATGCTCAAATCCCAGCAAGATCACCCAGGGTGGACAGGTTTCAGTGGGGCTTCCAGACTAGGATAGACTATGAAGAAAGTCTTGGTGATTTACTTCCAAAAATCAGCCAATTAAAACCCTGTGGATCACAATACAATATTTTGTGATACAATGCTATCAGATGTGCTCCCAGGGTTGAAAGGCACTAAAAATACACAGTGGCCATAATTGTGGCACCATTTTATTTTATTGTACATGTGGCCACCACGAGTCAGAAACAACTCAACTTTAACTAAAAGCGATATTTTGTATCCTGTTAAGGGAGCTCTCTGTGTACTTCCAGTTTGATGTTCGATGGGCAGATATTTAGACAGAGCCCCAGAGTTCCTTGTTGCAAACCCAAGTCCTTAAGCTGCTACTCCTTGGGTCTTGTTGACTGAGTCAACATGATTTCTCTCTGTATTTGTTGTTGTTGTTAGGAGCCTTCAAGTCAGTTCCAACTCATAGCGACTCTATGTAAGCACAAGACAAAGAAGCACAACCTGGCCCTCTGCCATCTTCAGAATCGTTCCTGTGTTTGAGTCATTGTAAATGCTAATGTCTTCTAAATCTGACTTGAATTCTGTCTGTATTTAGGGGAAATGCAGCACAATTTGGAACATGCTTTATCGTGCGGGCATTTCATTTTAGATTTTTCTACTCAGAGAGAAGGTAGAACAAGTGCTCAGATGTTCTAAACCTGCAAGTCCCTGAACCCTAAAGATTTGACAGCACCATGACCTTGTCCTAATGTGTCTCTCCTTGGTAACATCCCAAGGAAGGGAGTAGTCTTGATTAAAACTTTTTTTAAAAACCTCTCCATTCCTATACCAATATTCACTATAACCAAAAGATGGAAATAACTCAAGGCTTCACCAACAGATGAATGTATAAACAAAATGTTGTCTATACATACAATAGAGTGTTATTCAGCTATTACAGTATTGGAGTCCTGATATAACACTGTAGGATAAGCACTGGACTGCTAACCAAAATGTTGACAGCTTAAACCTACCAGCCACTCCTAGGAAACCATATGTAGTTGTTGTTGTTAGGTGCCATCGAGTCGGTACCAACTCATAGCAACCTTATGCACAGCAAAACAAAACATATACAGGGTCATTATTACTTGGCACCTACTTGATGGCACTTAACAACAAAACAATACAGCATTAATGTACAGTGACTTTTTTTATATGACTTTTCTAACCATAGTATTGTTGTTTTTATTGTTATTATGTGCCGTGGAGTCAGTTCTGACTCATAGTGACCCTGTACAGGGTTTCTGAGGCTGTAAATCTTTACAGGAGCAGAAAGCCCCATCTTTCTCCCGCGGAACAGCTGGTAGTATTGAACCGATGACCTTGGGGTTCGCAACCTGATTCATAACCACTACTCTACCAGAGCTTCTTAGCACACACAAAATGATTGGCTGGGCCATGAATTTGCAAGGGATAAGTTGATTTACTATGCAAATGTTGTTGTTGTTATTGTAATTGAGTTGGTTCAGACTATAGTGACCTTATATAGGGTTTCTGAAGAGCAGCTGGTGGGTTTGAACTGCTGACCTTGAAGGCTGCAGTTCAGTGGTGATCCTATAAGTCCCTACTATGCAAATGTTGTTGTTGTTGTTGTTAAGTACCATCGAATGGCTTGAAAATCCACCAGATAAGATTGAGCTCCTTTTGGTCCAGCTAGGGGATTGGTTGATTTTGCTATGTTGGTAGGCTCATGTAAAGGTCAATCCCACAGATGTTCAGGGGGACCTCGTCACCATCAAGAAAAGTCTGGAGAAGAATATGTCCTTTGGACCCAGAATCTCTGCGCAGAGAACCTTCTAGAAACAGAAGAGAAAGCTGTAACACTGAAGACAGAGAGATGGTGTTTGGCCCATGGAGGGAGGTGACAGTGGTGGGGTGGTAGGTCCATGGAGAGAGAGCTGGGCACCTCAGTACAGGGATTTGTCCAAGGAGTATTTCCATGCTAAAGAGCTAAACTATAACATTTGCTCATGCAGAACCTGAGCATCATGGTAAAACCACAAGGGCACTTGAGAAGAGTGGGCCTGGGTAGCCTGGTGGCGAGAGAGAACCATGTGGTCAGGGATAGATGGCAGAGACTCAGGAAATCCTGTGTAGGGGTCAAGGTCCAGTGAGGTCCCGAGGCAGAACAGGAACCTCTGACTCCGGGCAGGCTCCTGAGCAGGCCATCCAGAGGCAGGGACAACATGAACCCAGCATCTGAACTGAGCCTCAGAGCCCCGGCCCAGCGACAAGAAAATGGTCATGGGTAATCTGAGGACATATAGGTGTTTCCCCTTTGAGAATCTGCTGTAATTGTTTACTGTGTTGCTTTCTATAAATATTAATAATAGCTTTCACTTTGCTCATGCTGTGCAAGTGTGTCATGTGTCTGGCTCAGTCACAGATGAATCAGGCAATGGCTGATGCCAGGGGGTGTATTAGCCTCATTCCTGGCATGTATACCTACCAACATTTACAATGCAGATAGACAGACAGACAGGTACACAGCCATAAAGAGAAATGTAGTTCTTATACATGTTACAACATGGATGAACTTTTCAAATGTCCTGTTAAATGAAATAAGCTAGAGAGTAAAGGACAGAAATTACCTGATGATCACACTTGTATGAAATATCTAGAACAGGCAAATGCATAGAGATCAAAGTGGTTACCAGGAACTGGGGCAAGGACAACAATGGAGATATTAAGGGAAACAAATTTTTTTCTGGAGTTATGAAAAACTTTTGTAAATAGATAAGTGACAATGATTGTAATGCATGGTGAAGGTAATTAATGCCATTGAGTTGGACACTTAGAAATGGTTAAAATGACAGAACGTATCATTTATATGTTTTGTTGTTGCTGTTGGGTACAGTCACGTTGATTCTGACTCCTAACAATCCCGTGTGACAGAGTACAACTGGCCGTCAGTGTTCTCGTGACAAAAATCTTTTCAGAAGCACATCACCAGGTCTTTTTGCTACAGCCTCTGAGTGGGTTTGAACTACCAATTTTTTGGTTAGCAACCTAGCACTTAACCCCTGTGCCACCAGTGTTCCTGATATATATTTTGCCACCATGAAATTTAAAAGAAAGAGTAGTCTGCCTATCAAGGATTCAAGCAGCTCTGTCTCTGCTCCAACAGCACAAACTCTTGACTGATCACAGCTGCTTCTGGGTCTGGATCTACCCTTTCCACCGGCAAGCTGGTGGGAGCAGATCACTTGCATTCTCACCTTGCTTACTTGGCTTTTGCACCTGACACAGAAGTCTGTACAGACAGACAGTAGGGGTGGGACCCACGTGCCACGTGTTTCTAGTCTACCTTAGTAGGACACTTCAAACTCATCCTCCTTTTATTTAATAGCAGTTGGATTTTCTTGTTGTTGTTAGTTAATATGCCAACTCACTTTGTTTCTGACTCTCAACTTCACTCATAGTGGACGCCATTGTCAAATCTGTTGATACGCAGTTGATTTTGACTTATAGCGGCCCTATAGGAGAGAGTAGACCATCTCCATGGTTTTAATCTTTATGGAAGCAGACTACCACATCTTTGTCCCATGCAGCGGCTGATAGGTTCGAACCACTGACCATTCCTGTAGGCAGTCAAGTGCTAACTTGACCGTGCCACCAAGGATCCTTTCTTAGTGGATTGTTGTTGTTGTTAAGGGCTGTCGAATTGGTTCCGACTCATAGCTACCCTGTATGGTTTCTAAAGAGCAACTGGTGGGTTTGAACTACCGGACCTTGTGGTTTGCAGTCCAGTGATGTCCCTTCAGCACCACACCAGGAATCATAGTAGATTAGGAGATAAGTAATCCTTTCCCTCCAGGGGACACTATCCCACTTCTCTCAGGATTTTCTGGGAGAACTTGCACTTCTATACCCCACCATCATCTTACTTTACACCTAAGTTCATCGAATGGGGCACACGCTACTATTTTTAGGGTTGCTATGAGTCAGAATTGACTCAAAAACACACAGCAGCAGTAGCAGCAAAGTGAGCAACGTTTGGTGCTTACATATGAATCATAAAAGACAGTCATCCTCAGGTCACAAATCCTGACTAATGAACTACACACAGCTACTCCTGAGGCAGGGACCTCTCTGGTCCTCAGCACGTATACCATACTCACGAAGTCTTCTGTTACTTTACACCGTTGCTTTGCACACGTACCCTACTTTGCTGTAGTTTTAAGACAAACAAGTTTGCTGTAGCTTCAAGAAGTGTTTTTCTTTGAAAATGGCTCAAAGCTGGAGAGACTTTAAGAATCAACAGTTCTCAGAGGAAAGAAAAAGAAAATATGTAGGATTTGTCACTGCCAGGAAAAGTGACATTAAACGTTCACACAGAATTAGATACTATGCTAGTATAAAGGCTATTTCTAAACACTCTCTTGTTGGTTCTCACACAGTTCTAACTCCCTTATTTACGGACCTGCAGTCCTCCCACCAGGTCCCATGGAGACTCACGAGATAGTGAACTGGTCTGTTGTCTTTCAGGCTTAGCTCAAAATCCACACTTTCTACAAATCTTGTGCAAAGGGTGTGCTAACATTGCTACTTCAAGATCTGTTTTCACTGAAAATGCAAACTCTTCTTAATATCAAATGTCTCTTAGCCTTGTGACATGAAACAAAGTATCACCAAGGTTTGGATGTTATGAACTTTCAATTTAAAAACAAAACAAAAACACAACATATCTCAGCTTCTTAATAAATGAAAATGTCAATTTGGGATAAACGTTTATATTTTCAGTTGCCTCAGTGGCTGACACGGATTTTAGTTGGAGTCGTGGCTGACTTATTTATCCTGGGATAAATACAGTGCCATTATGTCTTGGTGACAACAGAGGCAAGCTCTGGCCAGATCTGTGCATAGTTTGGGGATGAAGAAAATAAGTTATGAAAGGCAATGGGCATTGCTGATTATAGATTTTTATTAGGAACAGATGTGGGGCTATGGTTTTTAGTGGTAGACAAACTGTTATTGAAATAAGTCCACTGACTAAGAGCCATAATATCTTCTTGTTTAGGAAAGAGAAACATGCACAAATTTGAATCATAATCGTTTTTTGTTTTGTTTTGTTTTTCTTTAAGGGATGGCCCAATCAGCAAAAGCAAACTCTGCATTATTTATTTACGAATAGGTAGAACAGAGTAGTTAAGCAGGGAGTACTAGTTTTGTTAACATTTCTCCCTGGTGAAACAGAGGTTTAGAAAGTCATTATTAAAAGTTCTCTTAGCAGCACACTCAAGCTTCAGATTGCTGCACTTTAAATTTGTTTATGGCTTTCCCTTCTCAGAATTCCCCTCTCTTAGGGTCTAGTGATATTAATGTCAAGCAATACATTGTAGGATCTTTTATGTGTATTTCAGGGCTATTTTCTTCTTGCTTCAAGGACAGCATGTTCATTTAGGACTAGTTTCTGCCTAATTTTGGGCTGGATCAGCAAAGGGAGAGAAATTTTTAACATTGTAAATCATTTCTATCCCTCTCTACCACCACCACCACCCCTTTCTCTCTACGCCTTAACAAAGCTTCTTCATTTCAGGACACCTTCCAGATGTTTCATATGACACTTCTGATCGTATACCATTGACTGAACTTTGGGTGGTGCAAACGGTTAATGTACTAGGCCACTTATTAAATGGTTGGAGGTTCAAGTCCACCCAGAGATGCCTCAGAACAAAGATCTGGTGATATATATCCAAAAATCCAGTCACTAACCTTTATGGAGGGCAATTCACTCTGACACACATGGGGAGGGCATGACAGGGTTGGACCGATGCCATCGGGTTACTAGGAGAATTTATTCACGTGACCACACCTACCTTCAAAGGCAGCTAAGAAATAGTTTATGTTCAGTGGCCATGTGCCAAGTTAAAGAATCAGAGTTTAACTTTGTAGAAAGGGAAATGGATATGGGAACAAATAGTAGTTTGTATCTTAGGCTTGTACCAATTTACACCACTATCCACAGGAGCTCCTTTCCCCCCAAACTTTGGTATTGTTGAGCATTTTCTTTTTTGTCAACTTAATAGGCTCTCCTTTATTTAAAAAAACAAACAAAAAAACAGTCTTTTCATATTCTGTAATGAATTGAATTGACCTTCCAAAATATATGTTGAATTCTTAGCCCTTGCACCTGTGGATGTGATCCTGTTATGTTACTGAGGTCACACGAGTACAGGGTGGGTCCTAAACCTAATCACTTCTGAGTTATCGAAAGGGCAGAATAAACACCGAGATGCAGGGATGAGAGAAGGCATGTGATGATTGTCACAAGCCAAGGAACACCAATGAATCTAGCAAGGACCAGGGCTACCATCAAGACAGGCATTGACATGGTCCTGATTGGATCCTTTTGCCTCCATAATTGTGGGGAAGTAAATTTCTGTTCCTTATGAGTCACTCGTTTGTGGTATTGGTGTTGCAACGGCACACAGGTGACTGAGTCACAGTTACATCCTGCTCTCATTCCCTCCCCCTTACAGACAGCTATCCTAAAGGATCTCATATATATCTTTGGTTATTGGACATGCAGTGGAGATTCTTTGGCATGATCTATTTCTAATTCTTTAATCCATAAAATTATTGCATTATACAAGGGGGCTTGAAAAAGTTCATGGAAAAGTGAAATTGCAAGATAATGAAATTTCCCCACAGACTTCCTGAAGCTCCCTTGTCTCTCTGTGTTTATTAAGCACTGTGTTTTTAAGGTCATTCCGATAGCTGGAATGGATCTACTCTGTGATATATACCCACATGCTTTAGTCCTCTCCTCTCCCAGTTGCAGACTCGGTTTGCTTCACACACCCCAACATCGGCGAGGTTTTACAACGAGCTTGAGAAATAAGAATGATCATTATAATTTTACAGATGAAAATACTGAGGCTCAGAGAGGGTAGAAATTCACCCCAGGTCCCATAGCTACTGTGTTCTATTGCCTTAGACTCATAGTCTCTAGAAGAGAGATAGGTTCCCCTCAAAAAATCCATTTATAAATCAAAAAGATCATTTGTGTATCTGGTGTAAATTCAGAGGTTCCAGGTAAACTCTCCTCTTGCTAAATATCTCTTCCATTCAGCTCTAATAATGTTTCAAAGTTTAAACATAGAAATTTTATTTGACTTAATGATGCCTCTCAGAACCTACACAGGTTATAAGCCTATTGGTCGTTCATGCCTCATTTTCACAAACTGAAGGATTAAGTGAGCTATATAATCACTGAAGCAGTCCTGGTGTGGCACTGTGGGTTAATGCGCCAGACTGCAAAGCCGTTTGAACTGCAAGGTTGGTGGTTCAAGCTCACCAGATGCTCCTTGGAAACCCTATACAGGGTCGCTATGTGTCAGAAGCGACTCAACCGCACTTAACAACAACAACAAAAATAATTATTGAAAGGAGCCCTGGTAGTGCAGTGGCTAAGTGCTCATCTGCTAACCGAATGGTCAGTGGTTCAAACCCACAAGCCATTTTGGGGGCAAAAGATATGACAGTCTGCTTCCATAAGGATCGTTGTTGTTGTCAGGTGCCATCGAGTCGGAACCGACTCATAGTGACCCCATGCACAGCAGAACAAAACAATGTCCGATCCTGGGCCAACCTCACTACCGCTGCCACACTTGACGCCATCAATGATGCCACCTGGCCGATCCATCTCGTTGGGGGTCTTCCTCTTTTTCTCTGACCCTCCACCTTACCCAGCATGACATCCTTCTCCAGCGACTGTTCTCTCCGGACAATATGTCCAAAGTATGAGAGATGAAGCTTAGCCATCTTGGCCTCCAAGGAGCACTCTGGCTGCACTTCTTCCAAAACAGATCTATTGGTTCTTTTGGCAGTCCATGGCACTTTCAGTATTCTCCAACACCACAACTCAAAGGCATCAATTCTTCTACAATCTTCCTTATTCACTGTCCAGCTTTTGCATCCATATGAAGCTATTGAAAATACCATGGCTTGGGTCAGGTGCACCTTAGTCCTCAAGCTGACATCTCTGCTCTTCAATATTTTAAAAAGTTCCTGTGCAGCAGATTTGCCCAATGCAATATGTCGTCTGATCTCTTGACTGCTGCTTCTGTGAGTGTTGATAGTTGATCCATAAGGATTACAACCTTAGAAACCCTATGAGACTGTTCTAGTCTCTTCTGTATGGTATTGTGAGTTAGAATCAGTTCCACAGTAACAGGTTTGGACATTTTGGTTTGATAGCTGTTGAGGGTTTAGAGGACAGTTGTATTGTATCCAGCTTTTAGTATATGAAAACTAACAGTAAAGCAGTGCAGTTCTCCATTGATCTCAAAGTGTGGTCTGAGGGCAGCAGCAGCAACTTCACCCAGGGAGTGTGTGAGAAATGCAAGGCTTTAAGCCCCCACCCTAGATCTGCTGACTCAGTCATTCTGGAGCAGAGGCTTCAAAGTCTGTGTTTTAATGAGCCCTTCAGGTGATTGATTCAGGTACCCCCTGGGGCTTGGGAACTACAGAGATTTCCCCTATAATAGGACTTTTGGGGTTAGGCAGTTTGAAACTGATGCTATGGCTCACCAGTGCCACTGAGGGCCCAGGCTCTGTCCATCTTCCTGCTCTGACATCTTGGATATATGGTTTCCATCTTCATGGCAGCAAGATGTACCCTAGACGCCACCTCAACACTCCATCTAGGAAAAAGGGGGTGGGGGTCCAGGATGGGTGGTACCCAGATCAAGAAAACAAAATGCTTGCCAGAAATCCTCTGCTTATTTCTCCTTGACAATAAACGTCACAGCCAGGGCCAGATAGAGTGGAATCTGAATCCGTGAGCATGTTTTAACTGTAAACACACCATTGTCCTCTTTCCTGCAAACTGGGATGCTGCTGGAAGGAAGCATGGGATAATTAATACTGTGTGTTGGCAAATCAGCAGGTTCTGCTATTGGCATTGAAAGCAGAGGTGGGAGAGGTAAAAATAGAATGGTCCGTGGTCAGGAATGGTCACAAACTGTTTCTTAACATTTCTAGAGGTTGGCCTCTATACGATGAGAAGATATCCTGACTCTACAAACCCCTACATGTGATGACCACCCACCTGTCAGTCTGTTATTCTGTGATAGTTTATCATTGACATTTCTAGTATCACTAGGGTCACCCAGGGTGGACAGGTTTCAGCAGAACTTCTAGAATAAGACTGGGAAGAAAGACATGGTGATCTGCTTCCAAATATTAGCCAGTGAAAACCTTATGGATC
The DNA here is from genome assembly GCF_000296735.1 of Chrysochloris asiatica. Taxonomy (NCBI): domain Eukaryota; kingdom Metazoa; phylum Chordata; class Mammalia; order Afrosoricida; family Chrysochloridae; genus Chrysochloris; species Chrysochloris asiatica. The sequence goes on along the minus strand of NW_006408558.1, from coordinate 4,165,871 downwards.
ACAACAAAACACTGTCCAATCAGTGCTGGAAGACAACCCCTCTAACTTGGAAGACAGCTATGGATTCAAGCATACCCACATTCATGGCAATGACATTTAAGGCAACGGTTCATTCAATCGTATGTAGGGTGACTACGAATTGGGGTACTGTTGGACAGCAGTTAATAACAACAGCAAACCTGAGAGAGACTGTTCTTTCATCCTGCATGAACAACAGTCACTGAGCTCTGTGGCCAACAGTTCCCTTTTGTCCTCTGAGATCAAGACAAGTTCCATAATTCACAGTAACCAAATCTGAAACCTTAGTCTCTGCACTTAGAATGGATCCCATCCTGCACAAATCACAGACATGATTAGCAGTAGGGCAGAAACAGATTAAGAAAGGCTGGTTATGATGAGTTTGTTTACATTAGCACCGCAGTCCAGGAACAAAGATCATAATTGATTTTTGCCTTAAGCCTGTTTTTTCCTGAGTATGTTTGCCTGTTGACCACTCTCCAGCTCAGGGAGCTTTTCCCTTCATTTGTATATATACTTGGAAATAGGTCCCTGAGTGGAGAAAGAAAGTATCTTTTTCTTAGTGATCTAAGTGCCGTCTTTTGAAAAAGAAAAGCTAGACCTAGGCTGGATTAGACATTTAGAATTTACCATCTGTAAGAGAGAGCTTGTTTAGCACAAGTTAGTGAACAACACAGACAAATGAAGTCCTAGTTCATGCTACAACATGGATGAAGTTTGAAAACAGTACACTGAGTAAAATAAATCCATCATAAAAGGGCAACTGGTAGCGTAGTGGTTATGAATTGGGTTGCAAACCTTACGGTCAGCGGTTCGAAACTACCAGCCGCTCCGCGGGAGAAAGATGAGGCTTTCTACTCCCGTAAAGATTTACACCCTTGGAAACGCTGTACAGGGTCGCTATGGGTCGGAACCGACTCGACGGCACTTAGCAACAACAATTATATGATCGCACTAATACAAAGCTCTTAGAACTAGAAAATGAATGGAGATCTGAGTTTGAAAGTGGTTATCGGGAGAGAAAGAGAAGGGGAAGAAGGGAAATCTATGTTTATCTTGCATTAAGTTTCTGTTTATGGGGATGGAAAATATAGCAACGGATGCTAGTTGTTACTGTTGTTAAGTGCTGTTGAGTCCGTTCTGACTCATAGTGACTCTGTATAGGGTTTCCGAGGAGTGGCCGGTGAGTTTGAGCCACCAACCTTGTGGTTCAAACCAACTTTGTAGTCCAGTGCATTATCCCACAGCACCACACCAGGACTGTTTATGAGTATGGAAAATACAGCAATGGATGCTGGTTAGGGTCGCATAAAGTGACTAATTTTATGGGCTTGTTGAATTTTCCAAGGGAAAATTTATTAAATTGGCAAATGTTGTGTTACCTCTATTTTTATAACAATAAAGAAAAACAAAAATACATATAAGGGGCAGGGAAAGATAATTTTTAAAAACCAAAAGCGAGTAAGAGAGAGTCCATGGGCAAGCCTGCTTCCTTCAGTCAACTGCTGCTTGGAAGGGGTGGGACTTTCATGTTTCCTTACTGTGAGGAGTGGGTTGTGCCCATCAACACTACAGGTGGGTCCCAAGCAAGTGCCAAAGAGGCAGCTGCACAGCCCAGGGACTTTGAGCTGCTTGCAGCTCTCTTCTCTTTGTACCCTTGCCAACTCATACACACCTGGGATCTCACCAGCTGCCTGCCCACTGCAGCCCTTTCCACCACGTGACCTAATCCTCATTCCACCTGCTTCTCTGCAGAGCCGCCAACCCCGTCCACACCTTGCCTAAATAAGGCCTGGGGAGGTTTCAACAGGACCTACACTATTCATGCTGAAAACAGCCAACTCCCACTCAGTTCATGGCAAATTATGAGGGATTAAGGTTGACTGCGAAGAGAGGCCAGAGCTGACAATTAATCAACGTGGTCACTTGGGGATCAAATTAAATTGGACCCAAGGCCTTGGCTTGAAACTGGAATCAAATTCTCTCTTTTGGCACAGTGTGTGCCTTGGACTGAGAATACAAATATCAACCCTCTCCACCTTCCTCCTTTGCATATAGATGCTCGTTTGTCATTTTAAAGTACAGCATGGGGAATGGCAAGTGGTGCAGTCTTTTGTGTTTTGTTTTTAAGTGGATGCTGGGCTTTGGTTTAATTCAGCAAAGATTGGTGTTGACCATCTCCTGCCTAAGATATCACTCAGTTAGATGCTGGGAGTACTCAATTTGAACAATGCCATGTTTAGTTCTTCAAGGAACTCAAAATCCAGTGGAGGAGATGAAGATCCTGTTCGATATAAACCTGACTATCCAGTACTACGAGGTAGCTAGACCAGTTGCTGTTGATTTGGTTTAAACTCATGGCATGGCAGCTCTATGAGAGTCTGTAGAGAACCGTGTGCTGTGATTTTCAAGGGTTGATTTTTTTTGGAAGTTTTCTTCCAAGGTGCCTATGGGTAGACTGTTAACCTTTCAGTTAACAGTCGGTCATGTTAAGTGTTTTCACCATGCAGGGATCCCATAAAAAGCTATGTTGGTGTTGGTGTCGTGTGCTGCTGAATCAATGCCTGTTCAGAGCGACCTCTCAGATAGACTAGAACCGCTCCATAGAGTTTCCGAAGCTGTTATTTGTATGGAAGCTGATTTCCACATCTTTCTCCTTTGAAGCAGGTGTGGGGTTTGACTACTGACCTTTTGGTTAGCAGTTGAGTGCTTCACCAGGGTGCCACCAGGGATCCTATAAAAAGTCATAACCCATTCACTGTTATTGAGTCCATTCCAACTTGTTGCAACCCTACAGGACAGGGTGGCGGTGGGAGTAGTGTATGCTGTGGAATCGATTCCCACTCATAGCAACCTTGTATCAGGTTTCCGAGGCTCGCGGGAACAGAAAGCCTCATCTTTCTCCCGCGGAGCAGCTGGTAGTTTCAAACTGCTGACCTTGCAGTTAGCAGCCTGATTTGTAACCACTACGCTACCAGAGCTCCTTATAGGACAGAGTTCTTGTTGTTGGTAAGTACCAAGGAGTCGGTTCCAACTCATAGTGACCCTGCACAGGGTTTCCGAGGCTGTAAATCTTTATGGGAGCAGAACACCTCATCTTTCTCCCACGGAACTGCTGATAGTTTTGAACTGCTGACCTTGAGGTTGACAGCCCAACTCGTAACCACTATGCTACCAGAGCTCCTTATAGGAAAGAGTAGAAATATCCAATAGGGTTTCCAAAGCTGTAATAGTTATAGAAGCAGACTGCCACATCTCTCACGGAGTAACTGATGGGTTTGAATTGTTGACCATTCAGTTTGCAACTAACTGAGCACTTTCACCATTCAGTAACCTGGACTCCTCATAAAAAGCTACTGTGGTTGTTGTGTGTCATAGAGTCAGTTCTGAATCAGAGCAGCCCTGTGTAGGGTTTTCGAGAGCAGCGGGTGGATGTCTACGGCAGACCTTGCGATGACCAGTCTAGTGCTTATCCTACAGCGCCACACCAGGGCCCATAAAAAGATACAGACAGCACTAATTCTGATTGGAGATTAGCAATCACCTTAGAGAGGAGGGAACATTTGAGCAGACTTTTGAAAGATGAGTGGTAGTTTTGTACTTTCTTTGGATAGACAGACACTATGTTAAGTAACCTGCAGTCGGGATATTTTTTTATGAACTGACAATGTTTGCCTCACATTGCACCAACATTCTGTGCATGACTATTAAAAATAAATAAAGTGCCAGGTTCAATTCTTCAAGGAACAAAAACATGGCATATGAATTCTGACTATTGTGACTTTATAGGACAGAGGAGAATTATCTCATAGGACTCCTGGTATGGTGCTGTAGGATAAGCACTCAACCGCAAGGTCAAGTTGAACCGTAAGGTCGGCGGTTCAAACTCACCAACTGCTCCTCAGAAACCCTGTACAGACTCAATGGCAACTTAACAACAACCACAATCTTCAAGGAGGCAGACTGCCACATGTTTCCCCCATGAGTTCCGACTGATGGGTTCTAACTGCCCACCCTTCAGTTAACAGCCAATAACCTCTGTACCACCAGGGCTCCGTTGTAAAGACTAACACCAATCTTATTGTCATAGAGTTGACTCATAGAGACCCTCTGGAGTAGCTGCTGGGATCAAACTGCTGAACTTTTGGTTAGCAGCTAAGCACTTTAACCTCTGAAACACCAAAGTCCTTTCCGCATGACTATAGTCCAAGGCTAAAAGCGGTAATCACCTTTGGTAACTGCCAGCTAACATGAATAACTCTTCAGTGGCCAACTTTCCTTAAGGAAGTAATAAATGTCCTCTTGTGGCTAATGGTAATAGCATGATGAAGGACTCTCTCGGCCTCCTTCCCTGTTCTGTGACTTTGGACATGAAACTTAATATGCTCATTTATTGATTTTACAAAAGTGGTTTAAGATGGTGTTAATCAATTAGCAAATAAGTTGGAAACACTTATATCTGTTTGGTACTACTCATTGATAATTCCCTACATCACAAAAGGACAAGAAAGATGAAAAATAGGGATGATAAAGTGTGCTAATTATAATATGTAAGTAAGGGAGCATCCATGTTCATTTAAGCCATAAATTGTTTGAGGACCCCCTAAAATTTTTTGGTTGACTTGCAAATTTTAGAATTCCAATAACTTTTCTGATAACTTTTAGCTCCCCACTGCACTTGATAACAGATCTCTATGGTAGGCTGGTAGAAATCAGTGCAGCTCATTAATATTTCCAGTTTTCTTTCAGGGAGCACTGTTGTTGTTGTTGTTGTTGTTGTTGTTAGCTGTTGTTGAGTTCCCGTGACTCATGGCAACCCCCATTGCCTGTAGAACAAAATGCAGATGCTTGGTGGTCTTATACCATCCCCATGGTGGCTGGCGGATTAGACCATTTTGATCCACAGAGTTTTCATTGGCTTATTTTTGGAGTCCTGGTGTGACGCTGTAGGATCAGCACTGGACTGTGAACCACAAGGTTGATAGTTCAAACCCACCAGCTGCTGTTTGGAAACCCTATACAGGGTTGCTGTGAATTGGAACCGACTCCATGGCACTTAACAACAACATTTTTTAAAGTTGTTGTTACTTCTTGGTCTGTCCTAGTCTGAAAGCTCCACTGAAATTTGTTCAGCATCATAGACACATGTGAGCTTCCAAGAATACATGGGTGGTGGCTAGCATGAGGTACACTGTCTGCAAATTGAACTGGGTCTGCTGTATGGAAGAAGGAATTCTCTCACGAACTACCTTTTACATACATAGCCCATATAGCACTTCATGAAAACTATCATTTTAATTTTCACAACAGTACTATGTGATAGATACTATTCTACAGATGAGAGGACCTAGAATCACAGAGTTCAAGTAACTTACCCAAGATCACATAACAGTGGCAAAAGCAATGTCCAAATCCAGTTTCTTTCCATTACCCCACTGATTCCCAGGATGCTCGTCTAGATTGTTACTTCCTGATATTATTTTATACGAATCCATGTGAGGCCAAAGTTCATGTGGGCCAGGTAATTAACCTTTTGTGTGGTGCTGTAGGATAAGCACTAGACAGCAAGATCGGCAGTTCAGAAACCCTGTAGAGGGTTGCGGTGAGTCAGATCCGACTAAACAGCACTTCAACAACCACCTTAGCCTCACCTGGATTCTGAGTATCTGATGGATGTGTCCCTTCAGTGTTGTAGAAACCAGATACGAGGATGTGTGAGGAATGGGACAAATCCATCCCAATTTCTGGATAACACAAACCAGATGACTGGTTAACAAGGACATCATTATATATGGAACTTGTTGTGCAAACAAAATTCTATGCAGTAGCATTTCTTGTTAGCTGCCATTGAATGAGCTCATGGAGATCCCATGTTGAACATGAATGGTAGATGTGACATCAGAATATCAAAAGTGCCGAAAAGGTTGCCCACTCTCGGAGTTGACTTCTAGAAAAAAGAAACTTAGACAACAACCAGGTCCAATGTATCAGTTCTAACTTTAATGGTGTCCCACACAGTTTTTACGATTTTACACAGGAATTTGTCTCGCTCATATCCCTGACTATGGTTAAGTACTCAAACCCACTGCTGTCTAGTAGATTTCAACTCGTAGCAACCCTATAGGACAGAGTGAACTGTTCTGTAGGGTTATTGAGGTTGTAAATATTTACAGAAGCAGCCGACTGCATCTTTCTTCCAAGGAGCCGCTGGTGGGTTTGAACCACTGACCTTAGCAGCCTAACACTTAACCCACTGCATCACTGGAGCTTTTTGGATGGGCACACCAGTTTCTCCATGTTTGCCTATGACCATATAGTGCCTCATCAGGGTTAAACACAGAGCAGAGTGAAGTTCTATGAGGACAGGGACTTTTGTCATCTTGTTAAGTGGTGGATCTCAGTGCCTGGCAGACAGTAAACCCTTAGAGATACTTATTCAACAAATAAATGAAACTAAAGAACTCATGATCCCTAACTTAGATTACAAAATTAGTACAGAACAAGGGTGTGGTTTTGCCAGAATGAAAGGCCTGCTGTGGCCAATGACTGTCCCCTAAAGTCTGCTTTTGAAACCACAATTAAGAGCCTATCTGAAGCCCAAACTCAAAAATGGAAAAGAATTCTTCCCTCTATATTTAGGCTGAAAACCTCTTTAGAGTTTTCTATTTTATGCACACTGATTTAATACTAATAAAAATGATGTTGCTGTACCCAACATATTCTTTTGGTAAGGGAAGAACTTTAAATTGGGAACTTTTAAAGAACTTGTGTTTGGGATGTGTTGGCATGTGGCCTTGGCTTTCACAAGTGGAAATTAAACCTCAGCTGAACGAACATTTGGACATGCAGTGCCAGCGAGCTGCTGAGCAGGAAGAAGCTATTTGAGGAGTCATATGTTGCTCTTTGAAGTGCAATCCACCTGACTCAACAACAGCCAATGGCAATTGGGCTTTTTGAAGTGTCCATTGCTTTAAGAAATGAACAGTTCCTTATTTAGAAATTCTAATTCCAATATTAGAATTTGGACATCTTCCATGTTCCACAGTGAAGCTAAAAGATAATCACCAGAGAGGTTTTTATCAGCCATGTATGCCTGTACCCACTGCTTTGAGGTTGATTCTGACTCATAAGAACCCCATAGAACAGAGTGGAACTGCTCCATAGGACTTCTAAGGCTAGCGACCCTGCATAGGGTTTCCGGGGATGTAAATCTTTATGGTAGCAGAAAGCCTCATCTTTCTCCTGAGGAATTGCTGGTAGTTTTGAATTGCTGACCTTGAGGTTAACAGCCCAACTCATAACCACTATACACCAGAGCTCCTTAGTAATGGAATAGTAGATTTTTCTTATTAGAACTCTGGAGATTGGTGATTGCTTTCATCAGTTCAATGGCTCAAACTGTAGGAAAATGTCTCTGTGAGTCTCTTGACCTTTCCTTCGTGGTGCTTAGATGGTTGCTGTTGCTCCAGACTTCACATCTGTATTTCAGACAAGAAGAAAGGATAAGTAGTGTTGTCAAAAAAATTTGTCGTGTTTTATCAGGAAAAACAAAACAAAATGAAAAACGTACCCAGAGCCCTAACCTTTCATCCCACAGATATACATTTATTTAAAATTAGCCTGAGTTTTCATATCATCACCTCTAACTACAAAGGATGATGGGAAAGTATCTAAATTTCTCAGCTTCTTTGGTAGAGACAGACAAGGGAAAATGTTAAGGTCTACAATCTTCCTTGTCAAGACTGATCGATTATTTTCTAGATGAGAAAATAATTTGTGAAAACATTCCACTATCTTTTAATTTCATTATTCCACATCCTTTTTGAAACCTCATATTTATTTAGAAAACACAAGAAGTTTCCATCAGATACAGGAAAAAAATTCTTAACCCTCAAGTCAGATTACTGAGACAGAGAGCAGCACCTCATTTCTTGAAGGTCTTCAAGTAAAAATTTTAAAAAATCATTATTTTGTATTTTAAAATAATTAAGTATTCAGTCATCTGATGCGTGGGGGCTAAACCAGATGATTTCATTAGTTGTGGTGCCGACAATGCGCTGGACTGAACAGTCAGTTTGATCCACAAGGTCGGCAGTTCAAACTCACCAGCAGCTCCTTGGAAACCCTGTATGTAGGGTCACTATTGGTCGGAACTGACTTGATGGCACTTAACAACAACAACATGATTATTTGGGATTCCTGGTGTAGTGCTGCAGGATCAGCACTGGACTTTGAATCATAAGGTCAGCAGTTCAAATCCACCAGCTACTCCTCAGAAACACTTATTCAGGGTCTCTATAAAGTCGGAACTGCCTCAACTACACTTAACAACAATATGATTATTTGATTTATCATTTCAGATCTATACATTCCCCATCAGAGCCCTATGAAATATCAAACAATACGAGTACAAGGTGCCTTCTCCCCAATTCCTCATTCCCTACCTCCCTGCTTAATCTATTGCATTGGAAAACTTCCAGATGAACTTTCATTTTAAAGAGTATAAGTCTAATGCTGTTTCTCTCTTTCAAAACTGGTTTCAAGTCTGTCAAGGAACAACAACAAAAAAAGAAGTGGATAAGTGAGGTATAAGGTAAAGATCAGGAAATCAAGGTTTGTTTACTTTGCCTAAATGCATTTGGATCTAAGAGCCTATTAGGCAGATGTGAAGCAGTTGCTTGCATATGATGTGGGCATTTTATAGTAGACTCACAAAACTTTCCTCGACATATATTATACAAGATTATGTGCTATGCTTATTCTGTAAGTAAACACATTTGTAAATCACTTGGCAAACATGTTGGGATCCCATGGCTTATTTCTACTTTGTGCTCTGCTAGTCTTGGCTACACCACAAGGTTTCCCTAATGGCAATAAGGAACCTTTTCCAGACAATCATTCATGCCCCAGAGCAGGGAAGACAATGCTGCATTGTGAACTTACTTGCACAAGGTTTACAAATGTGGTGCAATCTTGCTGTCCCAGTGGCCTGAACTTCACAAACCCACCAAAGATTCCGGCCAGCCTGTACTTGTCAACCAGAAAGCATGAGGAAGATAGGGGTAAAGTCCCTTCTCTTTTAACCATGGTTACAAGACCCCTCTGGTCTTGTAAATGGCAAGAAACAGAACTGGGGCTGGTTTTGCAATCAGTAAACAAATCATCTCTTTCACACATATTAGTTTTTATTATATTACCAGGTTCGTTTAGGGAAATGGACTAGCATCTATTGCTTCTGTAGAGTTTTTGATAGTTGGAAGGCCTTGTTTTCACCCTGCACCGAGCTTTATGTGAGACGGACCATAACTTATCTCTAATATATTTCATCCATGTGACCATTTTTATTAAACACCTGCTTATGAGCTGGGGATGTTCTGAGTACTGGGGATACATGCTATTGCTAACCTTCACAAGAGTACCAGGTAATTGTTTTTACCTACTATGGCATGGTAGGAAAAGCACTAGACTGCTAACTGCAAGGTTGGTGCTTCAAACTCACCAGCTGCTCCTTGGAAATCCTATACAGGGTCACCATGAGTCAAAAGTGTCTTGATAGCATTCAACAACAACATTTAAAAAATTAAGAAACTAAGGTCTAAAGAGAGTCAACAAATCCTTAAAGGCCCAAAGCTAACAGGGGACAAAGCTGGGTTTAAACCCAGGTCCGTTTCACTCCATTGTCCATACTTCTCACACAGTGTTTTACTGCCTTTCTCCTATCAACTGACCATTCTGCAAATGTCCATCAGTGTAAACAGATAAAATATTGTTGTTTGTGTGTAGTAAAAACATGGTTGTTAAGTATTGGAGTCAGTTCCGTCTCATAGTGACCCTGTAAATCTTTACGGGAATAGAAAGCCTCATCTTTCTGCAGCAGAACAGCTGGTAGTTTCGAACTGCTGGAGTCCTGGTGTGGCGCTGTGGGCTAATGCGTCAGACTGCAAAGTCGTTTGAACTGCAAGGTCGGTGGTTCAAGCTCACCAGCTTCTCCTTGGAAACCCGATACTGGGTCACTATGGGTTGGAATCGACTCGACGGCACTTAACAACAACAACAATAAAAACATGATGACAAAGCATTTACTAATTCAACAATTTTTACATGTGCAATTCAGGGTTACTGATTATATCTGTTATGCTGTGTAACCAACATCACGATCTGTTTCCAAATTATCCCACCACCGCTGACAGAAACTCAGTGTCCTCCAAGCAATGACTCCCCCTTCCTCCTCCCTGTTACCCCCGCAACTACAAATAAGCTCAGGTCTTTACTTGCCTGTTTAATATATGTGAGGTCTTAACAGTATTTCTCTTTTCTGTCTTATTATGTTCAGTATAATGTTTTTCATGGTTCATTCATATGTGGCATGTATCAGAAATTCAATTATTTTTATAGCTGGATAATATTCCACTGTAAGTATATGATATATTTTCTTTATTCATTCATCTGCTGATGGACATTTAATTTGTTTTCAAAGTTTTGTGAGATTATAATTCATGAACATGTATGGTTACTCTTCTAAAACCATTATTATCCATAGTATAAGAGTTAAAAGAAAGCGTCTACCTTTGCTAAACTCTCCTTACTGAATTGCTCATCTTCAGAATTTGGCTAATCCACAGTTCTATCCACAGTCCTGGTAGATTATGTTTGGCTTGGGTGCTAGATGGGTCCTGGTAGGAATTGCCTCATTTTTGGCTCCACAGTCAGGAAGAAGGCCTTGAGTTTCCGATCTGTTTTCTCATTAGCAGAATAACTTTTAGTAAGCTGTTTAAATTCTTAATGCTCCCAAATCAGTTTTATAAGAATTGAATATAATATCATGATGGTGGCTTGAAAATTGTATAGTAACACATAGATATCAAGAACTACCGTCATCATAACTTACAAAGCAGAAGGGAAAAAGAAATAAAGACAGCATGAGAGAACACTTGAGCAGAACTTGGCAAAGCTTCTAATAAAAGATCATTTAATTAAAAGGCTTCAAAGAGGAATAATGAAATGAAGCATTTTCTATCACAGCTTCTTTCTTACTGGTATCTTTGTTGTTGTTAAGTGCCGTCGAGTCGGTTTGTACCCATAGTGACCCTGTATAGGATTTCCGAGGAGCAGATGGTTACCTTGAACGGCCGATCTTACAGTTTAAACTGACTTTGCAGTCCAGTGCATTAACCCACAGCACTACACCAGGACTCTTAATGGTATCTGGGTGTATGGAACTCTGAAAACCATTAATTCTTCATGAACACAAACACAACTGTGGTCAAGGGTAGATCCTTCTAGCCTCACCAATCTTGTAAAAATCAGATGTTATTACCCGTCACTTATCAACATGGTTAGGTTTTAAAGACGATGTGACAATCGATTTTATGCAAAAATATCAGGTCACAAAATGGAGGATGACCATACCATTACATAACTGTGAACTCTCAGCATCACATGACTGAGAAAGCACTGAGAATCATGACACAGGCAAGTTGGCACACAAGCTTAACCATCACAGTCAGAGTTAATCACCTCCCACTTTGGTGTTCGTTACTACTAGACGTGCATCTCTCATGCACAGAGCAGTCAGAGAGTCAGTGTGTTACTCTTGTCATAAATGTACAAGGTTGGGAAAGGAGACAGATAGATAGTTGGTAGGTAAACTGTAGTGGGAATCAATCCTATCACAAGCGCTGCATGGAATACTTGTGATGTATCAAAGCAAGTGGGAGGTGGGCACCTGCTCACCATTGGGTTGATGAATTCTAAATGGCCTCCATGTAGCCATGGGCAAGAATCACAGAGATTGGTTTTTAAGTATCTTTAGACTAAAAGATTCAAGCATGGAGAAAAGAGAACCATAATAATTTTTGCTGGCATAAAGCTCTGGTGTAACACTGTAGGACAAGCATTGGACTGTTAACTGAAAGGTCGGCAGTTCAAAACTACGAGCTGCTTCTCAAAAGATAGATGAGGCTTTAAAGATTTACAGCCTCAGAAACCCTATGCAGGGTTGCTATGAGTTGGAACCGACTCCATGGCACCCAAACAGCACCACCACCAGACCTAAAGATGCAGGCATGGAGAAAAGAGAGCCAGAGGATTTTTGCTGGCCTAAAGTCCTGATGTATAGTCCTGGTGTGGCACCATAGGATAAGCACTAGATCTCAAGGTCGGTTTGAACCTCAAGGATGGTGGTTTAAACTCACCAGCCTCTCCTTAGGAACCCTATACAGGGTCGCTATGAGTCTGAGCCTACTCAACGGCATGGCACTTAACAATAACAACAACAAAGTCCTGGTGTGGCACTGTTGGATAAGCACTAGACTGCTAACCACAAAGTCAGCAGTTCAATACACCAGCCACTCTTGGAAACCCTGCATAGGGTCCCTGTAAGTCAGAGCTGACTGGCGGCACACAACAGCAACAGCAACAAAGGCTACTGAAATCCCTGGATGATGTAAAGGGTTAATGAGCTTGGCAGCTAACCAAAAGTTTGGAAGTTCTAGTTCACCCTGAGATGTCTCAGAAGAAAGACCTGACAATCTACTTTGGAAAAATCAGTCTTGAAAAGACTATGGAACACAGTTCTATGCAGACACACAGAGGGTTGCCATAACTTGGAAGTGACTTGACAGCTGGTAAGGCCCTTTGTAAAAGTGAGTGGTAAGAGATCTGACTCATTTCTCAAACCCAGAGACAAGTCTCATCACCCAGAGGCCCATTTTCCCTTCTTCTCCAAACTCCCTTCCAAATCCCCTGGCGTCCCCATTTCTTTCTCTCACCAGGATATTACATATTTCCAACCACCTCATGTGTCTCCAGGCTTTATGCTGCTGGTCTCAATTTTTCTTTTCACTCCTCTTTGGATTAGAACAAAACAAGAAAGACCATTGTCATCATCTCAGTTCTGACTCATGGTGACCCCTGTGTTCTAGAGTAGACCTGCTCCACAGAGGTTTCTTAGCTGTATCTTTGCAGAAGTAGATTACCAGGCGTCTCTTCCACTGTGTTGCTGAGTGCGTCTGAAAAGCCAACCTTCAGGTTAGTGGTTGAGCACAAACTGATTGTACTACCCAGGAACCTCCTACTTGGATAGATCAGCCTTTACTCCAAATCACACAATGATATCTCAGGCATCTAACCTCCTTGAGCCTCAATTTCCACATCTATAAAGGCAGACATTATAGAATTGCTGATTGTATATAAATCAAAACATATTTGTGAAAATGCTTCAAGATTGTAAATCACTCTACAAACATAAATGGTCTAGTTCATCTTACAATTACCCTATGAGAACTGCCATTCATCCAACAAATGATTCTTGAGTACCTATGACAGGTCACACAGTCACTGGGTAGAGTAAAGGGTTAACATAGTCTGCTGCTAACTGGATGTAGTGAGTATGCCCACAGGCTCTTTGGAAGAAAGGTCTGACACTCTACTTCTGAAAATTCAGCCACTGAAAACTCTGTGGAGCACAGTTCTACTCTGATGCACATGGGGTCCCCATGAGTTGTGATTGTCTTGATGGCAACTGGTTTTTACTGGTTCAGTAAGGGTAACGGAGAAAGATGATGCTGGAGAGGCAAGTGGGAGCTATTTCATACTGTATACTCACTAGATGCCAGGTACTTTTCTAATATATTACATGTATTAACTCCTTTAATTTACACAACAATCCCATGAACGAGGCACGATTATTACCTATCTTTACAGGAGAAGAAAGTGAAGTTAAAAAACTTGCCCAAAATGATATAACTAGAAAGTTTGCCAAGGAGTTGGGTTTTGACCTAAGGTTATCAAGAAGCCATGAAGAGATTTTTAAGCAGGTTTTTATTATTATCGTTGTTGTTGTACAAACATAGATAACACAACATTTGCTATTTCAACATTTTTCACGTGTGTAGCTCAGTGAGAACAATTCCATCAACCATGGTGTACAGCCTGCACTCAAACCTGCTGCCAAATTTTCTTCTCAGTAAACAAAAATTGAATGCTACCTAAATACTGACTTGCCCTTCGTGGGTCCTGAGGGGCCTCATCAAATGTACTTCTATTTGTTCTATTAACTGTGCCTATCTGTGTCCAGTCTTTTAGGTTTATTTCTTGACAATATGCATTGTTGATAAAGTGTATGTTACTTTATCATGTGGAAATTTATACTGTTTGTTTAAATATTTAGTGATTTACTATCTCCTGGGTTCATCAATGCAGCAATCCAGTCATTTAAGTCTTCTGGGATGGGTTAGATTATAAAGGGAAATGTATACTTAATGGTCAATTATACTTAATGATCAATTAGCTTGGCTACTTTTGCTTTTCCTCCCTTCCATAATAACCATTCTAAAGGAATAAGTAGATGAATCGGTGAATTTGAAAAATACAAAATTGTATTAACAAGAATTAACACTCAATATAAGTCTTAACTGTCTTAGATCCTTTTAAAATAATTTTATTTATAGGAACTTATCCTGGTGTGGCACTGTGGGTTAATGCGCCAGACTGCAAAGCCACTTGAACTGCAAGGTCGGCGGTTCAAGCTCACCAGTTGCTCTTCAGAAACCCTGTATAGGGTCGCTATGGGTTGGATCCAACTCAATGGCACTTACCAACAACAATAATCCTAAGCAAACAAATCTGTGTTGGAAGAAGTACAGCCAGAATGCTCCTTAGAAGCAAGGATTGAAAGACTCGTCATCGTACTTTGGCCATGTTGTCAGGAAGGACCAGTCTCTGGAGAAGGACATCCTTCTTGGTAAAATAGAAGGTCAGTACAAGGGAGAAAGACCCTCAATGAAATGGATTGATCCAGTGACAGCAAGGATGGGATCAAACATAACAATTGTGAAGATGGCACAGGACCAGCCAGTGTATTGTTCTGTTGTGCATAGAATCTCTCTGAGTTGAAACCAAGTAGACAGCACCAAACAACAACAACATCCTATGCTAATAACCAGATACTTTAAGTTATTATACAAGGATATTGTTACTTCGACGACAGATATGAATTTCTCCTAATGCTTGGGTACCATATACTCCTTCTAAACAATAAAGTCTCATCTATCACCCACTAGTCCTTATTGTGGAGGACCCCACCACCATTTTTTTTTTAGTTCTACTTTTCTTCTTCCATCCCTTGGAAATGTCAAGAATCCTTGGGCTTAAATTGTTCAGAAATTTAGGGAAGCTCAAACTGTTGCTTGGCAAAGAATATTGCATACACTATGGAATGTTAAAAGAACAAACAAATCAGCCTTTAAATAAGTACAACCAAAATGTTCTTTAGAAACAAGAATGGTGAGACTTTGACTCAATTGCTTTGGCTACATCTTTGGTGGTAGTGGCTGTATGCCGTGGAGTTGGTTTGGACACATCTTTAGGAAAGACCAATTAGTAGAAAAGGACATTATGCTTGGCAAAGTAAAAGCCAATGAAAACAAGAAAAACCCTCAATGAGATGGATTGTCACAGAAGTTGCAACAAAGGGCTCATATATACCAACAACATGAGGATGGTGCAGGCACTCGACAGTATTTACACATCTGGTCACATGAGTCAGAATTTAACTAACAAAGTTCCAATGAGTTTCACTACCCAAAGTTCATTTCTGTCTTTTTGTTTCTAAATTTTTAATTGTGAATTGGATAAAGGTTTACAGAGCAGATCATCAGTTTCACATCTGGCAATCTCAATGATTGCAAAGCGCCTCCATGGAAACATCACTTGTCCCACTTCCTCACTGTGTTTCTTGTGTCCATTCCTCTTCCCAGGCTTCATTGCTTATTGTCAAGGTCAACACCTCTGTTCATCACATCACAAACATTTGGAACCAAACTCAGCCACAGAGATCCGAGGTGGTCCTCAGGCATCCTCACAGTCCTCCATTTGTCGCCTCCAGCGAGTCACTACCAGTCTTCTGAGAAATCCACCCCTCTTTCTGAGTCTCAAAATAGCCTCCTGCTTCTGGTTAGTCTCAGATACCTTGTCACTCTAAAATTTCAAGGCCTCCAACCATTTTCTGTCTAGCACTCTCAGCTTACTGACTTAACTCACTTGACTTACCTTCTTGAACACACACTTCTAGAAACAAAAGCCTGTCAACTTACGAACGTGGGGCCAAAGAATGCCCAGATCACTACAACCAATAGGGACTCATGTGAGGAAAAAGTAAAAAGAGCTCTGTTGTTTTATAATAAAGCTGCTGTTGTTTTATGCCCTTGACTTCATTCTAATTCATAGCAACCCTATGCAACAGTGCAGAACAGCCCCATAAGGTTTTCTAGGCTGAAATCATAGCAGAAACAGACAGTATTTATTTTTTATCCCATGGAGCTGCTGTTGAGTTCGAACCTCCAGCCTTTTGGTTAGCAGTTGAATACTGAGACATTGTACTATTAGGGCTTCTTATAATGAACCCCAAGGAATCCTGGTGTGGTGCTGTGGGTTAATGTGCCAGACTGCAAAGCCATTTGAATTGCAAGGTTGGCAGTTCAAGCTCACCAGCTGCTCCTCGGAAACCCTATACAGGGTCACTATGGGTCGGAAATGACTCGATGACACTTCACAACAACAACAATAATGAACTCACATCCTAGAAACACACACACAAAAAAACAATCTGTTGCCATCCAGGAATTCCAACACGTAGACATTTGTTTGTTTGTAATGCATTCTGCCAAATTCAATCTCTAATAGATTTTTATGGAGTCCTGGTGTGGCCCTGTGGGTTAATGCATTGGACTGCAAGGTCGGCTTGAACCACAAGGTCAGTGGTTCAAGTTCACCAGCTGCTACTCAGAAACCCTACACAGGGTCGCTATGGGTCAAAATTGACTCAACAGCACTTAAAAACAACAACAAAAAATATAATAATGAGACTCTGGAAGAATCTTAAATGCCTTACTAAAGGAGTTGTCTGAGGGTAAGTCAAAAAAAGTATTGACTCAATTGCTTTGGACACATCTTTGGTGGTGGTTATGTGCCGTGCAGTTGGGTCTAACTTACAGCAACATTAGACAGGGTTTCGTGATGTACCATGGAGTCAGTTTCGACTCATAGCAACCCTGTACAGGGTTTCCAAGGCTGTAAATCTTTCCAGGAGCAGAAAGCCTCATTTCTCCCACAGAACCACTGGTAGTTTTGAACTGCTGACTATGAGATTAGCAGACCTACTTGTAACCACTATGCTACCAGAGCTCCTTGAAAGTATTTACTAGGGTTTATTCTAAACAAGGAGTCCTGGTGTGGCGCTGTGGAATAATGCACAGACTGTAAAGTCATTTGAACCAGAAGACCAGTGGTTCAAGCTCACCAGTCACTCTTTGGAAACCCTACACAGGGTCACTATGGGTTGGAACCGACTCAACGGCACTTTACAACAACAACACATTCTAAACAATGTGTTTAAACGTAGCTGTGTTCAGTGAACAGCTGCAGACAAGTTCTCTCAGTAGTACACTTACCTTGGTCTTGCTGTTGTTTTTGTTGTTGCTGTTAGTCTCATTAGGGTGCTTTCAAAAAGAAGTCAGGATTGTAATCATTGCAATGAAATGAATACAATAGGATGAGTGTAAAATTGATGTTCCCCCATGTAAACTATCACTCAATTAACAACAAAGACTTCAAAAAGTCAAAAAAAGACTTTCGAGGGAATCTGCTGAGCCAGTCAAATTCAAAGCAGAGAGGTTGGTTCAGAAGTGACTGTTTTTTGAGGATTCCTACGGGGCAGTCTTGGAGTCTGGTATTGGCTAGAGGAAAATGCGCTGCACTGCA
Source organism: Chrysochloris asiatica (assembly GCF_000296735.1). NCBI lineage: Eukaryota > Metazoa > Chordata > Mammalia > Afrosoricida > Chrysochloridae > Chrysochloris > Chrysochloris asiatica. The sequence continues at coordinate 4,148,093 of NW_006408558.1, read as the reverse complement.
AGGTTGGTTTGAATTGCGAGGTCAGTGTTTCAAACTAACCAGCCACTTGTTGGAAACCCTATAACAGGGTTGCTATGAGTCAGAACTGACTCCATGGCAGTTAATAACAACAAGGGGTAATCTTGGCAGATTTTCTCCAAGGACATGGGATGATCATGGGGGCTTATTAAGAAAATGTTTTTAGAACATGGAAAACACTTAAAAGGAACACAAATATTTCAACAAACTGATGCAGTGCTTGAGGTTCTCACTCATTTATGCCAAGAAATTTGGAAGAAGTCCATCTGACCAACTGATTGGAAGAGATCCATATCTGTGTCCTTTGTAAAGAAAGGAAACCCTGCAGGATTCAAACATTAGAATTTACTAACAGTTTTTAAACTTGGGACTAAAAACCTCAGCTAGATCTACTTCCTAGACTCCAGGTGTGGCTCTGTAGGATCTGCACTGGACTGTGAACCGTAAGATCAGCAGTTCAAACGCACCAGCTCCTCCTTGGAAACTCTATACAGAGTGCTCCTTACAAGTCAGAATGGGAAGTCTTCATCTCTCTCATACTTTGGACATGTTACGAGGAGGGACCAGACCCTGGAGAAGGAACATCATGCTTGGTAAAGTGGAGGGTCAGCAAAAAAGAGAAAGACCCTAAACGAGAGGCATTGGCACAATGGCAGTGGCAATGGGCTCAAATGTAGCAGCAATTGTGAGGATGGCACAGAACTAGGCAGTGTTTCATTCCATTGTGCAGAGGGTCTCTATGAGTCAGAACCAACTCAAGGATACCTAACAACAAAACACAAGGAAGACCAGTTAATATCACTATTATTCAAATTTATGAACCAACCACTAAAGCCAGTGATGATGAAGTTGAAGAATTCTACAAACTTCTTCAGTCTGAAATTAATCAAACATGCAATCAAGATGCACTGATAATTACTGTTGAGTGGAATGTGAAACTTGGAAACAAAGAGGAAGATTCTATAATTGTAAATGTGTTATAAAATGTGGCCTTGGTGATAGAAATGATGCTGGAGATTGCATGATGAGTTTTGCAAGACCAATGACTTCTTCATTGTAAATACCTTTTGTAAATGTGAGAGACTGGAATATATAGAAATCAAATTGACTATATCTGTGGAAAGAGACTGGAAACGTTCCATATCCTCAGCACAAATAAGGCCAGGGGCAGACTATGGAACAGACCATCAATTGCTCATATGGAAGTTCAGGCTGGAACTGAAGAAAATAAAACTAAGTCCAAGAAAGTCAAACTATGACCTTTAACATACCCACCTGAATTTAGAGATCACCTGAAGAGCAGATTTGATGCATTAGACACTAAAGACTGAAGAACAGAGGAGTTGTGGGATGACACCAAAAGCATCATACAGGAAGAAAAGCAAAAGGTCATTAAAAAGACAGGAAAGAAAAAAAAAAAAAATGGATGTCAGGAGAGACTCTGAAACTTGCTTTTGAGTGTAGAAAAACTAAAGTGAATGGAAAAAATGAGGATGTAAAAGAGCTGAAAAGAAATTTTCAAAGTAAAAATGAAAGCTTCAGAAGCCATCCCCTCTTTCTCCATCAAAAAGAGTTTGTCAAGAAAATAGAAACTTCTTTTTAGGGGCATTCATGACTTCATAAAACAACCCAGTTTATTGGCTTCATATCTTTTTTAGTGTTTCTGTTCTACCTCAAGAATATTCAACCATTTCAAGAGATACCATATGATCATGAATGGATGGTACCAAAAGAAAAAATCCAAGATGCACTGAAGACATTGGTGAAAAACAAGTCTCCAGGAATTGATGGAATATAAATGGAAATCTCTCAACAAATTGAAGCAGCCCTGGCGATACCAACTCATCTATCTCTTATGCATTAGAGAATGTGTTCCCTGAGAGCCTACTCAAAAAAAAAAAAAAAAAAGCAAAAGGAAATTTTTCAGAATGAAATAATATGACACCAGATATCCACACACAGAAAGATTAAGATTATCAGAAATGTTTAAAAAACAAAACCAAACCTCAGCTAGAGAATAATGGGCCGCTTAGATTTTAGTGAGTCATCATCCTTCTTCCCTTGTGAAGATTCACTTGTCCACTAATACAACTACCAGCCAATCAGGCTCTTGGTGAACAGAGATATTCAAAAGCTAGCTGAAATACCAAACTGGCCAACTGTCAGGGCCAAGACAAGACTACAAATGGAAATACTCATATCATAGCTCTAAATACTTCAATGGTACATACCAAATCAAGTCAAGTCATTGTTAAACAAAGTTCTACTCTGTTATCTTGACAAATATACTTACCTAGGCCCAAAGTCCCATGGTGGTTCCATGGTACAATTCTTGTCTTCCATACAGAAGATCCAGGTTTGATTCCCAACTCAACCACCATCCACGTGTCAGTGGAAGCTTTGTGTGTTACTAGGATGCTGAACAGACTAAGATGAACTAGGAAAGAAGTTCTGGTGATTTACCTCCAAAAAGCAACCAATGAAAACCCTACAGTTCACAATGGTCTCACCCTCTATGGATCATGGAATTGGTGCAGGAGAGGGCAATATTTCATTCCTTTGTGCATGGGACAGTTAACATTACAGAAAGCAGCTAACAACACTAACAAAGCCAAAGTTGGAGCTAGGATGCTCCTCAGCTCTGGTGCTCCGTGTGAGACTCTGACAGCAGCGTGGAGAATGCCAACTCCTGTTCTCTGGCATCAGCTCCTACACTGCCCACTGCTGACTTATTTTTTCAGAAGCAGATCACCACATATTTCTCTGGTGGACTCAAACCTCCAATCTTCTGGTAATCAGGGGAGTATGAAAACCATTTTCACATCAGTGACTCCCTTACTACATACTTTTATCAGTATAACCATGACCACCATCATCATCATCATCATCTCAACAGAGGGTACCATCATCAGAGAACTCAATTGGCCCTCCATCATCAGTATCTACCAGGTCCTAGCAGATTGTTCCCTGCCCTTTTAACGTACAAATTTGCATATTCTGGTGAATCTCTGATCTAAATTCCCTTTTCAAGGTCTAAAAATTCTTCCAGCCTTCAGCTCATTGAGAAGCAGAAACAACCAGTGAATGATAAAGCTCTTCTAAGTGAGTTCTCCAAGTTTCTCTCCAGTGTCCTCCAAGAGAGTGGTCTTTCACAATTTTATCTTGAAAAATCAAATTATGGATAATGTACAAGCAAAACTAAAATTTAATTTTAACCAATGAGGATGAGTATCTTTCCCTCTAGGAGAACAAAAAGTAGCATCATGGAAGACTAATTTTCCATCACACTATCCTCCAACCCTTCCCATCCCATGAAACATAATTAATCACTGAGGATAAATCAGAACAGTTTCTTCCTTTGATTCATAACCAGGAGCAACTACACTAGGTCCTACCCTTTGGATCAGGGGTGGGAAACGTCCAGCCTGCAGGCCTCATAATGCGTGAAAGGCATTTGTTCTGGCCCTGCCAATGCAACCACAGTTGGTTGTGGTGGTGGTGTGCCATAGAGTCAGTTCTCACTCATAGCAACCCTGTACAGGGTTTCTGAGGCTCTAAATCTTTATGGGAGCAGAAAGCCTCATCTTTGTCCCACAGAATTGTTGGTAGATTCAAACTGGTGACCTTGAGGTTAGCAGCCCAACTTCTAACCACTGTGCTACCAGAGCTCCGTAGTCATCACATTATTGTTAAGTGCCACCGAGTCAGTTCTGACCCATAGCGACACCATATAGGGTTTCCAAGGAGCAGCTGGTGAGCTTGAACTGCAGACCTTGCATTTAAATGGCTTTGCATAGCAGCCCAACTTGTTATCACTATGCTACCAGAGCTCCTTGGTCATCACATTGTTGTTGTTGTTGATCAGTGCCGTTGGGTCGATTCCGACCCATAGCGACCCTGTATAGGGTTTCTGAGAAGTAGCTGGTGAGTTTGAACCACCGACTTTGCAGTTCAGACAGCTTTGCAGTCATCACATTTGTTGTTGTTGTTAAGTGCCATCAAGTCAGTTCTGATCCATAGTGACCTTGTGTAGGGTTTCTGAGGAGCAGCTGGTGAACTTGAACCACCAACATTGCAGTATCAAACAGCTTTGCAGTCTGGTGCATTA
>NW_006408558.1:4123219-4142997 GCF_000296735.1 Chrysochloris asiatica | reverse complement strand
CCTTTCTTAATTTTAAACCATTCAGTGTTCCCATGTTCTGTTCAAACAACTGCCTCTTGGTCCAGGTACAGATTCCTCATGAGCACAATTAATACTCATACTTTACAATGTTGTCCATAGCTAGTCATCACATTGTTGCTGTTGTTAAGTGCTGTTGAGTCAGTTCCGACTCATAGCGACCCTGCACAGGGTTTCCATGGCTGTAAATCTTTACGGGAGCAGAAAGCCTCATCTTTCTCCTGCAGAACAGCTGGTAGTTTCAAACTGCTGACTGTGAGGTTCACAGCCCGATTTGTAACCACTACGCTACCAGAGCTCCTTAGTCATTACATTAGGGGTGAGCTAATTAAATGTTTGACTAAATAGAGCAGGCTAATTTTTAAATTGATAATTTAATATGGCCTGCAAATGATATTATAAATATCCAAGTGGCCCTTGGCAGAAAAAAGGTTCCTCATCCTTGCTTTAGATAGATAGCTACTTGTTAGAGAGCCCTGCCCCACTGTCCACGTGCCCTGTCACAGCACTCCCTGTATGATGAGGAATCAGTGGGTCATGGGGCATACCCAGAGTTTGTGCTTCACCCTTTTCTAGAACATGCTCTGGGTATCCGTACCCTATAATCTCGATGTTGCTGCACAAACAGCATTGCCTTGAATGTCCTCCCTGGGGCCAGTCTTCCTAGGATGAACTTACTGTGAGGCTTTGGAGAAAGGTATCAAGTGTGCTTGAGCATACGCATGTGTAAGAGAAGCCTTTCTTAATGCATAGCCTTAAAGGGAAGTGTCCTTTAGAATGCATCTAAAAAGGGAAAGAGAGAAATGAGTTGATGGGTAGATAGTTGGGCAGATATGTGATAAAACAAGGTTATTTATAGAATCCAGATGGTGGGGATACAGGTGTTCTCAGTTTTTCAACTTTTCTGCATGTTTGAGATTTTTCATAAGATGTTGGGAAAAAACTATGTCATCAAAGATGGAGGCGCTTTAAAATGTACACATACACAACAATGTCAGCCTCTTTTGATCATGCCGTTTTAACAAAAGAGTCACCGCATAATGAGAGAGGCTTAATTTATCTTTACCTGTTTCTTTTGTTGCAACTGCCTTTTTCTCTGGCAGACTAGTAGAGCACAAATAATGGCACCTGGTAAGCACATGTTTCATTACTACACACTTAAAATTTCAGGTGAAAAAGACAATGCCACTGTTCTTGTAACATATGTGAACTGGGGAAATCTTTTTGTAAACTATGAATATTCTATTTGATTCTCTGAAATGGGTCTATTTATAACAGCATTTGTTAACTAGTTAACAAATGTTAAACAGAGATTAACATATATCCCAGAATAGTTGTTTTTGTTTGTTTGTTTGTTTGCTTTTCTTACTTCCTGCTGGACTTTAGTAATAATATTCCAGGACTGGGCAGTGTTTCGTTCTGTTTTGCATTTCTATGACTCAATGGCACTGACTCAGCAACACTAACAACAACATCTAGAACCTCCATGACAGAATAATAAATTTTACCCATTCTATTTCAAAGTACAAGGCATATTTATGGGTCCTATGGAGTCCTGGTGTGGCAATGTGGGCTAATGCGCCAGACTGCAAAGCCATTTGAACTGCAAGGTTGGCGGTTCAAGCTCACCAGCTGCTCCTCGGAAACCCTATACAGGGTCGCTATGGGTCAGAACCAACTGGAGGGCACTCAACAACAACAACAACAATGAGTGTGTTTAAATGTTAAATTACAGCTCGTACATGCAATCAGTACTCAGGAGTTAGGAGTAAAGGAGAGAGGGTATACTTTTTTTTAAATCTTTTTCCTGCTCATTAAAAAAAGAAAGCTTCAAAATAGTGTTAGCTAGAGTTGTCAGGGATTTTGATTATGTTAACCCTGCTAGTATACCTTCACAGGTGGTCCTTTGATCTTCAAATCAATTGCAATTATAAAGTTAACCTTATAGTCTTCTTCACCTAAACTAGATATATCTGTACTATGTGGCACAGTATGATCAGCAATGGACTGTGAACCACAAGGTCGGCAGTTCATACCTACCAGCTGCTCCTTGGAAACCCTACACGGGGTCACTATCAGTTGGAACCAACTCGACAGTACTTAACAATAACAACAACAAGACATATCTAGAGCATCATAAATAAGCTATATTCATAAGTAGTGAAAGCATTGTCAATAATAGGTCAACAAATAGCTAATGAATTTATTTTAAAATACTACATTTATTTGCATCCAATTAACTTTAGAATTTAAAAAGAAAATTGAATTTTAAAGAAACACTGGAATTCAAGATTTTTAAGTTAGCTAGGAGTCCTGGTGTGGCACTGTGGGCTAATGCTAATGCGTCAGACTGCAAAGTCGATTGAACTGCAAGGTCGGTGGTTCAAGCTCACCAGCTGCTCCTTGGAAACCCTATACAGGGTCATTATGGGTCGGAATCAACTTGACGACACTTAACAGCAACAGCAGCATTGCTATATACAATGAATCTATATTTTGGGGGGCCCAAGCCAGTGAATTTCAATATCCTCAAACACTAAAACAGAATAGTAAATTGTACTCATATTTTATTATGTTAAAAGACTAATATTGTAGCACCATATCCTAAAGTGGAGTCCTGGTGTATTGGTGTAGGATAAGCAGTGGACTGCAAGATCAATTTGAACCGCAAGGTCTGTAGTTCAAACTCATCAGCCACTCCTTGAAAACCCCATACAGGGTGACTATGAGTTGGAACCGACCCATCAGTACTTAACAACAACATCATATCCTAACGAAATAAATCAAACTCCTCATTCTCCCAAAGAAAAATAAAGTTTTGAATCTTACGGTCTAGATATACTATTTTTATCAAGTGAATATAGCCTCCAAAAGTAACACAAGTCTGATTCCTAAATATTCTTAAATCACTTTAGGATACCTGTATTACCTAAGTATCAGATATGTAAACTAGTTTGCTCAATCTAAGATTGCTCAAATTTTTGACTCTTACAAAACTTGAAAATACTTGAAAGCAAAAATCCTTTGCAGAATATAAGGTTTGTGTTTTATTAAAAGAGGAAACACATTGGCACATACACAGAGTGGGCTTTTAAAAAGCCCTTTATCACTAACTGCTAACCTTCTTTCTCAAGATAAGAATAATAGAGTAAGTATTAGGAATGTGAGCTATCTAAAGAAAACAAACAATATGGTAACATAATTGATAGTAAACAACTACATTTTTTGGAAAAAAAGAGTTTACCAAACAGTACTGTTTTCCCCTTGTCTTTGAAAAGCATTAAAACTTTGGGAACAAATACTATATTTGAAATCACTTTTTAAAAGATCCCGTTTTCATCTGTCCCTAGGAAAACAGAAGAAGGCAGTTATTAGTTATTGTGAAGGTGGTGAGAATAAGTAGAGAGTAAGTTTAACATGAACATCCTGTAGAGTTACTGAAACCAGACAATAAAGGACAAAATCAATGGCACATTTGATTAGCAGTACAACTTACCTCCTTCTCTGAAACGGACTGTGGAGTATGGGATATGGGAAGGGGATAAAGCTGTGATAACGGATAAAGGAACATACCCAAGCCAGGGATCCCTATCAATAAACCAGAATGTTAGACTGATGTGCTTCCGACGTCCCATCCTCCACAAGTATTGTCAGACCTCAGAAACCTTACCGCAGAGAACCAAATATAAAGAAATCAGTAGAATAGCAGAAACTCACAGACTCTCTTCATGCTACAGAACCTCTTGTACCTGTTAAATGACTACAGTCTCTTCCAAATGCCCTTTGAGGATGGCATAAGTACCCTAAGATGAATTGTGCCATCTGCCAGCACCAACTTCTACTAAAGAGTAAGCACACCAAACAAACCCAACCAAAGTCAAACCAAAGCTTCTTTTAACCACTGAATCAGACATACATGCTGTTAGCTAAATTCACCTACAGTTCCCCCTGTGTCCACTGAGTTCACTTTCAGCCTGAGAGGTTTTTAAACACACCATACCAGGATTCCAGTTTCCCAAAAGGATCTTCATTGTTAAAACTCTTCTCCCAGAACAGAATCTTTTCTCCCTTTCCCGTAAATACATACTTGTAGATATTCAAGTAAAGCAGGTGTGTAAATGTACAATCCAATGTTCCCCTATATCCAAGAATAAGCAGCAATCCCTGACAGGTTTACCCTTTCCCCAAACAGGCATTTAGGATATAAGTAATGTCAAAAACAAAAACACTCAAAACACAAAACTGCAAACCAAACGAAAGAGGCATTATAACCTAAGAGGGTGCCGTTTGCTAGGCTTTCAGAGTTAAGGTGGGACATACAGTGCCCCACTTTTGTTCCGGTGAGAGACAGATCCACGGATGCCAGACGTGGTGACTCCCAAAGTGCACTGACACCACACAGTCAGTCTGAGCAAATGAGATGGATTAGAGATCATCGTCTGCTGGTATTCTATTGTTGCTCTTGTAATCACAGTCATTTTCCCTGGTAATGGTGCTTCGTGATGAAGTGCAGTTCTCACAGGATAATTGTGAAAGATACTGAAGGATTCAGGAGGCGGCATCTGGTTTTAAAAAGGCTCTTCAGATTCAAATTGGCATTTTACTTTATCTTGAAAATTTATTAGAGATTCAGATCATGCCGGTTTAAATGGAAAGGTGAAAGCTGGGTAATTTCAATCTATGAATTATTCAATCCCAGCCTGGCGAAATTGCCATCCGTGAGCTGATGCTCTGACAGTCCTTTCGCAGAACCTCCATTACGCTTGTCATTTTTATTTCTTTATCTATGATCTCGTTCTCAGTTACCGGGCTTGCCCCTTAGGGCTCGGCTTCACAAACCAAGGGTTTCAAATTGGCAATAACCTAAATGTACGGCTGTCTCAAATCGCAGTCTCCACAGGCTGTCTGTTTTCCAAATCATTAAAAACCACATCCGTGATGATATCTGTTAGGCTCTCCGATTAGATGAATTAAAACACACGTGCTCACGTGTGTGCATGCACACACACACAGGAGAACATCATTGCAAAAAAAAAAAAAGAGCTATGCTCCGCTAACATCACAAGAGAAGACACAGTGTTGTTCTCTAGTTCCTTCTTTGTTGTCAGTGTGACCCATCCTAGCTGCAGGGCACCACACAGAAAGGAGTCAATGCTAAAGCAGGCTTGCCTGGCACCTTGGTTTCCAGCCCGAGCAGATGAGGACGGCATGGAAGGCAGAACTAATCCCAGGATGGCGGTATACTTAGCGAGCACAGTCATTTAGGAAAATAAGAAGAAGCAATCGGATAACCGAGATCAGACTGTGCCATTCTCCCCGGCTCCACCTGGCACAGGCTGCAATCCAGCGATTCTCCACTTGATGGCTGGTTGTGTCACTGGTAGTCAAGAGCGGCCCCGGCATCCAGAGAGGACTGGGATGGATTTAGGTCAGTGAGTCGGGTTTCTCCTTGACACCTTGCTCTAAAGGAGGTGTGGGCGGCTGCGCCAGTCGCCTGTGACCAGCCTTACATGGATGCTGGGATAGTCCCACAGCTGCTGGGAGGCGAAGTTGCCTGCACAGGCCCCAGCCAGACAAACCATTGCAAACATCACCTCCATTGTCCTAGACTTTACTCCTGCAGGGATAGCAGCATGGCACAAGAAGCTCCCAAACTATCATTCCTACAAATGGCGGGAGACCAGCTGTTCTCCATCAGAGCCTGTTTGGCTACGAGGCTCTGAGCAGTACCTGCTGAGCTGAAAATTCAGGCTGCCAAGCTAGAAGCCACCGTGTACATTCAGGCTGCATCTCTGCTCCTGGCTAAGCAAAGGCAAATACTCCTTAGATAAGAAAGGCTAAGCGGTAGCAGGAGAGGGCAACTTTGCACTAGCCGTCTGCCTCTGCCTTGCCGCATTGTGACTAGAAAGCTGCAGGAGCCGGATCACTGGCAGAAAGCAGCGGCGATGACACTGCAGTCAGCTGACTTTCAGGGTGTTATCATTCAATGTCCTCTACAGAATAAGGACAGCTTCTAAGGTGGCACCAGACAGATGACCTCGACTATCGAGAGGGCAGCCCTTCCCAGGCTACACCTGGCAATGACATCTTGCATTGCTTTTCTTTCAATCAGAGGTTTTAACTCTTAGCCTTCAGGACTTAACTGTTTCTGTCCTGCTTGCTAAGATGAAACCGAATTCTTGGGGTGACCATTCCAACATGAAGATAGGTCAAAACCAGACCCGTCCCTATCATTTTGATTGATCTGTTTCATGTCGGAGGTGTAATTGTAGAAGACTTTCTTCCAGTGCTTTGGTGTGAAGAGCACACCTCTTATTTAACAGGTAGGGATTGCCTGCAGCTACTTGTATACTATAATGAACTAGTCTGTGGGACCTAATAGCAATTTGGGGGAAAAAACCTCACAGGTAAATTAGTGCAGAAGTCACCTTAAATCATGGTCTGGTTTCCACAAAGCAGTGTGCATAATCTACTGAGAAACACAAACTTTGCATCCCAATTAATCTGACAATGGAGCAAAAGCTTTAGCTGGGATTACCCCAGTGGTTTGAGAAATGCTAAATTAAGAAAGCAATCATTATCAGGCATTTGTTTAATGACTGTAATCATACTGAATTAATTTAACTTGCTGCAATGTTTAACAGAAAGTCAATTATAAATTTGTGTTCAAAGAATAACAATACAAGTATTTGCATAGTACCTTGCTGGGTAGAGTCATCCTCTGAAGTTAACCTCATATCCTCAACATTGATAGAGCACTTTGAATGTGCTAAGTGTTCTCCAGAACAATCCATGGCTGGTCTCTCTGAGGACAGGTACTTAGGACTCCAAGTCACAATGACACCTACATTGTACCAACAGCATACAAAGGATTGCCACGTGGATTTAGGCCGGTCCTATTTGAAGGGTTCAGTGATTTCTTTTCCCATCTCTCCTCTGAGTTTTGTTTTCCTGTTTACTTCCCATTTGGTTCTCCTGAAATGAATTCCACTGAAAAAGGGAGGAACGTAGGTAGCAAACAGGTCAAAACAACTCAGAAGAAGAAAACTATGCATGCTACACTCACTGTATAACATCGCTGTGGAAGCAGTTTGCAGGGTCTTCAGAAAGTTCAGTATGGAACTAATAACATGACTTAAAAATTCCACCCCCAGATATATATCCAAAAGCATGAAAACAGTAACACAAACAGATACTTGTACACCAATGTTCACTGCAGTACTCGCTCACAACTGCCAAAAGATGGGGGCAACTTAAGTGCCCACGAATATATAAATGGATACACAAAATGCGTATATGCAGGCAATGGGATATTACTCAGCTATGAAGAGAAATGAAGTTCAGATGCAAGCTAAAGTATGAATGAAACTTGAAACCATTACTTTGAGTAAACTACATCAGTTGCAAAAAGGACAAATACTGTACAATCTCATTTTTATGAAATAAGCAAATTCGAGAGGGGGTTCAAAAAGTTTGTGGACAAATGACATTAAAAGATAATGAAATTTTCCATTGTTTTTGAAATTTCTTTGTATATAGAAACCAAAGATTTCTATATACAATGGTAAACAGGGGTGGGAAGGAAGAAGAAAGGAGGATTTTGTTTGTTTGTTTGGGGGCTTTGAGTTGATGTTAATGGAGTGGAATATTCTGGAAAAGGCCAGAGATCAGGTAGCACAAAATGAAAGATGCAATAGATTTCATTGAAATGTATATTTGAAAGTTGTGCTGACAAATGTTTTGTGTATATATTTGTATGAGAGAAGAAATAAATTAAAACTGATTTTTTTTTAATGTTGAAATGGCAAATGTTTTGTTTTATGTATATGAGGGGGATTTTTTAAAGTCTGTGGAAAAGTTCATTATCTTGGAATTCCATTTTTCCATGAACTTTTTGAAACTGCTTTGAATATTTACCACTACCATCTCCTCTGACACACACAAACAAAATGTAACTATAGTGTTAAGTGACATTTAAATAAGGGACTATGGGATAATTAATTACTTAATGTATCTTCTAGCCATAGGCTTTGTAAACTCCCACCAAAACAACTTTTTCCTGATAGGTCGGGGTATGGAAATGTGAGGGAAGATGCTGATGGTTGTGATTCAGTTGTGAGTGATTATGGACAAGGTTCATTGTGAAAACTTGGGACTCTAAAGTGGGTATAAAATGTGCCATTTCAGAAGCAGAAAGAGGTATTTCATTGTATCATCAAAAAAGAAGAACCAAGAGTGGCATATATCCTTTGGACCCAGAGATTCCTACACTTTGGCCCTCCTTGACCCTAGCACAGAAAGTTGTGGCACTGGAGGAGTGGCAAAGGAGCAGCAACAGAACCAAGAGCCAGAGGCCAAGACAGAGCAGTGCACTTCCCAGTCCTAAATTGAATGACTTTGGGCAGAAGACTTGCTTGAGGAGTGGGGTGCCTCCAGGCACTTTATTAGGGGAGGTAGTTTTGCTGAGCCACAGAGATAGAGCCATATGCCTTCAGGCTGAGGTTTATGGTGGAGTGGCGTTCCTGTGAGCATTCATCAGCAGTCCTAAAGGAACTTTGTAACATTGTCTGGGCAGAGAAAGAGCTACCCGTGGGCACAGCTGAAGAGAGGCTGTCTTGACTGAAAGAATTGTGCCCTGAGCATTTTAATCCTGAATTGTAACCTTTTAACTTTCCTAATAAAATCCATAACTGTGAGTATGGTGTTTGAGTTTTATGTAGTCGTTGTAATGAAGTACCTTAGCCAGCTGAATTAAGAGTGCTGTGGGAGGGATGGTTGAGTTGAAAGGGTTGTGGGAATGAGCTGTATGCTCCTACTGAGAGGTGGTTCTGGAGAGAACCAAGTGCAGGTCCTCCCTTCCTGCACCTCCATCAGCTCTCCTTACTAGAAGAATCCAATAGTTACATCAATTCACCTTGCTGCCATTTTTCAAAACCCGCCATCAGGAGATAAGCCCATTACATCAGTCATGAAATGATAAAAACAAGTTTGGATGTAAACCCTCAGAAGCAATGGTTATTTTTTAAGAAAATACAGCTTCTGACAAGGTATGGCTATCAAGGTGTGGAATTTCAAGTACCAGTTCATGAGGTGGAAAATCATTTTGAGGAGTAAGGTAGCCTTCTAGGGAGACCACTTTCCTGCCGACTTTCCACAGACAGGTGGTTAAGGCTCGGACAGGAAATCCCGAAAGCCAACACGTGCCTCACGTGATACTGGTCAGTGTGGGTCCTTACAGCAGAAAGACGTATGCAGGTAACTTTCACCCTCCTCTAGGTCATCACATCCTGTGACTTCTCTCAGGTCCTTGTCCACCAAAGAGAGGTGGTACAAGCATTGATCTTTGAAATATCTCCCCCCAATCTACTAAGATTCGACTATGTTCTATGTGCCCCAGATGTCACTATGTACCCAGAATTGAAAACAACTGATTAAATAATACTAAGTATTTCTTTTAGCAGATGTGAAATTGCAGTTAGAAATTCATACACACTGGGTATGTTTTAAATGAGCTCTGGTAGTATAGTAGGTTATGTGTTGAGCTACTATCTGCAAGGTCAACAGTTTGAATCTACCAGCTGCTCCATGAAAGGAAGATGAGACTTCCTGCTCCCATAATGATTTGCAGTCTCAGAAACCCTATACAGGGATGTTATGAGTCGGAAACAAATCAGCAGTACACAACCACAACCACCGCCTTAGATGTTTTAAGAAGCTCTACTGGAGTCCTGGAGTGCTGTGGGTTAATGCATCAGACTGCAAAGTCGTTTGAACTGCAAGGTCAGTGGTTCAATCTCACCAGCTGCTCCTTGGATAACCCTATACAGGGTCGCCATAGGACAGAATCGACTCTGTGGCACTCAACAACAACTCCTGGCACCTGGCTGCTGACTGAAAGGTTGGAAGTTTGAACTTGCAGGTGCTCTGTGGAAGACAAGACCTGGCGATCTGGTCCCATAACGATTTATAGCCTAGGAAGCCTTATGGGGAAGTTCTTCCACTCTGTCTTATAGGATTGTCACAGGCTGAAACTGATTCCCCAGAACACAACAACAACATGAATGTTTTAGGAGTGGATTTTGTACTAAACACACTGGGCAGTGGTGTTTAAAGACCTTATGGAGTCTCCTGTATCTTTCTTGTTACCCTTCCAAAATTGTGTGCTTTCACGTCTTGATTTTAATTTTTTGAAGAGGCTTGGTGGCACAGTGGTGAAAGTACTCAGCTGCTATGCAAAAAGTCAACTGTTCAAGCCCACCAACCACTCCCAGAAAGAATCATGAGGCAGCCTCAGAAACCTAGGGAGGCGTTCTACTCTGCCTTTATGGTCACGATGAGTCAGATCGACTTCACTATACTGGGTTTGGGTTTTAATTTAATTTAAAGGTTTTGTTCTTTAGAAGGAAATTAAGAATTTTCTGTTTCTCTTTGCTTGACTAGCTACAACACCTAGCAACTATGAGTTGCATTTTAAGGGAGAGTGACCCTTGGATTGATTGGGTAAAAGATTTCTCACCTCAGCGAAGTTGCCCAGATTTTAGAAACCTAAAGCACCTGCAGCTATATGTTTAGGCATGCACAGGTGTGCACGCACATGTGTTCACAGTATTTATTAAGAGCCTAGTCTTTAAACCAGTATTTGGAGTCCTGATGTGGTACTATAGGATAAGCACTAGACCACGAGGTCGGTTTGAACTACAAGGTTGGTAGTTTAAACTCACCAGCCGTTCCTTGGAAACCCTGTAAAGGGTTGCTATGAGTCAGAACCAACTCAACGGCACTTAACAACAATAACATTTATAAGTTAGTAGCATGTGCAAACACTACACTTACCATTTTGGACTAAGACCTATCCCTAAGAGCTTTCTCACATCTTGCCCATATGTTGAGGCTTTGACAGTCTTGCAAATCTCTCTGTAACTATAAAATTACCATGAGGTCATGATACGAATTCAGCCCTAGCTGATTACATGGCAATTACCTTTAGAGAAACCATGTAAGTCTAAGGGTAATCACTGTGTTCTGTGTACCTTTTTTAAAATTCTTTGGGGGCACTCGTTTGTAAAAACCATATAACCAAATGAATCATTACATAACAAGGGGACAGAAAGGTAATTACAAAATAATTGTATGTTATTTGATCTCATCATGAAAACATGTTTAACAGAATATTCCCCCCAAACAGTGCCTTTTACCTGTAGGCCGCTTTATGTTTACTCGTGTTTCCTCTATTCTGTTTAACACTAAGCCGTAACGCCTTTGAACAATATTATTTAGTAAAATACACTAAAGTATAGACCTTAAGTATAGGTTAAAAAAGCAAATATGCCTCTCATTTTTTCTTCAACACTATGTAAAGTTTATTAGTTATTAACCCTATTTGTTAAACATAATCTATGTTTACAAAATCACACACTGAAATAGAGGTTTTTTGTTTTTTTGTTTTGTTTTGTTTTTTGCTGTTGTTGCTTCTGTAAATATGACTACCTTGGAAATCCTTTATGGTACTTCTGGTGGTGGTGGTTATATGCCACGGAGTCGATTCCAACTCAGAGCGACCCTGTACAGGGTTTCTGAGGCTGTAAATCTTTACAGGAGCAAAAAGCCTCATCTTTCTCCCACGGAACGGCTGGTAATTTCGAACTGCTGACCTTGCAGTTCGCAGCCCGATTCGTAACCACTACGCTACCAGAGCTCTTTTTTGGTAGTTCTATGTCCTAAAGGATCACTATGTGATGTCATCAACTCATTGACAGTGGGTCTGGTCTTTATTGTTGTGTTTATTCTTGGACTCTTCCTAGCATCGGACTGAGCTTGCAGAGTGCTTTCCAAGTGTTCCTGACTTCATATTCTTTAGTTTTAATGGCAAGCCTGGCTGCCTCTTTTCCCTCTCCTTCTCTCGCTTACTCTCCACCTTTCTCTTTCTTTCCCTCCCTTTTCCTCTCCTTTTATTTCAGGAATGAAAACTGACAGTGGCCAGAGATTAAAAAAATAATAATAATAATAAGTGCAATTATGTGGACTAGAGGAGAGATGTTAGAGTTAGGAGAAGGTAGACATTGGAGAAATCACTTATCTTCTCTATCTAGGGCTAGCATTGCTGTCGTTAGATGAATCTTGGCTGAAAGCCGAGAATACCAGAAAGATGTTTACTTGTGCTTAATTGACTATACAAAGGCTTTCAACTGTGTGGATCATAACAAGTTATTTGGATAACATTGCAAAAAATGGCTGTCTTAGGCCAGGTGTTCTAGAGAAGCAGAATCAGTAAAACATACATATGTGTATATATATATATATATGTTTTATATTAAAATTTTCTTTATTTATTATATATATATATTATATAAAGAGAACTTTATTGTCAAGTAAATGGCTTACAATTGCAGAGTCCCAGGTCTCCAGCAGAAGAGATAAAGAGAAACCCTCCTGCATGTCTATTATATTGGGAGCAGGCCACACCCCCAAAAAAGCATTCCTTTAATTGATTGACTGTTCATAGCCACTCATCAGAGTTAACTATGCATGTATGAGGTTTCATCACCATGGGAATAAGCACATCTCAACTGCTAAACCTCTGGAAATCCTGGCCTAGTCAAGTTGACACAGAAGCCAAAACATTACAGTCCACCTTTGTCAACTTGAAACCTATAAACATCTCTAAGTAAAGGAAATTGTAAAACCATACTTGCACCTAACATGATATAACTAAAACACATACAACTGAAAACCATACTGGCCCCATTTTCATCTTAAATGCCACGACTGAACAAAGCGAAAATATTTGATGCACACATAAAAAACAAAACAAAAAATATATCTATTCATTTAAACGTCAAAAAGGCACATTCTTCAAGCCAGCCTCCTGCCCACAGGCACACAGCATCCTCAGTCCATGGGTCTAGAGTCCAGAGCTGCTCTCTCTGTGTCATCGTCTCTGCTGTCATCTCTGCTCTCACGGCTTTTCCAGACAGGGATCCTAAGCTTCACTCATGCTCTTCTTAACAATGGTCCTGAGATCTCTGTTCCTGAAATAAAAGAAAACTACTCCCTCCTTTTAGTTACACATCTTCTACCATTATAATTTTAACAACTACAATTAATCCTACTAACAATTACAATTTTGAATCATAAAATCCTGTCAGCATCATCCCCCAGCCCCTTTCACCAGACCCGTCTGGAAAAGAGGAAAACTAGTCCATGGGGATTCTACACTATCCCCTCATTCTAAAACTAAGCACACCCACTTACGTTTGTAAGTTAACCACTCCATGCCTTTATAGGGCTCATTTTTGATAGCCAGCGTCTAAATTGCCCATCCCTTGAGACCTGGTGCGGTGCTGCAGGATAAGCACAGGACTACAAGGTCATTTGAATGGCAAGGTCAGAGGTTCAAACTCACAGCCACTCCTTGGAAAACCTATACAGAGTGGCTATGAGTCAGAACTGACTTGATGGCACTTAACAACAACAACATTTACCCAGTACACTGAGGAGACAAGCATGTCACTTGAAATGTGGAATCTTCCATTCTGGTTGGAATTCTGAGCAACTCCATTCATAAACAAGATTCCAGTCCAACAAATTGTAACACTTGAGACTTGCTCAATATATTAACTATCTTTATCTCCAGCTGGTCAGGTTCTGGTCAGCTCAACCCTAGCCACGCAAGCTAGGTCAAATGGGTTCCAGCTGCAAGTTTGGGAGTTCACATACACCCCCCTGCACATTAAATCCACTGCCCCTGCACTCTCAGCCCTAGCCCCCATGGGCTAGGTCAGTGCCCATGGGCTCAGCATTTCACACAACTCCCTCAACTTCACACCAGCCAGCTTTCCTACTCCCCTTATCTCAAGGTTAATGGGTGCCAATAGAACATGTCCAAACTCTGCCCATTTCTTCATTACTACATTTCCACCAATTCCACTCACACATAGACCCCAGGTAGTCACCAGCAAGCATAATGTTCACTGGTTCGCTTTAACTTTCAGTCCTAGAAGGGGGTTTTCTCTGATGGGCCAAGTTTCCTTGCCGGGATGCCTGTGAAACTCAAAACACTGATCAGTCTGCTTTTTTTCTTGGAATCTCCAGTTTTCCCAGCAGTTCCGTGTTGGTCTGCATCTCTTTTCAAATGCAAATATACCAATTCTGAAGGTTCTGGGTGGGGCTCAGGATTTCACCTAAAGCTCCATACTCAACAAAGGCTTTAAAGCAAAAGTCTCTATTTTTTTTTTTTTCCTGGGCAAATTGTAACATCCCTGTTAGCAAATCCAATCAAGTATAAACTGAAGTCAGGCTTACAAGCTCTCTGTAAATATAATTCCTAATATTCCTATCAAACATGTATGTCTGTTTTACAATAATAGGCAGGAGAAACCAATATCCATAAGTCAAATATGTAAACCTTTTAAACATTCAAGTTCAATCTTTTCTTCTCCCTTAAACTAACCCCATTCATTTGCATATGGCCTTTGGTCTCTGGCAAGGTGGATTCCAGTCCTAGGCCCAGTATCAGCCATCCTTTTCTCAGTGTGTCATAGGCTCCAGGCTACTCCAGAAGCTGTAGCTCTCTCCTCCACAGAAATATTTTTATCCCATGCTATTTCATTCTTTCTCTTACAAAACCTCACGATTGTCACAGGTTTGGAACCATTGCAATGCACAGCATCAACTGCTTAAACCAAGTGGGGACCATGTCTGACTTCCTTTGATTTCACAAGAGGGAAAGAGAACCAAACTTAAAATCAGCCCAAGACTGATTCTTATGAAGTAGAGTTCAGACCTGTCTCCACCCTATATCAGTGCCTTTAAAATTAGCCACACTTGAGGAACCAATTTAGAAAACTCATCCTTGTGATTTTGGTTCTCTAGTAGCCCACTCTCTTGGTAATACATGTCTTCGGCCAGGTTTTCTGGAGAAGCAAAATCAGTGAAACATATATGTGTATATATAAAGAGAAGTTTATTATCAAGCAAATGTCTTACAATTGTAGAATCCCAGGTGCCCAAGTGGAAGAGACAGAGAGATTCCCTTCTGCACTTCCATTGTATAGGGAGCAGGCCACAACCCAAAGAAGCATCCCTTTCGTTGAGTGGCTGCTCATAGTCACTCATCAGAGTTAACTATGCCTGTATGAGGTGGTGCTGTAGGATAAGCACTGGACTGCAAGGTCGGTTTGAGCCACAAGCTCAATGGTTTAAACTCATCAGCTGCTCCTCAGAAGCCCTACACAGCATCGCTATGAGTCAAAACTGACTTCACAGCACGTAACAACCACCAAAACATGAGCTTTCATAATCATGGGAATAAGCACATCTCAACTGCTAAACCTCTGGAAATCCTAATCTTAATTGAGTTGACCCAGACAGACCCCTAACCGTTTCAATGGGTATTCCAGAACTCTTAACTGTGCTCATGAGAAAGCTGTACACAGACCAAGAGGCAGTCATTCAAACAGATAAAGGGATGCTGAATGGTTTAAAATCAGGAAAGGGGTATTGCAGGGCTATATATCCTTTCAGCATACTTATTCAATTTGTATGCTGAGCAAATAATCCAAAAAGGTGGTTTATATGAAAAAGACAATGGCATCAGGATTAAGGGAGACTCATTAAAAACCTGTAATATGCAGTTGACAAAACCGTGCTTGTTGAAAGCAAAGAGGACTTGAAATATTTACTGATGAAGATCAAAGATTAAAGCTTTCAGTATGGGTTACAGCTTAAAGTAAAACAAAAACAAAAAAAGTGAAAATCCTTACAACCCGACCAATAAATAGCATCATAATAAATGGAGAAAAGATTGAAGTTGCCACAATCAACACTCATGGAGGCAGCAGTCAAGAAATCAAATGACGTGTTGCATTAGGCAAATCTGCTACAAAAGATTTTTTAAAGTGTTCAAGAGCAAATATGTCAGTTTGAGGACTAAAATGTACCTGGCCCAAGTTACAGTATTTTCAATTGCCTCATACACAACTGAAAGTTGGACAATGAACAAAGAAAATCTTAGATGAATCATTGCATATTAATGTAGTCCAAGATTGAATTAGCTTTTTTCAGACGATAGATCAATTTTCCTTGAGAGAGTACAAATATAAAAGTAAACAGGGCTCTAGCATTAATTAAAACCCTGGGTTCCAGACTTACTAGCTGTGGGACTTTGGTCAAGAACAAACAAATCAGTCTTAGAAGTGTAACCAGAAGACTCCTTACAAGTGAACGACTTCATCTCATACTTTCAACATGTTATCAGGAGAGACCAATTTCTGAAGGGCATCATATTTGGTAAAGTAGTGAGTTGTTGTTGTTGTTAGGTGCCATTGAGTCAGTGCCAACTCATAGTGACCTTACACACAGCAGAATGAAACACTGCCCAATCTTGGGCCAACCTCACTATTGCTGCCACGCTTGAGCCCATTGATGCTGCCACTTTGCCAATCCATCTTGCTGGGGGTCTTCCTCTCTTTCTCTGACCCTGCACCTTACTAAACATGATATCCTTCTCCAGTGACTGGTCCCTCCTGACGATATGTCCGAAGTATGAGAGACAAAGTTTGGCCACCTTGGCCTCCAAGGAGCAGTCTGGCTGCACTTCTTCCAACACAGATCTGTTGGTTCTACAGGCAGCCCATGGCATAGTGGGTGGGTCAGCAAAAAAGAGGAAGACCCTCAATGATTTAGATTGGTCCAGTGGTAGTAACAATGGGCTCATAACAAATATTGTAGGCATGGTGCGGTGCTGGACTGGACAGTGTTTTGTTCTGCTGTGCATAAGGTCACTATGAGTCGGTACTGACTCGATGGCACCTAACAACAACAACAACAGGCAATAACCACCAGTCTTATGTCCATGATTTGATCATATAGATTATATCTTATTTCCTTTATAGTTAACAAAGAGTGCCTACCCTTATCCTGAGTGTGTGGTGTGCATTCAATATATATTTCATAGATTTGTAGAACTTTTTGAAGAGTCTTATAATGACCAACTTTTCATTTTGTGAAAGGAAACTAAGGCTCTGATGCCTGGTCCCAACTCAGAAATCAATAAATTGTAGTCATAATGCACAGGTATGACAAATCAGCTTGAACCTGAAGGTCAGTAGGTCAGGCTCACCAGCCGATCTTTGGAAACCCTACACAGGGTCATTATGAGTCATTACCAACTCAAAGGCATTTAACAACAACAACAACATGGGTTGGAACCGACTTTACTTGACAGCACTTAACAACAACAATGTAAGTCACACCCACATTCTCTGATATCCCAAACAGTGGCTCACTGCACTGTACCATCTCATTTGAAGATCAAACACAAGACTTCCCTTTGACTTCTATTTCTCTCTTCATTTTATCTAAAATTACATTGCGAGCTTCTATCTCATTGGGCATGGATGAGGGATAAAGCAGGCCTGGACACTCTCTGCTGAGAATTTGCATTTCCACCACATAATGAATCAGAATTTACATTTTAGCAAAATCTATAGGAGCCCTGCTAAGCGTTGGGCTGCTAACTGCAAGGTTGAAGGTTCAAACCTACTAGCCTCTCAGCAAGAGAAAAATGAGGCTATTTGCTCCCATAAAGATTTACAGACACAGAAACCAAAGGAACCATTCTACTGTGTCCTACAGGACCTTTATGAGTTGGAATTGACTCAATGACAATTTGGTTTGGGGGATTTATTGGAGTCCTGGTGTGGTGCTGTGGGTTAATGTGCCAGACTGCAAAGCCATTGGAACTGCAAGGTTGGCGGTTCAAGCTCACCAGCTGCTCCTCGGAAATCCCATATAGGGTCACTATGGGTCAGCACCGACTCAACTGCTCTTCACAACAACAACAGGAGCCCTGGTAGTGTAGTGTATTAAGCACTGAGCTGCTAGCAGTAAGGTTCAAAACCACCAGCCACTCAGAGGAAGAACATAAAGCTTTCTTTTCTTTAACAATACACAACTCAGAAACTCCAGGTGACAATTCTATTCTGTCTGTAGGGTCACTGTGAGTCAGAATGGACTCAACGGCAGTGGGTTTTGTTTTGTTTTTGTTATGTTTTTGGTATAAGTATTGCCTGGGGATCTTGTTAAAATATAGGTTTTGATTCAGTAGCTCTGGGGTGGAAATATAAATTCTCAGCAAGGAATTAAGTGGAAATGAATTGGTTCAAAGCCTTGAATTAAAGAAAGGGATTTTTTTCCCTTCCTTCCTTCTTTCCTTCCTTTCTTCCTTCCTTCCTTCCTTCCTTCCTTCCTTCCTCCCTCCCTCCCTCCCTCCCTTCCTTCCTTCCTTCCCTCCTTTCCTGAATATTTGAGTGTCCTGTCCACATTCACATAGAACCAGGAGCAGGGGCAAAAGGAAACACAGCAGCATTTGCAGCAGTAGGGACCACTGTAGACAAGCAGCAACAAGCTGGTAAAGGGACCCACATTTCCCTTTGGACCCAGGGGAGGCCACTTTGCTTCACCCCCATTATTAGGATCTCAGTAATAATTGTTTTTTGCCCATTAATGCGTGTCACTCTTTCTAAATGGAAAACAATTTGTAAACAATCTCTCTTACCACCCTGAAATGGAGCCATATTGGCACAAACACTTCCTTGATATTGAATAACTCCCTAACTCCCTCCAACTGCTGCAGCTGCTACGCGACAGGCTCAGGGAAAGATTAGATACGGCATTTGCACCTGGCCAGCCATAAACTGCTTCTTAGCTGTGCAGGAAGGTTAACAGGCGCAATTCCCTTCTCTTCTTAGGTCCAGAATGTTAAAACATAAAAAAGAGCTGTAATTGTTCATCAACAATAAAAACTGTGGAGTGAATGGATTTGTTTGCCTTCTCAGAATCGAAGTAGACCTTTTCCTGGTTATTGACAAAGTTTGGGGTTGTAATTAGCAATGTCTTCTCTGCCCCTTATTCTTTGTGTTCAAATGTTAGACCATAGGATTTGTTTTCTTCCGAGTGATACCTAAGTTGCCTCTTCATACTCACAGTGTGCCCCATCTGCTAGCTAGTGATTCTAACCTTTAAGAACTAAGACCCCATCTCTGTCAGAGTCCTTGGGGGTTCAACTAGTTGACATGCTCAGTTGCTAACCAAAAATTTGGAGGTTTGAATCCACCCAGAGGCACCACGAAAGACAGGCCTACTGATCTACTTCTCCAACAAAGAAAAAGTCAGCCATTGAAAACCCCATGGTGCACAGTTCTGCTGTGACATACATGAGTCATCATGAGTAAGCGTGGACTACATGGCAAATGTGTTTCTTTTTTTCTCTTTGCAAATTTGCCTGGGTACTTTCTGGTACATCTGCCACCAGATGACTGGCCTCGTCTTTCACTGTTACTGTTTTTCTGACCCTGGGTTGCTTCTGAGGTGGGAGAAGCATAGCTGGACTTGGGAAACAGCAGTCTGTGCATTGCATTGACTCCTCTTCTTAATCATGAGTCAGAAAATCCTGGCTGGCTGGAAGCACCATTAAAAGGAGTTGATAGGCCTCTATAACCAGCTGCCATCTGTTTAAATGCAATGACGTAATTTGAGAACATTAAACAACAGTAACAACCACAAAACCTAAAGCTCTAAGACTCCGTATTAGCAGGTAATTTGAATGTGCTCATTTCTTCCCACAAATCCTAATGCTCGACATTCATTCTTAGAATTGAATAATTCCTTTGACACAGGGAATTCAGAAGCACACAGGGGAATTTTGGGTAAAATGGAAACTTGCCATATTGGTGATACTTGAGAAGCCACCCTCCCTTTTT
>NW_006408558.1:4113999-4123117 GCF_000296735.1 Chrysochloris asiatica | reverse complement strand
AGCAGAATGTTTTGTACTTATTAATAATTACAACAGCTAACTGGAAAACCAGTCATGCATGTAATGCAATACATTACTTATTCTGTCTTTGACAATGCTGCTCTGTTGCTGTTAAGTGTCCTGGAGTGGGTTCTGATGCATAGCCACCCTATATAGGGTTTCCGAGGAACGGCTGGTAAGTTTGAACCACTGACCTCCTGTTCAAACTGACCTTGAGGTAGAGGGCTTATCCTAAGGTGCCACACCAGGACTCTGCCTTTGCTAATACTTAGTGTAAATATGGATCCAGAATTCTCCAGGAGGCTCAAATTAGAAATATAGCCACCCTTTGAAAAAGAAGGGACTTAAAAGAAGGGCAGTTAAAGTCATCTTGTAGAAAGCCACAGGACACCACACTCCAACGGGTCAAAGAACAGAAATGCAGTAAGATAGCTTTTGGATTGCTAGCAAAAATGTTAGGTATTAATGCTTCTGTTTAGCAGGCCTATGGCTGCGTAGTTTTTAATACATGACTAAGGTCCAAAGACCAAGTCGTTATATGAAAATAGGTATCTTAAGAGTGGTTTGAACTGCAAGGTCGGTGGTTCAAGCTCACCAGCTGCTCCTTGGAAACCCTATACAGGGTGGCTATGGGACGGAATCGACTCAACGGCACTACACAACAACAACCTGAAAATGAAAGACCATCACATGACAACATGGAAGATGACTACATGAGTTACGTAACTGCCAAATGACATCACTACAGAACTGCCATAGGAAGAACCATGGCCCAGCCAAGCTGACCCAGACCCTTAGTCATCACAGCGAGCAGTACTCTTGTCTAGCACCTCAATGTCCATTACTGCCAGACGTACATTGTTGATGTGAAAAGTAGTTAGGTAGTAGATATAGTCTTGTTATTGTTGTTAAGTGCTGTCGAGTCAGTTCCGACCCATAGCGACCCTGTATAGGGTTTTCAAGGAGCAACTGGTGAGGTTGAACCACCGACCTTATAGTTCAAAGGGCTTTGCAGTCTGGCACATTAACCCACTGTGCCACACACTATTGTTATAAATGTGAAATGTTAGATATCACAATAGTTGATGTGTGGAGTGGGTATAAGTGGAAAAAATTCCTCATCAATTCAAATTTATCTTCCTGCCTAACCCTTAACTTACATAATCATTGCATTAGCAATAGCGAACGACTCTTGAAAAGCCTTAATTTATAAAACTACATTAAAGAGCCTCAGTAGCATAGTGACATCTGAGTTGGCCTGCTAACCGCAAGGTCAGCAGTTCAAATCTACCAGTCACTCTGTGGGAGAAAGATGAGACTTTCTGCTCTTGTAAAGATTTATAGTCTTGGAAACCCTATACAGGGTCACTATAAGTCGGAACCAACTCAGTAGCACACAACCACCACCACCCCATTAAGTATAATACATAGTACATGATGGTTAATGTGATTCAGTTTTAACATTTTATTGCAATTTAGGTGAAAGTTGAACAACCTGATTTAATTATGTGAAATTATTAACAAATACAGTACTGAGTTATTATATAACTCAGTATGTTAGTAATGTAATAATTGTTAATAATGTAATGACTCAATACTGTATTTATTAATAATGTCCTATAATTAATCTAGAAATCATTTTAATACATACTAAGTTGTAAATTCAATTTTTGGGTGTTTATTATACATTATTTCATAAAATTAATGTTTTTAAAGTTATATTTTTAATAGAAATAAAAAAAATTCTTTCAAAATAAATTTGTTTTAAAATGTATATTATTAAATATTATTTCTAGCTTAATGTGCCTGTAAATCTGGGGCAAGAAATGATTCCTAAGAGATTTTCTAACTCACATCTTAAAACACAAAGCAAAATTCTTTTTTTTCTAAAAGGTTTTGGGAAAAAGCACATTGCATTTGATTATTCAGTAATTCCTTACTGTTTCCATTTTCTCCTGGGCGCTTACTCTTTCTGGTGGAATTCCATATGACTAGTAGTCTGAAGATCCAATGTTTTCACTGAGTGAGAAGAAATAAAACATTCCACCTCACACCTAAACTGAGCAAGCCATTCGCTGGAGAATCCCCTTGAGATAGCAAACATCAGAACAAGCAGAGATAAACTTCACATGGCAAGCTCCAAGGCTACCTATTCCTTGAAGGAATAGTTTCAGACTTCTCTGGGTGCCTAGTTACAGAAATGACCTGGTCCGTGGGGAAGAAAGATACACATTCTCATGAACAGTTTATACAAGTTAAATAGTGACCCCCTCCAAACAGCCTGGGTCCTGATAACCTCGCCCAGTCTGCCTCTCCAGAAGGGTCCTTGAAAGCTGACATAAATTCCACACTCTGACAAAATGCAGTGGTCCTGCCAACATCAACATGCAATGCAACCTGAGGTGCAGACACACCTCCACCGCACCGGCCTTCTCAAAGGACAGAAATCAAAGACTTCTCTGTAGCACCGGCTTGCGTTCTTCCATACTGTAGTATCTTCTTCCTTCACCCAAAAATCTCCAAAGCTCTCTCCAGAGCCCTCCTCCAAGCACACTCTCCCTGAATTTACATCCAGGTGCAACTCTATAAGCATGGTGGGAATCCTTCATCAAAATGCAAATTATATTTCAAGATCAAAATTCTTTGACTGTGGGACTGTAGGGACCAACCCCTAAGTAAATTTGCATTTGGACTGGTGGTGTAGGCACAGCTATAGGTTATAGAAGGGAGGGACAAAGAGATCATTACAAAATCAAATTAACAAGCAAATGAGACACAAATACACTCTATTAACTGTCTACATTTTTTTGAAACAGGAAGAGACTAGAATTTAGAATGCTGAAATGCATGCAACTGAACAGGGTGAGGAAAAATTTTAATGAATTACAATGCAACTTGAAGTGCAGACTGGTTAATTAGAGTCTCCATTACTGTAACACAGTGGAAAGCTGGCTAGATTTAGACCCCTTCAGATGATTTGTTAGAGAAAATGACTGTATTTCAAAGCTTACAGTTTCATATAATGGTAGCTTACGACACCTTAAAATAAAGAATATTTTAACTAATATTGCAAAGGGGATTTTGAAAACATTTTCCAATCCAATACTTTCAAATAACTTGCTAATACATTTTAAGCCAATTTCTTTATGTTATAAAAAATGAAAGAGATCCTTCCCAAGTTTAGTTCCAAATATGCTTCTTTTAAAATTCTTGTTCTTTGTTCTTTGTATCAGTCTCCTTAATCCAAATAGTACATCATACTTGGTAAAGTAGGGGCTCTGTGAAAAAGGGGAAAGCCCTCACTAAAATGGCTTGACACATTGGCTCTAACAATGGCTTCAAACATAGCAATGTCTGTGAGGATGGCACAGGACCAAACCAAAAAATCCAAACTCATTGCCATTAAATGGAGTCTATTCCATCTCATAGTTTCCAAAACTATAAATCTTTACCAGAGCAGACAGCCTCATCTTTCTCCCATGGAGCAGCTGGTAACCTTGCAATTATCAGCCCAGTGTCTACCTATAGCACTATCAGGAGTCCACATGGAAGAGGACCAGACAGCATTCAGGGCCATGATTAGTTAGAGTTGACTCGACAGCATTTAACAACAATCCAAATATCTTGCTACTGAAAAGCTAAGGTATCTAGAGCCAGTCATGCAGTAAGCATCAGTGGAACTGAAAAGACTTAGGAAAAGTATCGCCGGCAATTTACAAGACGGAGTTGCAAGTACTTTGACTAGTCAAGAGATCCACAGTGGGGACATAAACTTGGACGATGACCAATGTCACACATCTTTGATCACTGAGCTTCATCTAGAGTTACCCAGGCATGTAATCTTATGTCCTCAAGATCTTTATGGTCTTACGTTCGACCTGTACAGACTTGGCAATTTTCATGCTTATCTGGAGATGGATCAGATTGATAGAACATAGCAAGATTGTCTGTTAGAAATCATGGGAATAAATAAAACTGAATGTGTCTCATTTCTCATTTTTAGGTCTTCCTGGATATGGTTGTTGTTGTTGTTGTTTTGTGCTGTGGAGTCACTTCCGACTCATAGCGACCCTGTGCAGGGTTTCCGAGGCTGTAAATCTTTATGGGAGTAGAAAGCCTCATCTTTCTCCAGAAATACTCATTTTCATGTGATTCTGTGTTTTGTTGTTTCTTCACCTGGACAGGGAAAAGCTTTCCTGCTTCTTCTCTTGCCCAACACCTAACCTACTCTGGTGACTGGCAATTGACCTTTGAATCATTGACCATTGTAGAAACTACAGATCAGATGAGCTGAAAGACCTTAAAGATGAGTTTAAATGCCTCTCTGAAGGCATTTAAGGTGATTATTGGCACATGACAATCATATACAATCTCAACTCCCTTATCCACTCTGTCATTATCTGACATTTCACATTTATGGCAATAGTAAAAAAAAAAATCTATCCAACTATTTTTTTTTTTATTTAATGGTGGAAATTAATGGTAGAAATCTGGAAATAATGGATGCTGAGTGCGAGGTTAGAGTGATGCTTGCTGTCATGGTTAATTTATGTGTCAACTTGACAGCATCCTGATTTTCGGTCATTTGGCAATTATGTAATAATGTAATTTGACATTTATGCAACACTGTTGTGATTGATAGGTGTCATCCAGTTGGTTCCAACTTATAGTGACCCTAAGCACAGCAGAACAAAACAAATGGTTATATTTGAGTCTTTTGTTGCTACCAATGTGTCAATCCATCTTGTTGGGAGCCTTCCTCTGTTTCAGTGACCCTCCACTTTTCCAAGCATGATGTAGTTCTCCAGGGACTGATAATATGTCCAAAGTCCAAAGATGAAGTCTCACTGTTCTGGTATCTAAGGAGAATTCTGGTTGCACTTCTTCAAGACAGATTTGCTTCTTCTTCTGGCAGTCCATGGTACTTTCAATATTTTTCTCCAACACATTAATTCAAGTCTTTTGCAGCACACTTGTCTAATGCAATACATCTTTTGATTTCTTGACTGCTGTTTCCATGAGCATCGATTGTAGATACAAGTAAATTGAAGTCTTTGACAATTTCAATCATTTGCCCATTTATCATGATGTTATTTATTGGTTCTGTTGTGAAGATTTTGTTTTCTTTACATTAAGGTGCAATTAATACTGAAGGTGGTAGTCTTTTATCTTCATCAATAAGTATTTCAAATCCTCTTCACTTTCAACAAACAATGTTGTATCATCTGCATATCACAGGTTGTTAATGAGTCCTCCTCCAATCTTGATGCCACATTCTTCTTTATATAATACAGCTTCTCGAATTATACTCATCATACAGATTGAGTAAGTATAGTGAAAGGATACAACCTTAAAGCAAACCTTTCCTAATTTTAAACCATTTAGTATCCCCTTGTTTCGTTTGAATGACTGCCTCATGGTTTATGAACAGGTTCCTCATGAGCACAATTGAGTGTTATGGAAAACCCATTCTTTTCAATGTTATCCATAGTTTGTTATGATCCACTTAGTTGAATGCCTTTGCATAGTCAATAAAGCACAAATAAACAACTTTCTAGTACGCTCTGCTTGCAGCCAAGATCCATATGATATCAGCCATGATCTCCCTAGTTCCATGTCCTCTTCTGAATCCCACTAGAATTTCTGACAACTTCCTATCGTTGTACTTCTGCAACCATTTTTAAATTATCTTCTGCAAAATTTTACTTGTATGTGATATTAATAATATTGCTAGATGATTTCTGCATTCTGTTGGATCACCTTTCTTTGGAATGGACACAAATATGGATCTCTTTCAGTTGGTTGGCCAGGTAGCTGTCTTCAAAATTTCTTGACCTAGACATGTGAGCACCTCTAGGGCTGCGTAAGTTTGTTGAAACATTTCTATTTCTATTCCATCAATTTCTGGAGCTTTGTTTTCGCCAATGCCTTCAGTGCTGCTTGGACTTCTTCCATCAATACCATTAGTTCTTGATCATATGGTACCTCTTGAAGTGAATGTATCTTGATCATATGGTACCTCTTGAAGTGAATGTATGTGTATCTATCAGTTCTTTTGGATATATTTACTCTGTGTAGTTATTTACTCTGTGTATTCTTTCCAACGTCTTTTGATCTTACCAGTGCCATTCAATATTTTGCCCATTTGTTATTGTTGTTAAGCGCCATCAAGTTGATTCCGACCCATAGAATCCTTCAATATTGCAAGTCAAGGCTTGAATTTTTATTTAATTTCATTCAGCCTTATAAATGCTGAGTGTATTCTTCTCTCTTGATTATCTAACTCCAGGTTTCTGCACATTTCATTAAAATATTTGACTTTGTCTTCTTGAGGTGCCTTTTGAAATTTGCTGTTAAGCTCTTTTATTTAACCATTTCTTACATTTGCTTTAGCTTTTTTCTCTCTCTATGCTCAAAAGCAAGTTTCTGATGGGCATTTTGGTCTTCTCTTTTTTTCCTGACCTTTTAATGACCATTTGCTTTCTTCATGAATGCTGTTCTTGATGCCATCCCACAACTCTTCTGGTCTTTGATCATTAGTGTTCAATCCATCAAATCTGTTCATAAGATAGCTCTAAATTCAGGTAGTGTATACTCAAGGTTATAGTTTGGTTATTGTTGTTATGTGCCGTGGAGTTGGTTCTGACTCACAGTGACCCTGTACAGGGTTTCAGAGGCTGTAAATCTTTACAGGAGCAGAAAGGCTCATCTTTCTCCGACAGAACAGTTGGTAGTTTTGAACTGCTGACCTTGCAGTTCAAAACCCGATTCATAACCACTACGCTACCAGAACTCCTTTAGTGGAGTTATAATTTGCTTCACCTTCAGCCTGCATTTGTATATGAGCAATTACTAGTCTGCTCCACAGTTGTTCCCCAGACTTGTTTTAGCTGATAATATTGAACTTCTTCTTTGTCTCTCCTCACTGAGTCAATTTGATTCCTGTGCTATCTGTCTGGTAAGGTCCAGGTGTAGAGAGTTGCCTTTTATGTTATTGAAAAAGCCCTAGTAGCATTGTTGTTGTTGTGAAGTGCCATGTAGTCAATTCCAACCCATAGCGACCCTGTATAGGGTTTCTGAGGAGCAGCTGGTGAGCTCGAACCACCGCCCTTGCAGTTCAAATGGCTTTGTAGTCTGATGCATTAATCCACAGCACCACATGTGGGTTGCAAATTAGGCTGCTAACCACAAGGTCAACAGTTCTAGTCTGCCAGTCACTCCGCAGGAGAAAGATGAAACTTTCTGCTCCCTTAAAGAAACCTATGCAAAGTCTCTATGAATAAAAACAGACTCAATAACACACAACTACCATCACCATGGCCGCCATGAATAAGCCTTTCTTGCAAAATTCTGTCTTGCGATCTCCAGCATCATTTCTATCACCAAAGTCATATTTTCCAACTACGTATCCTTCCTCTTTGTTTCCAAGTTCCACATTCCAATCACCAGTAATTATCAATGAATCTTGATTCCATGTTTTATTAGCTTTAGACTGAAGAAGTTTATAGAATTCTTCCATTTCATCATCACTAGCTTTAGTGGTTGGTGTGTAAATTTGAATAATAGTGGTATTAACTGGTCTTCTTAGTAAGTGTATGGATATTATCCTATTACATACAGCATTGTGCTTCAAAATAGATCTTGAAATGTTCTTTTGATAATGAATGCTATACCACTCAACTTTTCATTCCCAGCATAGTAAGTCATAATATTGTCTAATTCAAAAAGACTAATACCAGTTAATTTCATCTCACAGTGCCTAAAGTATCAATGTTTATATGTTCATTTAATTATTGACAACTTTCAGTTTTCCTATATTCATATTTCATACATTATATGTTTAATTATCAATGGATCTTTCCTAGCTGTTTCATCTCATTTTGAGTTGTGCCCACTGGCAAATGAAGGTCCTGAAAGCTTTGCTCCACTCACAACATTTTGGTCAACTCTACTTTGAGGAAGCAGTTCTTCCCTAGTCATATTTTGAGTGCATTCCAAGCTGAGGGGCTCATCTTCCAGCAATGAATATGACAATGTTTTCTGCTATTCATAATATTTTTATCTTCTGGCACTGTATCTGACAATGTTCCACTGTACTTATCAGGTTTTCAGTAGCTAACCTTTCAAAAGTTGTCCGTCTCGCCTTCTTTCTAAGTAATCATTCTCCATTTTGTGATCTGATGTGGTCATCTTCCAGTTTTACATAATGTGAATTTCGCATAGCAAACTGATCTTTAGAACCTAGCCATGTTGATAAGTTGAACCTAGCCATGTTGATAAGGAGAGAGTGTGTTGGCTTCCTTTCTGCTCTGTTCTATCATCTCTTCCCACTTTCTTAAACCCAAAGCAGAAGTGTGTGCTTCTGTGAACATCCTATTCACACCTACCTGTAGACATGAAACTAATTAACACAAAATACTTGAAAGTCTTATTTTTATTAAAAGAAAGCATTTCCCCTACCCCTACCTCTGTAACTCTCATTCATTCTAGCAGTAAAAGTTCCATTCCTTAAAGTCACAGGACATTACAAACTGTGGCTTAATGATGCTTGTCTTAAAGAACACAACACATTATATTCTCCCATTTCACCCCCTTGCAGTGTCAATATTGACTCAAAATTCAATTAGATCCTGAGTTCTATTAGCACTATTGTATCATGTGATTTGTTTAAGAAGTACCAAGCTCAACGCTTGAGATGCAGTAAAGTTCTCTACCTTTTACCCTTAAAGTTAATTGAAGGTTGGCAGTAGCTTATACCCTGTACTACTTAATCCATTGAGAAACCTCACAGTATTTACAAAGTATTTGATCATTAAGTTTCTTTATTTTCTACAGGATTTTAACATTTATAATAATTATTGGTCTGTAACATTGATGTTTTCATTCATTTAATCACTTACTGAGTATATATGAATGAAGTGCCATTTAGGTAGAGTACTAAGACCAGTAGCATACATACTGAGACTGAGAGACAGTATTGTTTTGTGGTTAGGAGACAAAGCTCATAAGTAGACTCCAGCAAGTTACTTAAATAATGTTCCTCAATTATCCCATCTGTAAAATAGGGATAATTGTATTATGTACATTATTGTAAGTAATAACTAGAGTAGATCATGTT